>NC_052067.1:7669219-7978094 GCF_015852505.1 Tachyglossus aculeatus
AACAAGAGATTAAACATGGCCATTACAGTGGACTGAACACAGGACAATGAACAATAACAGTGGCGGTATTTGTTAAGCAATTCCTATGTGCCAGGCACTGTACTAAGCGCAGGAGTGGATACAAGCAAATAGGGGTAGATACAGTCCCTGTCCCATGTGGGGCTCAGTCTCAATCCCCATTTTACAGATGAGGGAACTGAGCCCCTTCCTTCCTCTCCCCCTCGTCCCCCTCTCCATCCCCCCATCTTACCTCCCTCCCTTCCTCACAGCACCTGTATATATGTATATATGTTTGTACATATTTTTTTACTCTATTTATTTAATTTATTTCTACATATCTATTCTATTTTATTTTGTTAGTATGTTTGGTTTTGTTCTCTGTCTCCCCCTTTTAGACTGTGAGCCCACTGTTGGGTAGGGACTGTCTCTATATGTTGCCAATTTGTACTTCCCAAGCGCTTAGTACAGTGCTCTGCACATAGTAAGCGCTCAATAAATACGATTGATGATGATGATGATGAGGCACAGAGAAGTGAAGTGACTTGCCCAAGGTCACACAGCAGGCAAGCGGCAGAGCCGGGATTTGAACCCATGACCTTTGGACTCCCATCCACTACCCCATGCTGCTAGGTGATCAACAATAAAGACACTTTATATAATACACATTTTTCCTCTCAAATGTTCCTTCACAATGTCTCGGGAATAGCTATTTTCAGGAAAGCAACAACAGCATAACATAGCTCAATTAATTCTAGACTAAAAAATTACAGAATTCAAAGGTCAGCCTGATTTCTCAATGCGTCTGTGGGTTCTTATATAGCTAGTGATAGACTGATTTCAGTTTTAAAGATTTGCCAAGGGAAGAAGGTAGAAAATTTTTCACATCTGCCTCCAGAGTACCTGAGGTATTTTCTTGTGATCCGGGTAGTGCACTATTCTAAAATTGTGTACCTTTCTAAATAATGTCTTAAGACACGACGTAACTTGATTTGACATGTCACAGAAGCAATCTGTCATCTGAGAGAATTTGGAAACGAAACATTCTTGTTCACTGTCTAAGAATGAAAACAGAACCCTTTTCAAATCTGGAAAATGTGGCCCACTATGACTTGTTTCGGAAATTGAGGACTACACTTGAGTACGTATTGTATATCCATTAGCAATATTCTTGTCAACATACCAATTATTGACCTTTTAGTTTTTGAGATGTGATACTTCCAGGGAAAACTCAGATTCATGGTCTAACTTTCCAGGTGTTCATATTGAGGATTTCCTAACCTCGTGGGTCTTTAAGTGTACTAAAAGTTGTCCTCTAAATATGACAAATTCCACTTTTACGTATTGTGAGTGTGTATGGAACTGGAATTCTGGGAGTGTATCAAGGGCTTTCTGATGGGGAGAATGGAAACGTCAATAGAATCAAATATCAAGAACCCCCAAAATCCTTTCCTGAGGGATGCAAACTCAATTTTGGACAAGACGTGGACACTAATGTACAATAGCAGTCACAACGAGAATTTGGAGGGAGTGCAAAATTGGCTCCAGTGCTCCTGAGAATTGATGTACTGAACCACCCTTCATTTGTCTTGTAAGTTGTAGCTTGCTAACCCACCAAGAGATTTAGTTACCCCAGTGTTTAGTACAGTGTTTGGTATGTAGTAAGCACTTAATAAATACAATTATTATTATATTAGCTCCAGCGTTTAGAACAGTACTTTGCACATAGTAAGTGCTTAATATATGCCATTATTATTATTATTATTACATTATTATTATTATTGTTATTAGCTTGAGCTGGCCTAGATATATGGGTCTAGGGATCCAGTGAATTGACAACTGAGAAGCAGCATGACTCAGTGGAAAGAACATGGGCTTTGGAGTCAGGGGTCATGGGTTCGAATCCCTGCTCCACCACGTCTGCTGTGTGACCTTGGGCAAGTCACTTAACTTCTCTGAGCCTCAGTTACCTCATCTGTAAAATGAGGATTAAGTCTATGAGCCCCACATGGGACAACCTGATCACCTTGTATCCCCCCAGTGCTTAGAACAGTGCTTTGCACATAGTAAGCACTTAACAAATGCCATTATTATTATTATTATTATTAACTGCATCCCTGATGGGTAATACTAATAATGGTGGTATTGTGAAGCACTTACACTGTGCCAAACATTCAACTAAGCACTGAGGTAGAGACAAGATAATCAGGTCAGACACAACAATCCCCATCCTACAACCTAAGTAGGAGGGAGGACAGGCACATATTTCATCCCCATTTTACAGATGAGGGAACAGAGGTATTTGCCCAAAGTCACATAACAGGGAAGTGGTAGAGCAGGATTAGAACCCAGGCCCCCACCTCCCGAGCCCATGTCCTTTTCAGTAGGCCTCACTGGCATGTCTTTGCCTCTGGTCCTGTTTCTGTTTCTAGATGGATGGTAAAACAGTATTGTGGCCTACTGGAAAAAGTGCAGGATTTGGAGTCCTAATTAGGCCTGTGTTCTAATTCTGGTGCTGCTACTAGCCCGCTGACTGACTTTGGGCAAGTCACCAAGCTGCTCCAGGCCTCAGTTTCCTCATCTGTAAAATAAGGACTCAATATCTGTCATCCCTCCCCAGTGAGGGACAGGTACTCTTTCTAATGTACCGTAAATCCGCCCTTCTCACAGCACAGTTCTCGGCACATAGTAAGTGGATAACAAATACCACAATTATTATCATCATTTTTTTATGATTAGCATGGGCAATATGTACTTCCTGGCCTGAAACCGAGTGAGAGCCCTCTCTTGGGGGGTTCGGATCAAGACTCTGATCTCCGTGGGTGGAAAAGGGATACTGATCTTCACGTTCCCTGATTAATTCCAAAGGGCAGCTGTTATAAACATATTGTTTCCAAAATTATTTTGTCATTTTCACCTTCTGACTCACTATTCATTCATTCAATTGTATTTATTGAGTGCTTACTGTGTGCAGAGCACTGTACTAAGCACTTGGGAAGTACAAGTTGGCAACACATAGAGACGGTCCCTACCCAACAGTGGGCTCACAGTCTAAAAGGGGGAGATAGAGAACAAAACAAAACATACTAACAAAATGAAATAAATAGAATATGTACAAGTAAAATAAATAGATAAATACAGTAATAAATACATGCAAACATATATACAAATATACAGGTATACATATATACATATATACACTATGGGGAAGCAGCGTGGCTCAATGGAAAGAGCATGGGCTTTGGAGTCAGAGGTCATGGGTTCAAATCCCAGCTCTGCCCATTGTTAGCTGTGTGACTTTGGGCAAGTCACTTAACTTCTCTGTGCCTCAGTTACCTCATCTGTAAAATGGGGATTAAGTCTGTGAGCCCCACGTGGGACAACCTGATTACCTTGTATCCTCCCCAGCACTTAGAACAGTGCTTAACACATAGTAAGCACTCAATAAAAAAATGCCATTATTATTCACCTAGCCCTGTGTATAGTGCAGTGCTCTGTACACAGCAAGCACTTAATAAATACTACTTCTACTAAGGTGCATGTGGGAAGAGAATATGTCAACCAAATCTGTCATATTGTACTCTTCTGAGAACTTGTCTGCTCTGCACACAATAAGTGTTCATTAAATATCACTGATCAATAAATGGTAATTTTGGTATCAAATCTAGAAGGTTTAGACTACCCTGTTTGATTTGAGGCTTATTCCCTACTTCGGGTGGTGGTGTCTACATGTTTACATGTTCTGTCACCTGTCTACATGTTTTGTTGTCCATCTCCCCCTTCTATTGATTCATTCAATCGTATTTATTGAGTGTTTACTGTGTGCAGAGCACTGCGCTAAGCGCTTTTAGACTGTGAGCCCGTTGTTGGGTAGGGACAGTCTCTAAATGTTGCCGACTTGGACTTCCCAAGTGCTTAGTACAGTGCTCTGCACACAGTAAGTGCTCAATAAATACGATTGAATGAATGAATGAATGGTGTTAACGTGGAACACAATTTTGTGAGTTTGGGTTATTTGGGAGCTTCAGGGGAAGGGCCCTTCAAACTCCACTGATACATAATGACATTCCTACCTTTGCGCATCTGAGAGAACTTGTCTATTGCCGACTCTTCTAGACTGTGAGCCCATTAATAGACTGTGAGTCCACTGCTGGGTAGGGACTGTCTCTATATGTTGCCAACTTGTACTTCCCAAGTGCTTAGTACAGTGCTCTGCACACAGTAAGCACTCAATAAATACAATTGATTGATTGATTGACTCTTTGTGTCAATTGCAAACTAAGTTTCTATGGAGGCCTCATGCCATACACTGATAAGAAAACCAGTCCTTCCAAGTAGTCTAGGAGAGGACCCCGTGACTAGATTTTATGCCTAGCTTTTGTGGGTCTTCTAAGATCATCAAATTAATCCTTATGTGTTTTATGAAAGAATAAATGGTTGATTTGTAGTTGCTGTTATGGGTGACAATGCTCCACCCTCCTCTGGCCCTCCATTTCTTTTGGTCTGAGAACACGCTCCCATAATCATCTCTCCCCAGAAACCCTGTGTCAGCCCAAGCACCAGGGCCACACCGTTTAAGGGAGCAGAAGTTTTATTACTTCGAAGGGAGCCTCTCAACATGGCAGAACAGGAGCCCGCTGTTGGGTAGGGACCGTCTCTATGATGTTGCCAACTTGTACTTCCCAAGCGCTTAGTACAGTGCACTGCACACAGTAAGCGCTCAATAAGTACGATTGAATGAATGAAAGGAGAGAAGAAATGTGGCCTAATGGCTAGACCACGGGCCTGAGAGTCAGGAGGACCTGGGTTCTAATCCCGACTCAGCCACTTCTTTCTTTCTTTTTTTTTTAAATGGTATTTGTTAAGCACTCACTATGTCCCAGGCACTAATCGCTGGGGTAGAAACAAGGACACACTCCCTGGCCCACAGAAGACTCACAATCTTAATCCAAATTTTACAGATGGCGTAACTGAAGCACGGAGAAGTCAAGTGACTTGCCTATGGTCACACAGCAGACATGTGGCAGAGCCCACTCTTCAGGGGTCTGCAAATGTTCTTAAAGTTTTTTTATGTTTTCTTTTTTAATGGAATTTATTAAGCACTTACTATGTGCAAAGCACTGTTCTAAGCGCTGGGGAGATTACAAGGTGATTGGGTTGTCCCACATGGGGCTCACAGTCTTAATCCCCATTTTACAGATGAGGTAACTGAGGCACAGAGAAGTTAAATGACTTGCCCAAAGTCACACAGCTGACAATTGACGGAGCTGGGATTTGAACCCATGAACTCTGACTCCAAAGCCCAGGCTCTTTCCACTGAGCCACGCTGCTTCTCAAGTTATCCTCCAAACATAATGGATTCCATTTTTATGTATTCCAAGTGCATAACAGGAATTCTGAGAGTGTATCTTTGCCTTTCGGATGGAGAAAATGGAAATGACATTACAATCAAATATCTACAAGATATCTACCAGAGAACCTGGGTTCTAATTCTAACTCTTCCATTTACCTGTTGTATGATCTTGGGCAAGTCACTTAATTTCTCTGTACCTCTGTTCCCTCTTCTTTATATTATGAGATCCAATACCTTTTCTTCCTCCTAAAAACGTACCCTAAAGTGTAACTTCCCTTACCCTAAAAGTGTAAAGCACCACGCAGGAAAAGGACTATGTCTGATCTGCGTATAATGTATCTACCCCAGTGTTTGGCACATAGTAAGTGCTTAACCAACTGGCTTAGTGGAAAGAGCGCAGGTTTGAGAGTCAGAGGTCATGGGTTCTAATCCTGCCTCTGCTGCTTGTCAACTGTGTGGCTTTGGGCAAGTCACTTAACTTCTCTGTGCCTCAGTTACCTCATGTTTAAAATGGGGGTTAAGACTGTGAGCCCCATGTGGGACAGCCTGATTATCTTGTATCTACCTCAGTCTTAGAACAGTGCTTGGCACATCATCATCATCATCATCATCATCATCATCATCATCATCAATCGTATTTATTGAGCGCTTACTATGTGCAGAGCACTGTACTAAGTGCTTGGGAAGTACAAATTGGCAACATATAGAGACAGTCCCTACCCAACAGTGGGCTCACAGTCTCAAAGGGGGAGACAGAGAACAAAACCAAACATACTAACAAAATAAAATAAATAGAATAGATATGTACAAATAAAATAAATAAAAAAATAAATAGAGTAAAAAATACGTACAAACATATATACATATATACAGGTGCTGTGGGGAAGGGAAGGAGGTAAGATGAGGGGATGGAGAGGGGGACGAGGGGGAGAGGAAGGAAGGGGCTCCGTCTGGGAAGGCCTCCTGGAGGAGGTGAGCTCTCAGCAGGGCCTTGAAGGGAGGAAGAGAGCTAGCTTGGCGGATGGGCAGAGGGAGGGTATTCCAGGCCCGGGGGATGAAGTGGGCCGGGGGTCGATGGCGGGACAGGAACAGCACATAGTAAGCGCTTATCAAATACCATTATTATTATTATCATTTATTATTATAAAGTACAGGAGTATTGAGGACTAGAAGTTTGAAAGGCCTAGCAGAGGCAGGGTGAGGTTTAGTACTTTTAGCTCCTACTATATCTGCAGCCCGATTGCCTTCCGCCAAGGTCTGTGGCAGATGACTGCAATTGTGCAGAATGACAAGTACTTTTGGAACTCTGAGACTCATTTTTTTTTATATCTGCAACAGGAACAGTATGAATCTTATTGTTTTCTATGAAAGAACCACAGAAGCCTTTCCCAGTGGAAAACTTTGAGCTCGGTTATAGCTCCTTTGAATGAAAGTTGCGCATTCAATCAATCGTATTAACCGAGCCCTTATTGTGTGCAGAGCACGTAGGGTCTAGTCCATGTCCCACACGGGATGGCAGTCTTAATTCCCAGATTAAGTGGGATTGAGCACAGGGAGCCAGTTCCCATTTCACAGAAGAGAGAACTGAGGCGCAGAGAAGGTGACTTGGCTAAGGTGACACAGCAGACATGTGGAGGAGCCCGGACTAGGACCCAGGTCCTTCTGACACCCAGGGCCATGCTCTAACCACTAGGCAATGCAGCTTCTCCTTGGTAGACAAAATCCCTGCCCACAGTGAGCACACAGTCTTATAGCATTAGCTAGAACACTGAGAATTCTTCCAAATAAAATACGTTGAAAGAGTATTCAAATTGTCTCTATCATCCACTGCGTGGATCTGGAAAATAATAAACCTTTTTTTTTTAAGATACCTATTAAGCGCTCAGTGTGTGCCAGGAAACAGGGTGGCTACAAACTAATCAATTAAGACACAGTCCTTGTTCCCCAGGGGCCTCACTGTCTTAACCCCCATTTCACAGCTGAGGTAACTGAGGAGCAGAGAAGTTCAGTGACTTGCCCAAGCTCTCACAGCAGGCAAGAAGCAGAGCCGGAGTTAGGATCCAGACTTCCTGATTCCAAGTCCAGGCTGCTTCCCTTAAGGGTAGAGACTTTGCCTTACTTCACTGTATTCCCCCAAAGTGTTAGTACTATGCACTCAATAAATACAGCTGATTGATATAGGAGATCAATGGCTCTCCATTTAAAAATGGATGTGTAAAACTATAGCAGTGACTGAAGTATTTGTTAGATGCTAGCGGTGCCAAATGTTCTGTTAAGCATTGAGGTAGGTATAAGGTAATCAATCAATAATATTTACTGTGGGTTTACTGTGTGCAGAGCACTGTACTAAATGCTTAGGAGAGTACAATGTAACAGAGTTGGCACATGCGTTCTCTGCCCATAATAAGCTGACAGTGAAAAGAGGAAAAAGACATTAATATCAATTAATCATGGATATGGAAGAGAAGCAGTGTGGCTCAGTAGAAGAGCACGGGCTTTGGAGTCAGAGGTCATGGGTTCAAATCCCGGCTCCGTCAACTGTCAGCTGTGTGACTTTGGGCAAGTCACTTCACTTCTCTGGGCCTCAGTTCCCTCATCTGTAAAATAGGGATTAAAACTGTGAGCCCCCTGTGGAACAACCTGATCACCTTGTAACGTCCCCGGCGCTTAGAACAGCACTTTGCACATAGTAAGCATTTAACAAATGCCACCATTATTATTATGGATATATGTGCTATGGGTTTGAGGAAGGGGTGAAAAGGAAGAAGGGAGTGAGAGAAGAGGTTTAACAAATTCCACCATTATTATTATTATGGATATAAGTGCTATGGGTTTGAGGAAGGGGTGAAAAGGAAGAAGGGAGTGGGAGAAGAAGAAGTGAGGTCCTAATCAGGGAAGGCCTCTTGGCAGAAATGTGCCTTCAATAAGGCTTTGAAGGTAGGGAGAATGATCGTCCAGCGGTGATTAAGAGGGAGGGCGTCCCAGACCAGAGGTAGGATGTGGGAAAGAGGTCAGTGGCAAAATAGATGAGACGGAGGTCCAGTGAGTAAGTTGGCATAAGAGGAGCAAAGTGTGCAGGGTGGGTTGTAGTAAGAAAGCAGCTAGTCAAGATTAGACACAATCCCTTTCCTTCCTGGAACTTATCCTAAGAGGGAGGAAGAACGGGTATTCGATCCTCATTTTACAGACGACAAACTAAGCACCAGAGAAGTTAAGCGACTTAATTTATCACACAGCAGGGAAGTAGCAGAGCTGGGATTAGAACTCAGATCTCCTGGCTTTTCAATTCATTCATGCATTCATTCAATCGTATTTATTGAGTGTTTACTGTTTGCAGAGCACTGTACTAAGCGCTTGAGAAGTACAAGTTGGCAACGTATAGAGACGGTCCCTACCCAACAGTGGGCTGACAGTCTAGAAGGGAGAGACAGACAACAAAACAAAGCATATTAACAAAATAAAATAAATAGAATAAATATGTACAAATAAAATAAATAAATAGAGTAATAAATCCGTACAAACATATATACATATATACAGATGCTGTGGGGAGGGGAAGGAGGTAAGGCGGGGGGGATGGGGAGGGGGAGGAGGGGAAGAGGGGGGAGAGAGGGGAAGAGTTTGCTCTTTCACTAGACTGATGCTTCTCATCAGCTAAGAAACTGTTGCGACAACCTTTACAAGAGAATTTCTATCTTTTCAAATGAACGTATTTCACGTTCTCATGGATAAAGTTTCCTCTAAACTTTTAATTTCATGCAGCCTCTTAATGAACTGGATTTATTATTATCCCCGAGATGTGTGAGCATATATATAGCTCATCTAATGAACAAAGTGTTCAGAACCATCGTTCATTTACATTTTAAATCAGGTGCATGAATTGAGTCACTTTGAGAGGAAACTGAAGACAGTCAGCCAAATTTCCTTTTCAAATTTGTTGTTCATTCTAAACATAGTAGAGAAAGACTCTCGTTGCAAAAAGCAGAAACTACATCTTTCAGAGGAACAAATCCATGATGCAAGGGATTTCGCAGCTGGGGAAAAAAAGAAAACTGGTTCATAGGGTGTTGTAGGATTTAGAGAGAAAAAGGGAATGAGGGATGGGAAACCATGAACCGCAATTAATCCTTACCTCAAAAAATCAATCAATCGTACTGAGTGTTTAACGTGTGAAGAGCCCTGTCTTAAGCATTTGGATGAGTACAATAAAATAGAGTTGGTGGACATGTTCCCTGCCCATGAAATATTTGACAACTGCCCACCTCCTCCTCCATTGATCAGTCGGTGGTATTTATTGACTGAAGCCTTGAAAGCCATGAATCCACTACACATTACCCTCCATTCTTCTCATGTGACTTCTCATGATTCTATAAACCAAAAGTGGATTGGAAGCATTCTCATCTTCAATTTTATTTCTCGGATGCCAGATCTGACTCCCGGTTTAGTAACGATGTTTGCTCTCATAGTTACTTTTTGTCCTAAAAAAAGAACAAGTTCTGGAAGCCACCGGGGGAAAAAAAGATTGCTCTGAAAAGATACCTCCCTAGGGATGGGGGAGAAATACCATTTGCATTTTGTGAAAACTGACTTTAATTGCCAGGAAGAATTGAATTGTAGTCAAAGAAACAACTTGTAATTAAGGACAGAGAAGGACCTCAACAACTCTGCCAATTCTCTTGTTGACTAACTGAAGTTAGCAATGGAGGGCACACTGCCAGTGGAAATAATTAATTTCAAGTCACTGGCCTCTGGAAAAACACCTGCTCCCGAAAAGTAGGGCATTCCTATCCTGGAACGGGGGTTGGAGACACCCTGTTCTAGTCTCCCCCGCAACTAGTCCTACATCAGGGAGATGCAAATTAGGACTGATTATTCAGTTAATCAGCTCTCTCCTTCTTACCTAACCTCACTAATCTCCATTGACAATCCAGACAGACACTGGGTGCCAAAAATGTCAACCTATCTGGGTACCCCCATTTGTCTTTCTTGACACTGTCCCTTGTCCATGTCCTCCTTCTGGTCTAATAATAATAATAATGGCATTTATTAAGTACTTACTATGTGCAAAGCACTGCTCTAAGTGCTGGGGAGGTTACAAGGTGATCAGGTTGTCCCATGTAGGGCTCACAGTCTTAATCCCTATTTTACAGTTGAGGGAACTGAGGCCCAGAGAAGTTAAGTGACTTGCCCAAAGTCACACAGCTGACAAGTGGCAGAGGCGGAATTTGAGCCCATGACCTCTGACTCCAAAGCCCGTGCTCTTTCCACTGAGCCACGCTGCTTCTCTAACTCCCTCCCACTTCATATCTGAATGACTACCACTCTCCCAGCTTCAAAGCCCTCCAAACATTGCATCTCCTCCATGAGGCCTTCCTTCTCTAACCCTTCATTCCCTCACCTAATCTCTCTCCTTCTGCATTGCCTATCCTCTTCTGTCTGTACCCCTTGAGAACTGATTCTCTTCTCAGACCCCTTGAGTAATTCAATATTTGCATTCTCACCTCACCCCAGCCTCAACACACTCATGTACCCTTTTCCCTATCTGTAATTCATTTTAATATCTGTCTCCCCCACTAGATTGTAAGTTCCTTGAGAGTAGGGGCCATATTTACCAAATATATTGCTTTGATAGCTCCCAAGCATTTAGTGTTGTGTTTGGCACCTAGTATGTGCTCCATAAATGCTATTGATGGATTGATTGATCGGGTTGCCAATCACAGGGGACTTTTGTAGAAGGGTATATGTGTGCAGAGGGGTTGGGGTGGTCTTTTTCTCCTAATAATGATGAATAACAATAATTATCACTATGTGATAAGTACTGGGGTAGATAGTTCAGATAGAGTCCCTGTCTTGCATGGTCTAAGAGGGGAAGGAGATCAGGTATCTCATCCCAGTTTCAGAGGTGAGGAAACTGAGGCATGGAGGAGCTAAGTGACTCACCCTAAATTACAAAGCAGGGAATAGATGAAGCTGGGATTAGATTCTAGGTCTCCTCCTCCAAACTCAGTGGTCCTTCCACTAAAGCATACTTCTATCTGTATGTGTGTGTCCCCTTCCGTCCCCTTTCACTGTCACTGTCTCATTCTTCTATTTTTTTTCTGTCTTTCCTGGCTTTCTTCCTTGTGGGATCGATAGATCCCATCCACAAGAAATCCCATACTTGGACCCACTTTGCAGTTAAGAACATCTGGGGATTTAAATATTATCATAAATATGGAGAAATCATTCATAATTTCTTTATCCATTCATAATTATGCAACAGAACATGCACACACACTCTCACTAGATTTCACATCCATTATTCATATATTGTCTTTATGAACATCTTTAACTAATGAGACACCTTCATGAATATTCCTGAATTGTTCATCCTGAAGCTTAATCATTTCAGGCAGGTGACTTGAATATAGAAGAAACCAAAGGAGAAGAAATTTGGTTTCAAATTTGAGTGCATTTTTATTAGGAAGGTGTTGGCAAACATCATCCAGTTTGGGGAACATATATCATCATCATCATCAATAGTATTAATTGAGTGTTTACTATGTGCAGAGCACTGTACTAAGCGCTTGGGTAGTACAAATTGGCAACATATAGAGACAGTCCCTACCCAACAGTTGGCTCACAGTCTAATGCAGTCTCATTCTGGATTCTAATCCTGGTTCTGAGAGTAGAGGTTGCCTTCTGCTCTGACAGGAGTGGCTAACACCAAGGTTTCTGATAGAAGAACATCTAGAAGGCCCTAAGAGGTAGAGAGGCTCATGAGGCACGCTGAAAAATAACAGGCTAATGGGAGAGGTAAGGACCAGAGTTACTCTAAATTCATTTGATGGTATTTATTAAGCGCTTACTGTGTGCAGAGCACTATACTAAGTGCTTTGGAAGTAAAATTCAGCAAAAAATAGAGACAATCCCTGCCTACAACAGGCTCACAGTCTAAAATCTAATCTTCTTGCCACTGACCTCTCACCCACAACCTGCCTCTGGCCTGGAATGCACTCCCTCCTCATATCTGACAGACAATTACTCTCCCCAACTTTTTATTTTTTTTAAATCGTTTAATGGCATTGATTAAGCACTTACTATGTGCAAAGGACTGTTCTAAGCACTGGGGAGGTTACAAGGTGGTCAGGTTGTCCCATGGGAGGCTCACAGTCTTAATCCCTATTTTACAGATGAGGGAACTGAGGCACAGAGAAGTTAAGCGAATTGCCCAAAGTCACACAGCTGACAATCGGCAGAGATGGGGTTTGAACCCATGACCTCTGGCTCCAAAGCCCAGGCTCTTTCCACTGAGGCACTGAGCCACGCTGCTACTTCAAAGCCATATTGAAGGCCCACATCCTCCAAGAGGCCTGCCCTGACTAGGCCTTCCTTTCCTCTTTTCCCAATCCCTTCTGCCTCACCCTGACTGCTCCCTTTATTCATCACCCCCCTGCCCCCCATCCCCACAGCACTTATGTCCAGATCTGTCATTTATTTCTTTATGTTGATGTACATCTCCTGCTCTAGACTGTAAGCTCACTGTGGGTAGTGAATATGTCTTCTTGTTGTATTGTACTATCTCATGGGCTGAGACCTTAGGACTCTGCTTGGAACATAGTAAGTGCCTAACAAATATCATGATTATTATAGTAAGCACTCAACAAATATGACTGATGGATTGATTGACTCCCCAGACAACACTCATTGAGTTGTGGCACTTAGGCACATCCTTGGAACTGTACTGTGGTCTCTTGGGCTGCTAAATATATTCTGCACATAGTAAACTTCTGCGTGCCCTTGGTGGTGTGCTGCATCTCTTTCTCCTTTACTCATTGCACTCCATCCCCCAGGGTTATCATGGCTGGCTTTAGTCCGGGCTCCTCACACAGTAAGTGCTCGATAAATGTCGTTCATTTATTGTTCATTATATTATTTATTATTTACTTACTTATCATTATATAATATTATTATATGTTATGTCATGTTATATCATATCATATTATGTTATATTATAATATTGTTTATTCATTCTAATATTCATTCATTTCTAGACTGTGAGCCCTTTGTTGGGTAGGGACCTTCTCTATATGTTGCCCATTTGTATTTCCCAAGCGCTTAGTACAGTGCTCTGCACACAGTAAGTGTTCAATAAATATGATTGAATGAATGAATTAATTCATCAAATGACTAGAAACCAGAGAGTGTGCCTATCTCTAGCCTTTTAATTAATATTCTGTGGACCTGAAATTTCAAGCGTGAGGTTTGTGCTGGATTCTCCACAGACACATTTCACTCCTCCAATGTATATGTACTCACAGTACCTAGATTTCATTTATTTCACTGCTGACCCCTTTCCCACATCCTCCTTCTGGCCTGGAGTCCTTCTGGCCTAGAGCTCCCTTCCCATTCATATTTGACAGACCACCACTCTCCCTACCTTCAAAGCCCTCCTAAAATCACATTGGTGCTAAGAACAGTGCTTGGAACATAGTAAAGCGCTTAACAAATGCCAATATTATTATTATTATTATTATTATTATTATTATTATTATTATTATTATTATTATTATCTTTTAGACTGTGAGCCCACTGTTGGGTAGGGACTGTCTCTATATGCTGTCAACTTGTACTTTCCAAGCACTTAATACAGTGCTCTGCACACAGTAAGCACTCAATAAATACGATTGATTGATTGATTGATTGATTGTCTCCTCCAGGAGCCTTGCCCGATTAAGGCCATTTTTTTTCCTCTACTCCCTTGCCCTTTAATTAATTAATGATGGTATTTGTTAAGCAGCGTGGCTCAATGGAAAGAGCACGGGCTTTGGAGTCAGAGGTCATGGGTTCGAATTCTGGCTCCACCACATGTCTGCTGTGTGACCTTGGGCAAGTCACTTCACTTCTCTGAGCCTCAGTTGCCTCATCTGGAAAATGGGGATTAACACTGTGAGCCCCACGTGAGACAACCTGATCACCTTGTAACCCCCCAGTGCTTAGAACAGTGCTTTGCATATAGTAAGTGCTTAACAAATGCCACCATTATTAGTAAGCGCTTACTATGTGCCAATCAGCATTCTAAGTGCTGGGGTAGATACAAGGTAATCAGGTTATCCCACTTGGGGCTCACAATCATAATCCCCATTTTAAAGATGAGGTAACTGAGGCACAGAGAAGTGAAGTGACTTGCCCGAAGTGACTTGCCCAAATTCACACAGCTGACAAATGGCAGAGCCGTGATTAGAGTGCACGACCTCTCTCTCTCAAGCCCATGCTCTTTCCACTAAGCCACACTGCTTCTTGTCTGAGTTACCTCTGCACTATTCTCTTTAAACACTTGATATTCACTCCACCCTCAGTAATATAACCCTTATGCACAATTTTTTGGAATTCATTCATTCATTTTATCTTAATTTATCTCTTCCTCTAAAAAGGGGAAGGAAATGTGTCCACCAACTCTTTAAACCATACTCTCCTAAGTGCTTACTACAGTCCTCTACATGCAGTAAATACTCAATTAGTACATTGATCAAATGATTGATCATTCATTCATTCATTCAATCGCATTTATTGAGCGCTTACTGTGTGCAGAGCACTGTACTAAGTGCTTGGGAAGTACAAGTTGGCAACATAGAGAGACGGCCCCTACCCAATAACGGGCTCACAGTCTAGAAGAGGGAGACAGACAACAAAACAAAACATGTGGACAGGTGTCAAGGTGCCAAAACAAATAGAATTAAAGCTAGATGCACATCATTAACAAAATAAATAGAATAGTAAATAGTAATAGTAATAGTAGGTACTTAATATGTGCTTTTGATTGATTCATTCATCCTGGATTACTGGTGCTTGTCTATCTTCCCAAAGTCAAGCCTGGCATTTATCCCTTTTGAGTTTCATCCTGGTTTCAGAAGATCACTTTCCCAATTTATCTAGGTCACTTGGAATTCTATTCCTGTTTTCCAAAGTGTTGGCAACTCAAACTTAGAATCAGCAAGTTTGTGGAGCCTTTGTTCATCACCTAAGCGTGCAGGAATGGCTAAAAAACACTATGCACAGCTGGTCATCTATTTCCACAGAATGCGCTGGAAATATTAACCTGGCCAGGTTGTTGGAAATGCCACAGTCAGTCAGGCAGTCAGTCAGTCATATTTACTGAGCACTTACTGTGTGCAGACCACTGTGCTAAGTGCTTGGGAGCACACAAATCTAATTTGGGATGGGTGTGATCTAGATACTGGTTAACTGGTGGAGTTCAAGGATAATATTATTCCAGATCTTCCTTGAGTATTATTCCAGATCTTCCTTGATCTTGAGTAATAGTCCCTACTAATCCCTTCCCCACAGCACCTATAAATATGTATATATGTTTGTACATATTTATTACTCTCTTTATTTATTTATTTATTTTACTTGTACATATCTATTTATTTTATTTTGTTAGTATGTTTGGTTTTGTTCTCTGTCTCCTCCTTTTAGACTGAGAGCCCACTGTTGGGTAGGGACTGTCTCTGTATGTTGCCAACTTGTACTTCCCAAGCACTTAGTACAGTGCTCTGCACAAAGTAAGTGCTCAATAAATACGATTGATTGATTGATTGATTGATAGTGGCAAAGCCAGATTTCAAAGCCATAGAAGAAACTCATTGCTCTTTTAAGACTGCATAGAAATGGACACCTGTTTCCTTATCTACAAAATGGGCATGAGAGGTTGTGAATCTTGTGGTGGATGAGGACTGTGTCCAATTTTCTTGTATCTACCTGATTATTTACCACACAGTAAGTGTTTAATAGGTGCCATGAGTGTATTTTATTTTTCTTAATAATTTTCTTATTTTTCTTAACAGAGTTAGTTCTATTGTCAATGGCTACTGGCCCCATAAAACATGGAAATTCAGGAGGCATTCTGAGATCCTAGAATTTGGTTTGGAAGCAGTGTCCATATGTGCCTACTTGGAAAAGCAGCAGTAATGTCATATGTTCTATTATAATTACCAAATTTCCTAATTTTGCTTTGTAAAAGTCCAGGTAATTCAATTTTGAGAAGATAACGTATGCATAGACATGTATGTGATGTTTGCTCACAACATGAACCTGTGGCACTTATAGTGTTTCCTTTTTCTGTGAGTGTAAACCATGCCTGCCAATTCTCAGCTGTGTGACTTGGGGCGAGTCACTTAACTTCTCTGTGCTTCAGTTACCTCATCTGTAAAATGGGGATTAAGACTGTTAACCGCCCCCACCACCCAGGACAACCTGATCACCTTGTAACCTCCCCAGTGCTTAGAACAGTGCTTTGCACATAGTAAGTGCTTAATAAGCCATCATTATTATTATTACTATTTATGCCTAATAATTGCCTTTATTTGTTAACACATTTTAATAAATTTATCTTTAAACACACGTGTTTCTAGACGAAGTTAGTCTTGGAGGGATATAAGTAATTAAACTTGCCAGGAAACTGTGTTATCTCATTAATGACTGACATGTAGTTGCAGTTCCCAAGTGCTACTCCCTGTGGAGGGATTTTACAAGAATTTTACACTCCAGAAGAAACATAGCAACGCAGAGCCCGAAACAACTCGATACAACAATAGCAGTTTTAAAGTAATTATTAATTAATGTAGAGCTAATTCCAAGAACTCTTGTCAGCCCTGCTGCAGATATGGAAGTAAAAATTATTATTGTTATATTATAATATTATTATTATATAATTATTATTATCAAGTAGGGGGATGGAAACAAATGGGTTGGCTGAGGGGGTCTGGGGGGTTGGGGGAGAAACAGAGGAGGGATGGCTTTAGTCCTCTACTCTTGTCTCCTGTTTCTCTAATGATTGTTCTGAAATGTTCCAGAAACCTCATTACATACCTGGTATTCCTGAGCCTTTATAGTGTATTGTTAAAGATCCCATCTGTATTGTTTCCGAAAAAAGAAAAAAATAACCAGCTCCCTTAGTGTAGGATGAAAATTTAATCCCTCATTGAAATAAATTGGAATGCTGAAGAGATCATTTCAGATCATGTTTGCAAACTTCTTTGGTTGGGGCTTGGAAATTGATGAGCAAATTAGAGGAATATTTGGGGAAATGTGATCTTCATAAATCAAATTTCAGACCAATTAAAATAAAGTTGATTAGCCATTCACCATTTGGGAAAAAAATGAGTTTATTAGTTTTCTTTCTGAACTAATGGTAGAGAAATTCAGATATTTCAAGTATTTTTTAAAAAGACCCAACTTTTCTGGAAAAATATCACGCAGAACGAAGCTGTACCCTTTGACTGAAAGGAGCCATTAGAGGCTTTCAGAAAAACCAGATAAAGAGGCCAACCTATAATCTCCATTTGCTATAAAGTCATTGCGATTAGGGTAATTGTCAACCATCTCTGTTGTATAGAAGTCTCCCAAGCGCTTAGCACAGTGCTCTGCCCACTGTCAGTGCTCAATAAAATCAGTTGATTGATTGATTGTTTGAAGATAAACTGGATGAATGGCAATATCAGGTGAACAAAAGGGAGTCAGATTTCAGAAGTATTACTGATTTTCCTATCACCGTAGGTAGTCCTACAGTCCTTCCCGTCTCTCAAGCTCATAACCTTGGACTTACCCTTGACTCATCTCTCTCATTCAGCCCACATATTCAGTCTATCACTAAATCCTGTCAGTTCAGTTCCATCTTCACAACATTGCTAAAATTTGATCTTTCCTCTCTATCTGCTTACTGTGTGCAGAGCACTGTACTAAGCGCTTGGGAAGTACAAGTTAGCAACATATAGAGACGGTCCCTACACAACAGTGGGCTCACACTCCCACTCCCTTCTCTGTCACCCTGATTTTCTCCTTTTCTTCACCCCTCCCTCAGCCTCATGGCACTTAAGTATATATCCATAATTCATGTATTTACATGAATGTATATTTCCCTCTCTATCCTGTAAACGTGTGGGCAGGAAATCTGTCCACCAACTCTATATTGTACTTTCCCAGGTGCTTAGTACAGTGTCTTGAACACAGCAAGCACTCAATAAATACGATCGATTGATTGCTAATGGATGACAAAATTTAGCTGAAGACCAGATTTGAACTAAATATAACACCTGTATGTTGAACTGAAAGGGTACATAGACAAACCAGACCACAGAATAAGCAATAGCAATGATAATAATAATAATAATAATAATAATAATAATGGCATTTATTAAGTGGTTACTGTGTGCAAAGCACTGTTCTAAGCACTGGGGAGGTTACAAGGTGATCAGGTTGTCCCACGGAGGGCTCACAGTCTTAATCCCCATTTTACAGATGAGGGAACTGAGGCACAGAGAAAGTGAAGTGACTTGCCCAAAGTCACACAGCTGACAATTGGCGGAGCCGGAATTTGAACCCATGACCTCTGACTCCAAAGCCCGGGCTCTTTACACTGAGCCACGCTGCTTCTCCAGATACAAAGATATAGTGAAACCCTCTCTCAAACAAAGATAAGCAATATGGCCTAATGGAAGGAGCGCGACCTGAGGACCTTGATTCTAATCCTGGCTCACCACTTTCCTGCTGAATGACCTTGGCTAAGTGACTTAACTTCTCTGTACCTCAGTTTCCTCACCTGTCAAATGGGGATTAAACACCTGTTCTCCCTCTTCCTTAGACTGTGAGTCCCATGTGGGGCAGAGATTGTATCTGACCTGATTATCTTGTGTCTATCCCAGTGCTTAGAACAATACTTGGCACATATTAAAGACTTAGCAAGTGCCATTATTATCATCAATAATGATGATATTTATGATCGTTGTCTTTATTGTTTGTAGAAATCAGAGAACTGTAGGGAGTTTCTGCAGTAAACAGAATCCCCTAGCAGGCAGGTACTGGGGAGCTGGGCTGCTCTGTCTGAGCAAAGACTTTTCCAGGTTCAGGGTTCAGCTGGAAAATAGAGACAGACCCTGGAATGGACAAATCCATTCATAGAGAAAAATCTTGCTACTTGTACAAATATCGCGGAAGGGTTTGCTGATCACACATCGGTCTTTTCCGTCATGCTCGCAAACATCTTCAAAAAGTACCATCTTTGAAAAGGAGAGAGTGCTATACTTCTAGGCTTGAAAAGAAAACTTAAGCCTATTATTTCAGCTAAAAAGATACAAGTAGGCAGGATTAAAAAAAAAAAATCCTTAGGGTCCATGGTAGATTTGCCTCAAGATGACAGCCCAATCATGCCTCAATTTCTTCATCTGTACTTTGGGATTATTAATTTAGGACTGGATAACAGTTATAGTGTAAAGATAAAGCAAGGTAACTGAGGTTTTCCAGGTTACTCCTGGAAAAAAAAAAATTCCAGTCCCAGGACTGGTTTGATTTGTTATATTTCTGATCCAAAGATGGGGAGTGGTGACGCACATCGCGAATTGGATAACAAACCCAGAAGAATCAATGGGCCGTATGCTTTTATTCTTTGATCAGAGATGAAAAGTCATTTCAACATGAGCACAAAAATCGGCAACAAGGCTGCCTCTGGGAAGAAGCACAATATCTATTGCTCACCCTGCAGCGGTGTCTGTCCTGTTTAAAACTGAATTTCCAGTGGTTTGCTGTCACCTTCATTGCATTAAGAATGAAGTAACCTAAACATTGGGTGTTCGTGGTCACCCTGTGGTGCCAAACCTCTGAAGGCTGGTATTGCATTTCAGGGTTGTCTGTTCAGGGTTGGCGCTCTGTGCAGGGAGGTTTTAATGATAGCCGACTCATCAGTGAGCCGTCCGAATTGAAGCTGGCATGTGGAGACTCAGAAGAGAAAGGAAATTGGAGGATGAAGAAAAGAGATTTAGGGCAGTCTGAGAGGCAGAGACGTGGAAACCCGAACAGAAGCGTATTTATTCCTCTCTGGTGATCTGTCAGGGAGCAGTCTGCAGAAAATTGGAGTGAGATATCAGGTTCGTCTCTCTACCAAGCAGCATGGCCTAGTGGAAAGAGCACCGGCCTGGAAGACAGGGGACCCGGGTTCCAATCCTGACTCTGCCAACTGTTTGCTTTGTAACCTTGGGCAAATCACTTAACTTCTCCATGCCTTCATCATCATCATCAATCGTATCTATTGAGCGCTTACTGTGTGCAGAGCACTGTACTAAGTGCTTGGGAAGTACAAGTTGGCAACATATAGAGACGGTCCCTACCCAACAGTGGGTTCACAGTCTGGTTCTCCTGTTCTCCCTCCTACGTGACTCAGTGAGTCATGGAGAAGCAGCGTGGCTCAGTGGAAACAGCACGGGCTTTGGAGTCAGAGGTCATGGGTTCAAATTCCGACTCCACCAACTGTCAGCTGTGTGACTTTGGGCAAGTCACTTCACTTCTCTGTGCCTCAGTTACCTCATATGGAAAATGGGGCTTAAAACTGTGAGCCCCCCGTGGGACAACCTGATCACCTTGTAACCTCCCCAGTGCTTAGGACAGTGCTTTGCACATAGTAAGCGCTTAATAAATGCCATTATTATTATCATTATTAAGAGCACAGGCTTGGGAGTCAGAGGTCACGGGTTCTAATCCTGGCTCCACTACTTGTCAACTGTGTGACTTTGGTCGTCACTTAACTTCTCTGTCCCTTAGTTACCTCATCTGTAAACTGGTAATTAAAAGTGTGAGCCCCACGTGTGACAATCTACTTTGTACTCCCCAGCGCTTAGAACAATGCTTGGCACATAGTAAGCATTTAATCAATCAATCGTATTTATTGAGCGCTTTCTGTGTGCAGAGCACTGTACTAAGCGCTTGGGAAGTACAAGTCGGCAACACATAGAGACAGTACCTACCCAACAGCGGGCTCACAGTCTAGAAGGGGGAGACAGAGAACAAAACCAAACATACTAACAAAATAAAATAAATAGAATAGATATGTACAAGTAAGATAAATATATAAATAAACATGTACAAACGTATATACATATATACAGGTGCTGTGGGGAAGGGAAGGAGGAAAGATGGGGGAGATGGAGAGGGGGACAAGGGGGAGAGGAAGGAAGGGGCTCAGTCTGGAAATGTCATTATTATTATTATTATTATTATTTTATTTTTATTATTATTTTATTATTATTGCTATTGTTATTATCATTACTTAAACTGTGAGCCCCATGCAGGATAGGAACTGTGTTCAAACTCATTAACTTCTACCTCCCTCAGTGCTTAAAAAAGTGCTTGCCACATAGTAAATGCTTAACAAATACATTGAAAAAGTGCAGACTGTTAGAAAGTGGTTCATCTCTCAATAAGCGCTTAGTACAGTGCTCTGCACATAGTAAGCACTCAATAAATACGATTGATGATGATTGTCAACTGTCTTTCTTAAGTGTGGCATTTAAGGGTTTACTATATGCCAAGCACTATACTAAGTGCTGGAGTAGATACAAGCCAATCAGATCAAACACAGGCCCTGCCCCATGTGGAGCTCACAGTCTACAGGTTCAACAAATACCATGACTATTATTATTTTTATTACAATATTTAGGAGTGATAAAGTCATTCATGAAATACTGTGGAGGTTGTATTTCTCAAAAAAATATTGAGTCTGAGGAAAAAATGTGTCACAAACACCATTGATTCATTGGTAGTCAATAGGTTAGGGATAGGTGGCTTGAAGCAGCATGGCTAATGGGAAGAGCCCGGGCTTTGGAATGACAGGATATGGGTTCAAAACCCCGCTCCACCACTTATAATAATAATATAATAATAATAATAATAATAATAATAATAATGTCATTTATTAAGTGCTTAGTATGTGCCAAGCACTGTTCTAAGCACTGGGGATGTTATAAGGTGATCAGGTTGTCCCACATGGGGCTCACAGTCTTCATCCCCATTTTACAGATGAGGGAACTGAGGCACGGAGAAGTGAAATGACTTGCCCAAGGTCACACAGCTGACAAGCGGCGGAGCCGGGATTTGAACTCATCACCTCTGACTCCAAAGCCAAAGCCTGGGTTTTTTCCACTGAGCCATGCTGCTTCTCCACTGACACTTATCAGCTGTGTGACTTTGGGCAAGTCACTTAACTTCTCTGGGCCTCAGTTACCTCATCTGTAAAATGGGGATTAAGACTGTGAGTCCCCCATGGGACAACCTGATCACCTTGTAACCTCCCCAGCGCTTAGGACAGTGCTTTGCATATAGTAAGCACTTAATAAAATGTCATTATTATTATATTATTATTGTTATTGAGCACTTACTGTGTGCAGAACACTGTACTAAGCGCTTGGGAAGTACAAGTTGTCAACATATAGAGACGGTCCCTACCCAACAATGGGCTTACAGTCTAGAAGGGTTTGATATTCCAACATTTGATATTCAAGTAATGTAATAAAAACACACATCATAGCAAAACTGGGTGTAATTAAAAGACAAGGTCAGTCTCTAGACTGTAAGTTCACTGAGGGCAGGGAATGTGTCTACCAACTCTGTTCTATTCTCCCAGGTGGTCAGTACAGTACTCTGCGCATAGTAAGGGTTCAGTAAATAGTGCTTAGTGCACATAAGTGCTTAACATATACTGTAATTAATAATAATTGTATTTGCTGAGCACTTACTATGTGCCAAGCACTGTTCTAAGCACTGGGGTAGATGCAAGGTAATCAGGTTGTCCCACGTGGGGCTCACAGTCTTCATCCCCATCTTACAGATAAGGTAACTGAGGCTCAGAGAAGTTAAGTGACTTGTCCAAGGTCACATAGCAGAAAAGTGGCGGAGCCCGGACTAGAACCCATGACCTCTGACTCCCAAGCCTGGGCTCTTTCCACTAAGCTATGCTGCTTCTCAGCAGTAGTAATACAGTGCTCCCCACACAGTAAGCACTCACTGAATACCACTGAGTAAATGAATGGAAAGGGCATATGTAGATCTGAAATTTTATTGATTTATATTGATGTCTGTTTAATAATAATAATAATATTAGTGGCATTTATTAAGTGCTTACTATGTGCAAAGCACTGTTCTAAGCACTGGGGAGGTTACAAGGTGATCAGGTTGTCCCGGGGGTGTGGGGGGCTCACACTCTTAGTGCCCATTTTGCTGATGAGGTAACTGAGGCACAGAGAAGTTAAGTGACTTGCCCAAGGTCACATAGCTGACAGTTGGCAGAGCTGGGATTTGAACCCATGATCTCTGACTCCAAAGCCTGTATTCTTTCCACTGGGCCACGCTGCTTACTTGTATTGGAATGCCCTGCCTCTGTCCATCCGCCAAGCTAGCTCTCTTCCTCCCTTCAAGGCCCTACTGAGAGCTCACCTCCTCCAGGAGGCCTTCCCAGATTGAGTCCCCTCTTTCCTCTCCCCCTTCTTCCCCTCTCCATCCCCCCGCCTTGCCTCCTTCCCCACAGCACCTGTATGTATGTATATATGTTTCTACATATTTATTACTCTATTTATTTATTTATTTTACTTGTACATATCTATTCTATTTATTTTATTTTGTTAGTATGTTTGGTTTTGTTCTCTGTCTCCCCCTTTTAGACTGTGAGCCCACTGTTGGGTAGGGACCGTCTCTATATGTTGCCAACTTGTACTTCCCAAGTGCTTAGTACAGTGCTCTGCACACAGTAAGCGCTCAATAAATATGATTGATTGATTGATTGATCGATCTGTCTTCCCCCGCTGCTCTAGACTGTGAGCTCGTTGTGGACAGGGATTGTCTCTCTTTACTGCTGTATTGTAAGTTTCTCAAGCACTTAGTTCAGTGCTCTGCACGCAGTAAGCGCTCAGTAAATACGATTGAATGAATAACCAGACCCCGCTGGAAAATTCCTTCTTCACTGCCAGTACTATAGCACCATGGACAGAACCGGCAAGTTTCTGACACTTTGAAAAACCCACTGTTACTTGAAAAAAGTAATGACAACATAAATAATAAGAATAATAATGGTATTTATTAAGAGCCCACTATGTGTCAAGTGCTGTTCCAAGCACTAGGGCAGACTCAAGATGATCAGGTCGGGCACCGTCCCTGTCTC
Organism: Tachyglossus aculeatus; assembly: GCF_015852505.1. Taxonomy (NCBI): domain Eukaryota; kingdom Metazoa; phylum Chordata; class Mammalia; order Monotremata; family Tachyglossidae; genus Tachyglossus; species Tachyglossus aculeatus. Next base: position 7,693,528 of record NC_052067.1, read on the forward strand.
ACATGGGGTTCACAATTTTAATCCCCATTTTCCAGATGAGGTTAACTGAGGCCCAGAGAATCAATCAATCAATCAATCAATCAATCAATCAATCAATCGTATTTATTGAGAGCTTACTGTGTGCAGAGCACTGTACTAAGCACTTGGGAAGTACAAGTTGGCAAAATATAGAGACAGTCCCTACCCAACAGTGGGCTCACAGTCTAAGTGCAGTGACTTGCCCAAGGTCACACAGCAGATATGTGGCAGACCCGGGATTAGAACAGGATTGGTCAACATGACCCCTGCCCTCAAGGAGCTTTCAGTCTACTGGAGAAAAAGTACCTGGCTGTATTTTCAGGGCCCCAGCATACTTTCCAAGCGCTTAGTACAGTGCTCTGTGCACAGTAAGTGCTCAATAAATACGATGGAATGAATTAATCTAAATGTTCAAGAGAGTCACTCTCAGTAACACTACCTCTCATATAGACATTCCCACTGTGAGAAGTTATGGGCAGGGAGCCTGTCTGCTAATTCTGTGGCATCGTACTCACCCAAGCACTTAGCACAGTGTTGTGAACATAGTAAGTGCTTCATAAATTTGTACAGGTGTATTACTCTATTCATTTGACTTGTACATATTTACATATTCTATTTATTTTATTTTGTTAATATGTTTTGTTTTGTTGTCTGTCTCCCCCTTCTAGACTGTGAGCCCGCTGTTGGGTAGGGACCGGCTCTATATGTTGCCAACTTGTACTTCCCAAGTGCTTAGTACAGTGCTTTGCACAAAGTAAGCGCTCAATAAATACGATTGAATGAATGAATGAATGAATAAATATCACTGATTGGTTGAGCAGTGTAACCTGGAAACAATAGGGCACCTTGACTACTACTAATACAAACAGCCAGGTGTATTAAGTTTCTGAAATTTAGTATGATCTTTCATAGGAAATAATCATATCCTTTTATAGTCATAAATCCACATCTGTTATTTAGAGATTTCACATTCCTTTCAAGTGCTGTATATTGGATTTATTCTAAAGAGTCTACTAAAACTAAGTTTCAAAGCATTTTAACATTAAATGAGACTGGATTAAGCAATGAACTCATGTCTCAAACTGTTCTCGATTTATTTATTTGGTCTAAATGATTTATGTGTGTGTAATCAGTTACAACATTAAAATAAAAAAAATCCCCCATTTCAGGAAATGTGGCATGGCATCCCTTGCTGAGGGGATTCGGGATGATTGTATGTTAGAATGGAAAACTTTCTCCTAGACACGATGCCTCCAAATTTGGAATATCATTTGCAGTGAGAAGGTACAGGGTTCTGAAGGGTCACACCAGTAATAATAACAATAATAATGATGACGGTATTTGTTAAGTGCTTACTATGTGCCAAGCACTGTTCTAAGTGCTTGGGGGATACAAGGTAATCAAGGTTGTCCCACGTGGGGCTCACAGTCTTAATCCCCATTTTACAGATGAGGGAACTGAGGCACAGAGAAGTTAAGTGACTTGCCCAAAGTCACCCAGCTGACAGTAGAATATAAACTTTTTGTGGGCAGGCATCACATCTACAAATGCTATTGTATTGTAGTCTCCCGAGTGCTTAGTACAGTGCTCTGCACACAGTAAGTGCTCAATAAATACCTTTGATTTTTCAACAGTCACCACTAGGATCTGCTGTGAGCCCATTGCTGGGTAGGGACCATCTTTACATGTTGCCGATTTGTACTTCCCAAGCGATTAGTACAGTGCTCTGCACACAGTAAGTGCTCAATAAATACCTTTGATTTTTCAACAGTCACCACCAGGATCTGCTGTGAGCCCATTGTTGGGTAGGGGCCATCTTTACATGTTGCCGATTTGTACTTCCCAAGCGATTAGTACAGTGCTCTGCACACAGTAAGCGCTCAATAAGCATGATTGAATGATTGAATGGTAGTGCAACTGACAGAGACTTCCTCCGTCTTTGTCTTCCCACCTCATGCTCCTCTTCCTAATAATAATAACAATAATGATGGCATTTATTAAGTGCTTACCACTAAGCGCTGGGGAGGTTACAAAGTGATCAGGTTGTCCCACGGGAGGCTCACAGTCTTCATCCCCATTTTGCAGGTGTGGGAACTGAGGCCCAGAGAAGTCAAGTGCCTTGCCCAAAGTCACACAGCTGACAATTGGCGGAGGTGGGATTTGAACCCGCTACTTCTGACTCCAAAGCCACTCTGACTCTTTCCACTGAGCCAAGTTGTTCCCACCGGTAAGGTCCCCATTTATGAGGAACAGAAGGAAGGGCCTGCATTTCCTGAACAACATCAACTATCAACTCTTTAGACTTGGCCGATCAGGTAGTTCTATGCAAGCAGGGACTCCTTCAGCAGATGGATGTGACTTCTAGGGAAATGGTTTTATTTGCAATAATAGCATTCTCCATTTCCGATGGAAGGAAATCCAGGCTGGATTAATCATCAGTCAATAAGCATGGTATGTATTACTGCAAAATGAGTATTTGCCTAGGTATTTTATTATCTGAGATGGGACCAAGTCTTGCTTGAAATTTCCCCAAGAATGCTATGTGACTTCGGGTAAGTCACTTAACCTCTCTGAGTCTCAGTTTCCTTAGTCATTTAATGGGAATAATAATAATAATAATGGCATTTATTCAGTGTTTACTATGCACAAAACACTGTTCTAAGCATTGGGGAGATTACAAGGTGATCAGTTTGTCCCATGGGGGGCTCACATTCTTCATCCCCATTTCACAGATGAGGGAACTGAGGCTCAGAGAAGTTAAGTGACTTGCCCCGAGTCACACAGCTGACAATTGGCAGAGCTGGGATTTGAACCCATGACCTCCGACTCCAAAGCCCGGGCTCTTTCCACTGAACCACGCTGCTTCTCATCATCTCCCTATACCATCATCTCCCTATATCACAAAGTAAAAATGAAACAACTGTACCAAAACTATTGTATTATCGAAATTATTAGTAGTAGTAGTAATTGTATTATTAGTAGTAGTAGCAATGGTAGTAGTGTTGTAATTATCATCATTATTCCACATGACTTTTCCAGAATCCATAAAGCATTAAAAAATCTCGTGATCCAGCTATTCCCAAGCATTTATCCCTAAAATGTTTTTCTGTTCAATTCCTGAATGAAAGACCTGTTTCACATTCTAAATAACTAAGAGGAAGTCGGGACCTCACCTTCCAGAACTCCAAGTGTCCTTCAATCAGCCTGATTCCCCAAGCTTCCTAAAGCTCCTAGTAGCTCTCTTTAGGAAACTCAGTTGTGAATTTCTCTCTTGGGATTAGGGCCAGCTCCAGACGGGAAGCAGAAGGGGCAATCGCCTCAAGAAACAATTTGAAAAGGGGCGGTGGAATCTATGACATAAATGCCTGATACTGAGGATTTGACCTGGTGAGAATCCAGTGACCATCTGGCACTGAATGCATTCTGAGCCTCGATTAAGTGATTCATGCCCTGCGCCTGGGCTGGTACACAATCATTTCTCTCCTCAAGGTCTGACGTTATAGTGTCTGCCTCTTCGGGTAAATTTATTCCATGTGCGGGGACAGAGTCGGGTGGTGGGAAACTTGCCAGGGAAAGGTTGTAACCTCCTTGAGGGCTGTAAAAATGAGGACCGGTTGACTCTTTCAGACAATAGAATTATATTTTCAAAATGCCACATGTCAGACCAAAGTTGGCGCTGGTCTTTCAGTGCACAGTGTCCTTATTTTCCTCTGAGAGAGAGTCTGGGGCTGGGGGCCACGGGGGGTGGTCATTAACTTGTTTCTCAGTGGGAAACTATCACCTGTGAGAAAAGGAAAGTGGCTTCCGGCCCTGTTGATTAGCTTAACTAAGCGTTGTCCAAGTGGTGTAAGGAGATGTAATTACTCACAGGCCAAGTGGTACTAAACCCGGCTTTTCGTGAAAAAGAAATCCAGATCCAGAGAGAGTGAAACCAGCGAATACAGAGTCATGACTTTCCCTGAAGTACTCAGCCCCAACAGCAAAGATGGAGTGCTCAGCAGTTAACACCACCTGTCTGGCGATGGAATGGAGTGTGTGCAATCTAAATAGAATGCTTATGTTCTCAAAGGCACACAGGAGCTGTTGGGAAATGAAGCACCTTATAAAAAAAAACACATTTTTGATAGGTTAATGCCGCCTCTCCTTAGTAAACTTGTACAAAGTGCCTGATTTGTGTGTGTGCAATACTGTTTCAATCTTTTAAAAGCACATTCATTTTGGGAGAAGTTACCTGCTCTTTAACATTAGTGATTGTAGTATTTGTTAAGCCTTTTCTGTGTGCCAAGCAATATACTAAGCATTGGGCTGGATATAAATGAAAACAAAATAAATAATGGCATTTATTAAGCGCTTACTATGTGCAAGGCACTGTTCTAAGCGCTGGGGGTATACAAGGTGATCAGGTTGTCCCACGTGGGGCTCACAATCTTCATCCCCATTTTACAGATGAGGGAACTGAGGCCCAGAGAAGTTAAGTGACTTGCCCAAAGTCACACAGCTGACAAGTGGCAGAGCCAGGAATCGAACCCATGACCTCCGGCTCCAAAGTCCATGCTTTTTCCACTGAGCCACGGTGCTTCGAGTATATCAAAGCACATCATAGAACAGTGCTTGGCACATAGTAAGGGCTTAACAAATACTATCTTCGTCATCATCACAGCAGACACCTGGGGCTCACAGAGAGAGGTGGAGTGAAGACAGACATTTTATCCCCATTTTACAAATGAGGCAAATGAGGCCCAGAGAGGTTAGATTACTCACCCAAGTTCACACAGCAGGCAGTGGTGGAATTGGAACTCGAACCCACATCTATTGACTTCTAGTCCTGCGTCCTTGGCTCCAAGCTAGACTGCTCGTTGGTAGTCTGAAGGATAGGTCTCTTGTGGATCAACTCATGCATAAGGTGTTCAGGCGGTCATTGTATCTGGAGGCAAAGCCATGACAGAGTCAGGAACGCCAAGAGTAGAATGAGTCTTAATTTTGCTTGCCAGGCCCTAAATCTTCTCACTACCAACTGCGCTCAGCCCACCGTGTCTCCTCACCCAGAAAAATGAGCACATAGCATAATTTGAGCCTTCAAGGGCTGCCCTCAATATGTTGTTTCTGAAACTAAATGAAGTGAAAATTGAGGCCCCAATATGATTTAAACTCTGATAGGTACTAATGGGAATTTATGCAAAAAGCCCACCTCCACCCGTGTTATCCTCTAGATTTATCTCCGCCAGCAGTTCTTGTAGTATGAAGCTCATGTGGTAATAATTCATGGGCAGAAAATAAATAAGAAAGAACTCTGCGTGAACTCAATGAACTCTCTAGATTCATCAGAGAAGCAGCGTGGCTCAGTGGAAAGAGCACGGGCTTTAGAGTCAGAGGTCATGGGTTCAAATCCCAGCTCCACCAATTGTCAGCTGTGTGACTTTGGGCAAGTCACTTCACTTCTCTGTGCCTCAGTTACCTCTTCTGCAAAATGGGTATGAAGACTGTGAGCCCCCCATGGGACAACCTGATCACCCTGTCACCTCCCCAGCGCTTAGAACAGTGCTTTACACATAGTAAGTGCTTAATAAATATGATTGAATGAATGAATGAATAAATGCCATCATTATTATTATTATCAGTCATGCTGTATGTTTCATTATGGTGGTATATATAAAGAGCCAGTACTGTAGATTGACTGGATGGGATTGAGAAATCTCTCTATTTATTTTTTTTTTTATTTAACCACTTACTATGTGCCAGACACTGTATTAAACACTGAAGTAGATACAAGCTAATCAGGTTAGACAGTCCAAGTCATACATGGGGCTCACAGTCTTAATAGCCATTTCTTTTGGGTAGGGACCATCTCTATATGTTGCCACCTAGTACTTCCCAAGCTCTTAGTACAGTGCTCTGCACACAGTAAGTGCTCAATAAATATGATTGAATGAATGAATGAATTTTATGGCAAATTAATATTATTTGATCCCTTGTCTCAGCTGACTTTTTTCATTTTCCTTTTGACCTGGTTCTAATAAAACATTGGATGAGGATTTCAGAATTGAGCATGAAATATTTCAGTATTGTGATCACTCTTCAAACTTCCTTATTAGCAATAAAAGAAGAGTAACCAAATGATTCATCTTTCTTTTTTATATCAGGAGCTTCAGGATCTGTGGAAACATTAACCCTGACCCCGCCTCTGAATTATATGGGAAATAATGATGGCATTTATTAAGCGCTTACTATGTGCAAAGCACTGTTATAAACACTGTGGAGGTTACAAGGTGATGAGGTTGTCCCATGGGGGGGCTCAGAGTCTTCATCCCCATTTTACAGATGAGGGAACTGAGGCCTAGAGAAGTGACATGACTTGTCCAAAGTCACACAGCTGACAATTAGCAGAGCTGGGATTTGAACCCATGACCTCTGACTCCAAAGCCCGGGCTCTTTTCACTGAGACATGCTGCTTTTCTAGCATCATCTCACAATAGCAAATACCATCATCTCACATAGGGGAGGACAGAGGAAAAGACAGAGAGGTGAAGCAAGACTACGTAATGTTGTCAAACTCCTTCCTAAAGCAAATATCTGAGTCCCCTCTTCTCAAGTGGTCAGTTTCCTCTTGCATAGATTTAAACCACTGAGCTGACATCTATTTTTCAATCATGTTGAATTTCTTAAAAGCATAATATATTAAATGGAACAGTCTCTAGAGTAAATCACTTTCTCAAACTCTCAAAGGCGGGTGGGTCGCATCTCTGTTCAGAAGCCAATTATTCTCTAAAAGAGTGGGTTGGGTGAACTCAAGTGAGGCAATAATAATGATTATTAATAATAATTGTGGTACTCAATGCTTCCCAGGTGTCACATCACTGCGGTAAATAAAGATAATCATATCCATGTCAGACCCAGGACTTACCTCATAAGATAGAGAAGCAGCGTGGCTTAGAGCAAAGAGCCCGGGCTTGGGAATCAGAGGTCATGGGTTCGAATCCCGGCTCCGCCACATGTCTACTGTTTGACCCTGGGCAAGTCACTTAATTTTTCTGAGCCTCAGTTACCTCATTTGTAAAATGGGGATTAAGACTGTGAGCCCCATGTGGGACAACCTGATCACCTTGTGTACACCCCCAGCACTTAGAACATCATCATCATCAATCGTATTTATTGAGTGCTTACTATGTGCAGAGCACTGTACTAAGCGCTTGGGAAGTACAAATTGGCAACATATAGAGACAGTCCCTACCCAACAGTGGACTCACAGTCTAAAAGGGGGAGACAGAGAACAAAACCAAACATACTAACAAAATAAAATAAATAGAACAGATATGTACAAGTAAAATAAATAAATAAATAAATAAATAGAGTAATAAGTATGTACAAACATATATACATATATACAGGTGCTGTGGGGAAGGGAAGGAGGTAAGATGGGGGGGATGGAGAGGGGGATGAGGGGGAGAGGAAGGAAGGGGCTCAGACTGGGAAGGCCTCTTGGAGGAGGTGAGCTCTCAGCAGGGCCTTGAAGGGAGGAAGAGAGGTAGCTTGGCGGATGGGCAGAGGGAGGGCATTCCAGGCCCGGGGGAGGACGTGGGCCGGGGGTCGATGGCGGGACAGGCGAGAACGAGGTATGGTGAGGAGATTAGCGGCAGAGGAGCGGAGGGTGCTTAAGTGCTTAACAAATGCCATTATTATTATTATTATTATTATTATTATTATTATTATGTGGGGTAAGTATCTTATTTTACAGATTGAGGAAGCAGGCTCAGAATGGTTAAGTGAGTTCTCAAGGGTCACACGGCAGGCTAGTGGCCAAGCTGGAGTTCAAACCCTAGTCTCCTGACTTTTGGTAACAGGGTTGTTCTACTAGGGCAGAAGAATCTTTAGAGTATGTCATTCAGTCAGTGGTGTTTATATTAACTGAGTGGAAGAGTACAGTGGAATAAGTATATAAGATCCCTGCCTCAGAGAGTTTCCAATCTATCAATTTAAACAAATGAAAGGCTTTGATGAAGAACCCACTGCCCAGGGGTTGTCTGTATCCACACAGGACTGGAGAAGAGGCTATGTGGTTAACGGAAAGCAGGAAGAAACAGCACAGTGTGGTGTCTGGCACATAGTAAGTGCTTAACAAGTATCATAAAAGAAAAGAATAGTTTGGGTTCCAATTTAGGTCACTCTAGATTATAGGGGCTTGTCTTTCATTCATTCATTCATTCAATCGTATTTATTGAGCGCTTACTGTGTGCAGAGCACTGTACTAAGCGTTTAGGAAGTACAAGTTGGCAACATATAGAGATGGTCCCTACCCAACAGTGGGCTCACAGTCTAGAAGGGGGAGACAGAGAACAAAACAAAACATATTAACAAAATAAAACAAATAGAATAAATATGTACAAATAAAATAGAGTAATAAATACGTACAAACATATATACATATATACAGGTGCTGTGGGGAGGGGTATTTATTGAGAGCTTACAGTGTGCAGAGAACAGTGCTTTGCACATAGTAAGTGCTTCATAAATGCCTTAATTGTACTAAGTGCTTGGGTGAGTACAGTAAAGCAGATTTGGTAGACCCCATTCCTGCGCTCAAGGAACTTGCAGTCTACAGGGAGAGGCAGGAATTAAAATAAACTGCAGTTAGGGGAAAAAGAGCAGAATATAGGAGTATGAGTGCATAAGGATATGAATATAGAGTAAATATGCTCTGGGGTTTAGGTATCAAAGTGCTTACGAGGTACACAGCCACGTGCTTAGTCGACGCAGAGGGAAAGGTGCATAGGGGAAGAAAGAAAGCAAATGCAAGTCAATTAAGCAGGACAGAATTACTGATCTGCTAGTTCCTTGAGAAATAACTAACTTAAGAAATAGCGCCTTATTTTTCTTTTGAATTTCAGTAAGATGAAGGGTTTAATTTTGTTGGGGTTCGAATTTATGATCTTGTGGAACAGCCGTCCAGTGATTCTAAGTATTAATTGCAAGTGAACCCAAAGTGCTTCATCACGATATTGACTTAAGGATCCTGGGTCTTCATTAGACTCTAAATTATTCAGACTTGAACACTGTCTTCACATTCTGAAGACTACACTTTTATGATGACAAGTGATTTCAAGCTATAAAAAGTTAATTTTAGCCGTCCACGATGCCAGCTGGCCTAGACCACTTGCTTCGGATCTGAAGGGATAAAAATGAATTTTGTAAAAATGGTTTTCTCCGTGGTCAGATTTGGATTCTTTTATTTTTTGGCAGGCTGTAACTTTGGACCTTTGATCATTTAGTTGGGGAATCTGGCTAGCGACAAACAGAACTGCCCATCGTTCACCTGGGGCTAGGGACATTCATTCATTCATTCATTCATTCATTCATTCAATTGTATTTATTGAGCGCTTACTGTGTTCAGAGCACTGGACTAAGCGCTTGGGAAGTACAAGTTGGCAACACATAGAGACAGTCCCTACCCTACTGCAGGCTCACAGTCTAGAAGGGGGAGACAGACAACTAAACAAAACATATTAACAAAATAAAATAAATGGAATAGTAAATATGTACAAGTAAAATAAATAGAGTAATAAATATGTACAAACATATATGCAGGTGCTGTGGGGAGGGGAAGGAGGTAAAGCGGGGGGGGATGGGGAGGGGGAAGAGGGGAAGAGGAAGGAGGAGGCTCAGCCTGGGAAGGCCTGACATAGGGACAGAGATTGGAAGAGTAAGACTCACTCATACGCACAGACACATACACAATTGCACACCCTCAAGCAACAGCGGTAATCAATCACTTATATTTGCAACTTGTACTTCCCAAGTACTTAGTACAGTACTCTGCACACAGTAAATGCTCAATAAATATGATTGAATGAATGAATGAATGAATTTACAGAGCACTTCTTCTGTGCAGAATAGTTGGGAAAGTGCAATAAAGTAGATGTGAACCCTGCCCTCAAGGAGCTTCCAATCTAGTGGGAAGTTAGGAGTAAAAAAGAGAAATGATACTCTCATTGACCATAAGGGCTAGGCCTGTAATGGTGGCCTGAGCCTCTTCTGCAGGTTCAACCCCACTTCAAGTTTCCAACCACAGCAGTCAAAATAGTTGTTGTTGTCACAATGCTGGTGGTGATAGCCGTAATTTGGTTTGTTTTTTTTTTAATAGTATTTGTTAAGTGTTTACTATGTGCCAGGCTAAACTCTGAGGGAGATACAAGGTAATCAGGTTGAACACAATCCCTGTCCCCTATGGGGCTTATTGTCTCAATCCCCATTTTACAAATGAGGTAACTGAGGCCCAGAGAATTGAAATAACTTCCCCAAGGTAACACAGCAGACACTCGGCAGAGTTGGGCTTAAAACCCAGATCCTTCTGACTCCCAGACTTGTCCTCCGTCCACTAGACCACAATGCTTCTCTTACTATTTTTTTTAATGTTGTTTCCTAATTGCTTACTATGTCTCAGGCACTGTCCAAACCCACTAGAGTAGACACAAACTAATCAGTTTGGACACAGTCCATGTCTGACATGAGGCTCACAGTCTTAATCGCCATTTTACAGATCTGGTTAACTGAGGAGTCGGGAAGTGAAATAACTTGCCCAAAGTCACACAGCAGACAATGGCCGAGCCGGGATTAGGACCCAGATCCCTCTGACTCTTATGGCCAAGCTCTATCCACTAAGCTATGCTGCTTCTTATTTCTTCTGCTTCTTATTCTACCCTGCTGCTGTTTCAGATCTTCTAGATTATCTCCTGGTGGGTATGAGGATAATGGGGAACTTTGTAGCAGTGACCACATCAGCAAATGAAGTTTCTGTGCATCCCTTTGGCTGTAGCAACTCTGTTTCATATTATCCTCGTCAGAATTATTTTTGCCACCAGTAGAGCCTTGAAAGGAATGGTGGAATTGGGAGGACCTGCTTATGGTGACCCACAATTTCATGCATCTAGATAACCAATGTACTTTATTGAACTCTTACTCTGTGCAAAACACTGTCCTAAGCAAGAACGATCTTTCTTGGCCAAATCCTGCTTTTCTTGCCAGTTGGACATAACATTCCCCTGGCTCCTTGATGAGATGTTCCAGAAAAAGATTCCCTGTGATCTCACCACCTGGCATACTGAAATCAGGCCTGTCAGCCTTCACATAATAATAATAACAACAATAATAATAATAATAATAATAATAATAATAGCAACAACAATAATAATAATAATAATAACAATAACAATCGTGGTATTTGTTAAGTGCTTACTATGTGCCAAGCACTATTCTAAGTACTGGGGTAGATACAAGGTAATCAGGTTGTCTCACGTGGGGATCACAATCTTAATCGCCATTTTATAGATGAAGGAACTGAGGCACAGAGAAGTTAAGTGACTTACCCAAGGTCACACAGCAGACAAGTGGCGGAGTTGGGATTAGAACTCATGACTTCTGACTCCCAAGCCTGTGCTTTTTCCACTGTCACGCTGCTTCTCTTAGCCACGCTGCTTCTCAACATTTCTGCCCTTGTAGGGAAGCTGTCTGCCACCATAAGGAAATGAAATGAATCATTTCAGCAGATAATTTTGGAAAAAAAAGCGTAATCGAGGAAAAATAATGTGTCTGAAATGGCCGATTTGATTATTTCACTGGGTAATTCTCCAACTCTTCATTTTATTTCAAGTATGACGACACAGCTACAGCGTGTTTAATGAAACGCATAAGGGAGTGAAACGGATACTTACAATAATATTAAGGTTGTAGGTCTTTGTACCTTGCCTCAGTGAAAATTATTTTGAGTATTAGAGTTGCCTCATTTTATCTATAACACTGAAGGAGCAACTTTTAAGGAGTTTGAGCAGAAAAGTTTATTGCATGTTATTGACAGGCTTAAGGTTAATCTATTTCTCTAATATATACTTCCTCAGTGGGCTCTCGGCAAAGGAAAAAAAGTGCATTAAATATGCATTTAATCTCTGCAGGGCTTCAGTGCTCAGAATATGTCAGCACATATCATCTTTCCACAAACAAATCAATGTCCACTGAACCATTTTACATATTTCATTTAAATGAGAATCCATCCTATTCAATTCTTTCCTCGCGTGTTCCACACAGACAGATCTGGCGTTGTTCTTTAATTTATTGGGGTAATATGAAGGTCATCATCCCTTGTGACCAGAAGAAAACTACAGGGTCTTTAGGAATATAGGAGGCAGTGTGGCCTAGGGGAAAGGGCATGGGACTGGGGGGTGGTTTTGATTCTAGCTTTGCCACTGTCCTGTGATGCCCCTTGGGAAATCCTGTGATAATAATGTGCTTCCATCTGTCAGTCAGCCAATCAATCATATTAATTGAGTGCTGAGCACTGTACTAAGCGGTTGGGAGAATACAACATGAAAAATATAACAGAGTTTCCTCTCTATAACATATCCTGATCTCCTATTTTAGTCTGTGGACACACTTTGGGACAGTGATATCTCTGATCTTTTAGATATCCCCTTTTAGACTGTGAGCCCCCCTTTTAGACTGTGAGCCCACTTTTGGGTAGGGACTGTCTCTATATGTTCCCAACTTGTACTTCCCAAGCGCTTAGTACAGTGCTCTGTACACAGTAAGCGCTCAATAAATACGATTGATTGATTGATCTAATTTTTATGTATCTAACACCAGCGCTGTTGTAATATACTCTCCCAAGAACTGAGTACTGTGATCTGCATGCGGTAAGCATTGAATGAACACTGTAGATTGATCTAAGCCCAACATGTAACACACATGCCACTGTAATGTATCTCAACATCTGTCTCCCTCTCTCTAGTCTGTAAGCTCCTTTTGTGGAGGGATCATGTCTAGCAACCCTATTATTCTGTACTCTCCCAAGCACTTCATACAGTGCTCTTCGCACAGTAAGTGCTCAATAAATACCTTTGATTGATTGGGAAATTGTGAATGTAAATCCAAAGAATCTAACAGTTTCATAAAGTGGTATAATCATTGGGTGCAAATAATTGTAAATGATTTATCAATCACTTTTATCTATCTTCCTCTTTATACTGTATACTCCTTCAGGGCAGGGAACCAGTGTCTTGCAGTTATTGTGCTTTCTCAAGTCCTTAGTTCATTGCTTACCACCCAGGAAGCACTCCGTAGTTTTTTTTTTAATAGTTAACCACTTATTATGTGCTAAGATTGTAGTAAACAATAGGGTAGATACAAGATAATCAGGTTGGGCACAGTCCCTGTCCCACATATGGCTCAGAGTTTAAGACAGCAGGGAGGAATCATTTACATTTTACAGGTGAGGAAACTGAGGCATAGAGAAGCACTCATTGACTTGCCCAAATTCATACAGGAGGCAAATGATGAATCCAACAATTAGAACTTCCTGTCCTGTGCTCTTTTCACTAGGTCATGCTGCTTCTCCTGTAACTAGGGTAAACCCTGAACGAGTTTACAATCTAATGAGGAAAACCTAAAACAACATACCGACAGGAGAAAGAAAGAGAAGTGTCACTGGTCACACTGGTTGCAATGTACAATGTACTAAAAATAATTGATGAGTGAGGAAAAAAAAAACACTTTCCCAAGATTCCATGTAACCAGCACAAAATAGAATGGAAACCTGGCAATTATTTAATGGTTGTGTTTAATCTAGAAAGCCAAACCAGAACTCTTCAGTCCAAAAAAAATCTTTTTTGTGGCCGAATGAGCCAGATAGGCCTAAACACTGATGTAATTCCTTAGGCAGCTGCTCAACTCTCTACTGGATTCACATTGTGTTTTCAATATGCTTAGCATGACCCCTCCCATCCTGCCACCATACACATATATAATATATATGCACACATACTGGATTTGTTGAAATACATAAGTAAACAGCTTAAGTTCCCTATCTGTTCTTTTTCCACAATCACATTTAATATACTGGATTTATCTTTGCTCTTTGCCTTTGGACAGCATCAAACTGTATTTTTAATGACATCTTCTATTTCTTTTTCCTTGGCCAGTCCTATTTTTCATCTATTTATTATGAAGGCATATTATTTTCTTGCGGCTCGGCTATTATTACTCATAAATCATGACTCACTTTTTGACATCTGTCTTGAGTAAATGGTTGTTGACTTTATTCAGAAGTCAACACTGAGAAGCCGATCGGGCTGCAATGTGAATAAAAAATTCCGGACTCACGTCCTCTTAGAGTTAGATCTTGGGTTTCAAAGGGGTGAACAGTGCATTGTGTTGATATAATCTTCTTGCAAATCTATCACACCTATCAACTGCATATGTAGCGATATGATTGAGTTCTCTGTTAAACCACCCACATGGAAAATTGCCGAACCTCCGGTTAATATTGGTTCAACTCTGCACGTTTTCTCTATAGAGAAATGCATACCTCCAGAGTTTTAGAACATTCAGAATAGCTGTACTCCATCCTTAAAAATCACTCACGTTATTAATCATCTCCCCCTCTAGACTGTAAAGTTGTTGTGGGCAGGGAATGTGTCTCTTTATAGTTATATTGTATTCTCCCAAGCGCTTAGTACAGTGCTCTGCACACAGTAAGCACTCAAATACAAATGACTTCTATTATAAATATTTTCTCCGCTGCTTAGGTAAAATTTGTTTTTTTTTTGTTAATGAAAATCAATTTTGAGCCTTTTTTTTAGCATTGTCTTTCTCAATTATTCTTGTTGAGTGTTCAGAGTGTGCAACGGACTGTTCTCCCCCTCTAGACTGGAAGCTCCATGTAGGCAAGGAATGTGTCTACCAACTCTGTTATATTGTATTCTCTCAAGGACTCGGTACAGTGCTGGGCACCTACTAATAATAATGATAATAATGGCATTTATTAAGTGCTTACTATGTGCAAAGCACTGTTCTAAGCGCTAGGGAGGTTACAAGGTGATCAGGTTGTCCCACGGGGGGCTCGCAGTCTTGATCCCCATTTTACAGATGAGGTAACTGAGGCACAGAGAAGTGAAGTGACTTGCCCAAAATCACACAGCTGACAATTGGTGGAGCTGGGATTTGAACCCATGACCTCTGACTCCAAAGTCAGTGCTCTTTCCACTGAGCCCCACTGCTTCTCAGTAAACACTCAATACATATGAATAAATATGATTGATTCCTAATCATCATAGCATAGGAAATTATTAAGTGCCCACTGGTTGCAATGCATTGTACTAAATGCAGAGAAGCACAAAGCAAGGAAGTAATACATTCCCTGCCTACAGGAAGCTTACACTCTAATGGAGGAGACAAAGTATTGACAAGCAGAGCCACCCAAATAAATAATTGACTGGGCAATTGAAAAAGTGCATAAGTGCTGAGAAGGAATATAAATAAATGCCCAAGTACCAGAGATGGTTAGGGTGGCTGGCAATCTTTTTTTATGGTTTTGTTAAGTGCTTACTATGTGTCAAGCACTGTTCTAAACACTGGGTAGATACAGGCTAATCAGGCTGAATAGAGTCCCTACCCCAGTGTTTAGGACTTTGAGTCTAAATAGAAGGGAGACAGGTATTGAATCCCCATTTTGCAGCAGAGGAAACGGAGGCACAGAGCAGTTAAGTGACTTGCCCAAGTCACACAACAGACAAGTGGTGGAAGTAGGATTAGAACCCAGGTCTTCTAACCCCCAGGCCTATGTGTTATCCACTAAGTCATGCGGTTTCTCTGGCATCAAAGTTGCGGGGATCATGCAGCCTAAATTGGGATATTTAGAGAAGCAGCATGGCTCTGTGGAAGAAGCACAGGTTTGGGAGTCAGAGATCATGGGTTCTAATCCGAGCTGTGTGACCTTGGGCAAGTCACAACTTCTTTGTGCCTCAGTTACCTCATCTGTAAAATGGGGATTAAGACTGGGAGACCCCCGTGGGACAACCTGATCACCTTGTATCCCCCCCAGCACTTAGAACAGTGCTTGGCACATAGTAAGAGTTTAACAAATACCATTATTATTATTATTATACTCAAACTACATGTACTTGTACTTCCGAAGCGCTTAATACAGTGCTCTGCACACAGTAAGCACTCAATAAATACGATTGAATGAATGTAAAGGGAAATACTGAAAGGAGCAGGAGGATAGGGTGGGACAATCAGTTCCTGGAAGTAGCCCAACCGTGAATGAAACATAAAGAGGTTGTGATTAGGACATTAGAAGCCGCAAGGACTGCTGTAAGAAGCAGTGTGGCCAGTGGAAAGACCTGGGTTCTAATTCCAGCTCCTCCACTTCTCTGCTGTGTGACCTCAGGCAATTAGCTTAACTTCTCTATGCCTCAATTCTTTTATCTGCAAAATTGGATTCAATACCTGTTAACCATACTACTAAGACTCTCAGCCCTGTGTGGGAACTGATTACCCCATACCTATCCCAACGCTTTTTGCAAAGTTGACACATTTAGGTGCTTAACAAATAACACAGTAATTAAGGGCAGTTACCAGCATAATGGAGACAATACAGTTCCAACAAGAATAGATAACCCATTCATCCCCAGGAAGATGATTGATTATGACATTATTGAAGGAAGAGGGAATCCTCCCCAACTTCTCCAGATGTTCATTCATTCATTCATTCATTCAATCGTATTTATTGAGCGCTTACTGTGTGCAGAGCACTGGACTAAGTGCTTGGGAAGTACAAGTTGGCAACCTTTAGAGATGGTCCCTACCCAACAGCAGGCTCACAGTCTCGAAGCGGGAGACAGACAACAAAACAAACCATGTGGACAGTTGTCAAGTCATCAGAATAAATAGAAGTAAAGCTAGACACACATCATTGACAAAATGAATAGTAAATATGTATAAGTAAAGTAAATAGAGTAATAAATATGTACAAACATATATACAGGTGCTGTGGGGAGGGGAAGGAGGTAGGGTGGGGGGGATAGGGAGGGGGAGAGGGAAAAGGAGGCTCACTTTGGGGTTTCCTTCAAACCTGTCATGCTGCCTGACCTAATCATGGCCTTGTGGCTAAGACTGAGCAGATCCCGCTGATTGAGAGACACCCCAAAATATGAAGATGACAAAGTTGAAACGTTTAGGTGCTTAACAAATAACACGTTTATTAAGGGCAGTTACCAGCATAACGGAGACAATACAGTTCTAACAAGAATAGATAACCCCTTCATCCCCAGGAAGATGACTGATTATGACATTATTGAAGGGGGAGGGACTCCTCCCCAACTTCTCCAGATGGTCAGGTAGGAGTTCATTCATTAATTAATTAATTCATTCATTCAATCGCCTTTATTGAGCACTTACTGTGTGCAGAGCACTGGACTAAGTGCTTGGGAAGTACAAGTTGGAAGCATATAGAGATGGTCCCTACCCAACAGCAGGCTCACAGTCTAGAAGAGGGAGACAGGCCTGGAATTCCCTGGCCTGGAATGCCTCCACACATCCGCCAAGCTAGCTCTCTTCCTCCCTTCAAGGCCCTACTGAGAGCTCACCTCCTCCAGGAGGCCTTCCCACACTGAGCCCCCTCCTTCCTCTCCCCCTCCTCCCCCTCTCCATCTCCCCCACCATACCTCCTTCCCCCCACAGCACCTGTACATATGTATATACGTTTGTACTTATTTATTACTCTATTTATTTATTTATTTTATTTGTACAGATTTATTCTATTTATTTTATTTTGTTAATATGTTTTGTTTTGTTCTCTGTCTCCCCCTTCTAGATTGTGAGCCCACTGTTGGGTAGGGACCTTCTCCATATGTTGCCAACTTGTACTTCCCAAGCTCTTAGTACAGTGCTCAGCACACAGTAAGCGCTCAATAAATACGATTGAAGGAATGAATGAATGAAGGCCCCCCAACTCTCAATAGCCCTGAATATCCAGAGTGATATCAGAGACAAGGAAGCCCTCCTTAAGGTTGGAACCGGGGAGGGGTAAATAATGTTGGAGGGGGTAAAAGAGGGATCCAAAGGCAGTAATCTGGGCTATGCAGGTTTGAGTCCCTGGTCGTTACATCAGTGTAAAGGTGAACCAGTCAAGTACATTGTTGTAGAACTTGTGTTGTCTCATTCTTACATTGGTAATTATATCCGATCAACAAGCAAATTATTTCCCTATTTGGGGGCCTCTCTTATAGAAACCCTGGTACATTGTTGATAGGAGGTAGGGGTTAGCAGCGGAGATGGCTGTTGGATTCATACGACGTGGAATACTGAGAATTAATCAGGGAAGTCATGTTGGAGGAGGTAGCCTTTCAGGAGGGCTACAACTATGGGGAGGGTTATGGTCCTATGAGGAGGGAAATCCCTTGGAGAAGCAGCATGGCCGAAAGGATAGTGCACAGACCCGGGAGTCAGAAGGACCTGGGTTCTAATTCTCATTCTACCACTTGTCTACTGTGTGACCTTGGGCAAGTCACTTAACTCTCTGTGTCTCAATTCCTTCAGCTGTAAAATGGGGAGTAAGACTTTAAGCCCCATATGGACTGTGTCCAACCTGATTAATCTGATTAATCTAACCTGATTAACCTGATTAATCTAACCTGATTAACTTATATCTAGTTCAGTGCCTAGCACAAAGGAAGAGCTTAACCATAAAAGGAGGGGAGGGCAGCATTCCCTTCCCCACAGCACCTGTATATATGTATATATGTTTGTACATATTTTTTTACTCTATTTATTTATTTATTTATTTTATTTGTACATATCTATTCTATTTATTTGATTTTGTTAGTATGCTTGGTTTTGTTCTCTGTCTCCCCCTTTTAGACTGTGAGCCCACTGTTGGGTAGGGACTGTCTCTATATGTTGCCAATTTGTACTTCCCAAGCGCTTAGTACAGTGCTCTGCACATAGTAAGCACTCAATAAATACGATTGATGATGATGATGAGAGGGTGGGGACAAGAATGAGTTTCAGTCAATCTATAAATCAATGATATTTATTGAGCACTTACCATATGATGCCTCAGTTACCTCATCTGTAAAATGGGGAGTGAGACTGTGAACCCCTTGTGGGACAGGGACTGTGTCCAACCTGATTTGCTTGTATTCACCCCAACGCTCAATACAGTGCCCGGCACACAGTAAGCACTTAAATACCACCATTAGTATTATTATAATAAGAGAGAGCAAGGTTGGGGAATAATTGAAATGGAATGCTTCCTCATTGGGGCGTACACATTTTATGAGCAGGGAACACGTTCCTGCTTTGTATCATATTTTCCCAGGCACTTAGTTGGCCAGTCAATAAATAATAATAATAATGATAATAATAATGGCATTTGTTAAGCACTGTGTGCAAAGCACTGTTCTAAGCGCTGGGGAGGATACAAGGTAATCAGGTTGTGCCACGTGGGGCTCACAGTCTTAATCCCCATTTTGCAGATGAGGTAACTGAGGAACAGAGAAGAGAAGTGACTTGCCCAAAGTCACACAGCTGACAATTGGGAGAGCCAGGATTTGAACCCATGACTTCCGACTCCCAAGCCGGGCTCTCTATTGAAGCAGCTACTCCTCTAATAGTGTTACAACAAAAGGAATCAACAACTGGCAGTTGTTTGTACCAACTTCCTTTTATCCTGACCGCACCCTAAGGTCATTTACCTCAAGAAGTTTCAGAAGACCTGCTACAATCACTTTGATCTTCCACATCTGTAGTTACCCTCACTGAAGTAATCAATCAATCAATCGTATTTATTGATCACTTACTGTGTGCAGAGCACTGTAATAAGCACTTGGGAAGTACAAGTTGGCAACATATAGAGACAGTCCCTACCCAACAGTGGGCTCACAGTCTAGAAGGCTCACATTCTAGTAATGTAAAAGTGATTTTAAGCAGCTGCTTTTCCTATTTTTTAAGTAGGCTTTGTTAAGTGCTTACTGTGTGCCAGAGACTGTACTAAGCAGTGGGATAGGTACAAGATAAACAGATAAGATACAGGATAAACAAGACAAGACAATCCCATTTTACAGTTGAGGAAACTGAGACACAGAGAAGTTAAGTGACTTGTCCAGGGTCTCGTAGACAAGGAACAAGTGGCTGAGCTGGGAACCCAGGTCCTTCTGACTCCTGGGCCTATGCACTATCCAGCGTGGCTCAGTGGAAAGAGCCCGGGCTTTGGAGTCAGAGGTCATGGGTTCAAATCCCTACTCCACCAACTGTCAGCTGGGTGACTTTGGGCAAGTCACTTAACTTCTCTGTGCCTCAATTACCTCATCTGTAAAATGGGGATTAAAACTGTGAGCCTCCCGTGGGACAACCTGATTACCACATAACCTCCCGAGCACTTAGAACAGTGCTTTGTACCTAGTAAGTGCTCAACAAATACCATCATTTTTATTATCCACTAGGCCATGCTGCTTACCGCTGTTGATTAGTATTACCAAACAACTTTCTCCACTAAATCAGGAAGGTTGTAGGTGGATAAACCAAACCATAAAAATGCAAAACTCTCCACAATTAAGGGAAATAGTGAATTAATTACCACAAAGCAATAAATAATTAGAGTTTACCCACTTTACAGGTACAGGTCTTCTGTTTGAAGTCACAAATGAAGCAGTCTGTTGCCACACATATTCATTGCCATGGAAATAAGAGTAATGTGAAAAAGTCAATGAGATTTTAATTAATTTCCTCCTCCATTCCCTTTATTCCTTTCATCAAGTAAGTTTAATTTCCTCCCACCTACTGAACCTAGCTCTGACCTATTTTTTCTCTCCTTTTCCTTTTTCTTTTCTAGTCTTTTCATTTTAGCTCTAGTCATCTTTCATGGGCAATAGAAGCTCCAATTTATTTTCAGACCCTCTAAAATAGTGCAAGCAAAGCATAATCTTCTATTTAATTCAGCAAGATTTCATTCAGTGAAAAATAGTCCTGGTGGGTTTTTTTTTTTCTTAAAGAAGTTATTTTCTGATTTTTTATTCCAGCTGCAACCCACAGAAAAAGGTCACGCAATTCTTTAAAACTCTCACATCTCCAGGAGTTGCTGATAAATGTCTGCATTTCGTATTCTCCCAAGCCCTTAGTACAGTGCCACGCGAGCCGTAAGCCCTGAAATAAACAGGATTGATGGATTAATTAAAATAGCTTCTGAAACGGCCTGGCATCCTCTGGAATGTTAACAAGAATTCCGACTCGGATGTGTTACGGATCTGGCACTCACCCTGCTGGAGAAACCAAAGTGTAGCTCGCAAACTATCCGCCTGTTCATCCCTTCAGTTTGGATTCACCAAGAGACTTGGGAATTCGGTTCTTAGAGCCTGAAACCCTCTGACCTCACATAGATCAGCCATTTATTTTCAACCACTGAAGAAGTATCAAAAGCTCAGCTCATTGTGGACAGGGAACATGCCTACCAATTCTGTTACACTGTATCAATCAATCAGTGGTGTTTATTGAGCGCTTACTAGGTGCAGAGCACAGATCTAAGCACTTGGGAGAATAAAATACAGACATTTATCAATAACCCCTGGAGATGTGTTGCCTGTTTGCTTGTTTTGATGTCTGTCTCCCCACTTCTAGACTGTGAGCCCACTGTGGGCAGGGATTGTCTCTATTTCTTGTTGAATTGTACTCTCCAAGCACTTAGTACGATGCTCTGCGCACAGTAAGCGCTCAATAAATACAATTGAATGAATGAATGAGTGAATGAGGACTTTTGAAGAAATGCATGACCTTTTTCAGAGGGTTGCAAATGGAATAAGAAATCAGAAAATAAGGGTTTTTTGTACTCTCCCAAGTGCTAAGTACATTCTCTGCACACCACCATTCTCTTCCCCTCCTTCCCCTCTCCATCCCCACCACCTTACCTCCTTCCCTTCCCCACAGCACCTGTATATATGTATATATGTTTGTACGGATTTATTACTGTATTTATTTATTTATTTTACTTGTACATATCTATTCTATTTATTTTATTTTGTTAATATGTTTGGTTTTGTTCTCTGTCTCCCCCTTCTAGACTGTGAGCCCACTGTTGGGTAGGGACCGTCTCTATATGTTGCCAACTTGTACTTCCCAAGTGCTTAGTACAGTGCTCAAGTACTCAATAAATATGATTCATTGATTGATTGATTGATAAACACTCAACAAATAACACTGATTGACTCACTGATTGCCTAGTGGAAAGAGCTTGGGATTGGGAGTCAGAGGACCTGGGTTCAAATTCCAGGTGTGCCACTAATTCATTCATTCATTCAATCATATTTATTGAGTGATTACTGTGTGCAGAGCACTGTACTAAGCGCTTGGAAAGTACAAGTTGGCAACATATAGAGATGGTCACTACCCAAAAACGGGCTCACAGTCTAGAAGGGGGAGACAGACAACTAAACAAAACATGTAGACAGGTGTCAAAATCAACAGAACTGCCGAATAGAATTCTCAGAAATCCTTCATTTAGGTCACAGCAAAATTGAAAAAAATCTGCTGTGTGAACTTGGGCGATTCACTTACCTTCTCTGTTGTATTGTACTCTCCCAAACTCTTGGTTCGGTGCTCTGCACACAATAAGCAGCGTGGCTCAGTGGAAAGAGCATGGGCTTTGGAGTCAGAGGTCAAAGGTTCAAATCCCAGCTCTGCCAGTTGGCAGCTGTGTGACTTTGGGCAAGTCACTTAACTTCTCTGTGCCTCAATTCCCTCATCTGTAAAATGGGTATTAAGACTGTGAGCCCCCTGTGGGACAACCTGATCACCTTGTAACCTCCCCAGCGCTTAGAACAGTGCTTTGCACATATTAAGCGCTTAATAAATGCCATCATCATCATTATTATTAATAAGCACTCAGTAAATACCACTGACTGAAAGTCACTGCTCTTCCGCAATCTGTCTGAAGACACAGGTGTCAGATGGTGGATTGAAAGACATCAGGGTAAAGGGATTTGAATCTTTCCTATATCATGTATATAAGAGAATCAATCTGTATTTGTATTTGAGTTGGCTGTGTGAGGATCACTGCACTAAGAGCTTGGCCTCAGTTCCCTCATCTGTAAAATGGAGATTAAGAGAATGAGCCCCATGTGGGACTTCCCAAACGCTTAGTACAGTGCTCAGCACACAGCAATTGCTCAATAAATACGATTGAATGAATGTGGGATGGGGACCGTTTCCAGCTGATTAAGTTGGATTCATTCATTCATTCATTCATTCATTCATTCATTCATTCATTCAATCGTATTCATTGGTAGACATTATGCCTGCCCACAGGGTGGTTTCAGTGTAGAGGAAACACTTCTCCACTTTGTGAAGCCACATCTTTGATATCTTTTAGACTGTGAGCCTTTTAGACTGTGAGCCCACTGCTGGGTAGGGACTGTCTCTATATGTTGCCAACTTGTACTTCCCAAGCTCTTAGTACAGTGCTCTGCACACAGTAAGTGCTCAATAAATGCGATTGATGATGATGATATCTTTGTAAGCGCTCAGTAAATACGATTGATTGATTTAGGAGAATATGTCTGTTATATTGTACTCTCCCAAGCACTTCGTACAATGGTCTGCACACAGTAAGTGCTCAATCAACACAACTTACTGTCTGATGGACTCCTCAGGCCCTTACTGATTTCTAACTGTGAAATGGGTTGGTCTAGTCCACGGTGTCGCTATGGGTTGGAAATGACTCGCCGGCGTAAAACAAGACCAGAGCAGGAAACCAGTTCTTACCCTGGTTCTGCCACTGGCCTGCTGTGTGACTTCAGGCAGAGAACAGAGAAGCAGTGTGGCCTAGTGGATAGGAGTACGAGCCTGGGCCTGGGAATCAGAAGGACCTGGGTTCTAATCCAGGCTCTGTCACGTTTCTGCTGTGTGACCTTGGGCAAGTCACTTCACTAGGCCTATGTTCCCTCATCTGTAAAATGGGGATTAAGAGTGTAAGCCCCATGTGGGACTTCCCAAACGCTTAGTACAGTGCTCTACACACAGTAAGCGCTCAATAAATACGATTGAATGAATGTGGAATGGGGACTGTGTCCAGCTGATTAAGTTGGATTCATTCATTCATTCATTCAATCGTATTTATTGAGCACTTACTGGGTACAGAGCACTGTACTAAGCACTTGGGGAGTACAAGTTGGCAACATATAGAGACAGTCCCTACCCCAGTACTTAGAACAGTGCTTGGCATATAGTAAGCGCTTAACTTAACATACTTAACCACCAGGACTAAAACCTAATACTTTCATGCAGAGAGTTGCCCCTGAAGTCCTTGAGATGGAACATCTGAGAAGCACCATGGCTCAGTGGAAAGAACACGGGCTTTGGAGTCAGAGGTCATGGGTTCGAATCCCAACTCTGCCACATTTCTGCCGTGTGACCTTGGGCAAGTCACTTAACTTCTCTGAGCCTCAGTTACCTCATCTGTAAAATGAGGATTAAGACTGTGAGCCCCATGTGGGACAAGTTGATCCCATTGTATCCCCCCAGCACTTAGAACAGTGCTTTGCACATAGTAAGCACTTAATAAATGCCATTATTATTATTATGTACCAACTATGTTGTATGGTACTCCTCCAAGCTCAGACAATGTACTGCACACAGTAAACTCTTAATGAATACTATGGATTTGTTGATGTACTCCAGCATTTAGTATAGTGTTTGTCATGGATTATGTGCTTAAAAAATGCCACAGTTTTTATTATTTTATTTTGAAAGAATATTATTGTTAGAGCCTGAATTCTTTCAAATCTAGCCCGATCTCATCAGGGCTTAGGACCTGTAGTACTATGCTAATTTTTTGACTGCAAAGCAAATAGTTTCAGTTTGTTAGCAAGTCTTAAACTGTTACTAATGTTATGAAATGCTACCAAATCACTTTCCCTATGTTCACCCCAGGATTTCTAAAATGTTAGTAAAATTCTACCGAGTTCTACTAAATTCTGCTATAATTACAATACAATCTTTATCTTTTGTGACCCGATAAAATTGCCCTCAAGAAAGGCAGATTGGATGATCCAGTTTCCTCTTCACCTTTGATGGAAAGCCTCCAAAATAGAGCCGAAATATTTTTATCAAGCGGTAATGGCAAATTCTGTAACATCAATTGTGTTTTAATTGCATTTCTGCATAATTATCTTTAAGACGGTTTCTATACACTGAACATTGGGTAGGGACTGTCTCTATATGTTGCCAACTTGTACTTCCCAAGCGCTTAGTCCAGTGCTCTGCGCACAGTAAGCGCTCAATAAATATGATTGAATTAATGATTCTACATTCACATCCTGCAGATTATATATCTGAAGATATAATAAAAGGTTTGAAATCACTTTGCATTTGTCTTAATGAGGTTTTGACATGCAGTAATATGGAATGTCGGTAAGTTGCTGCCACCTGAAACATCACTCAGTCCCAAAAGGAACCACTTTGAAAGCACTGCCAAACCCAGTTTTTTTTTTTTAATTTTGCTTTGTTTTGACATAGAATTAGATTATTAGAAAATTAGTTAATTTTCTTAAGTGTTCCAGCTTTCCCAAATTGTTCACAGCAACTTCAAAGGCTGGCTCAACTCGTATTTTTAACAAAATGTTTGTCACAATATTTTGCAACAGAACATTAATTTTTACCTTTTACTGTTTCAGACTTAGAGGATCAAAGTGTAACTGGGAAAGCAAAACATAAAAGTTTAAAAGGGAGAAAAAAATTCAAGCTCTGCCATCTGCAATTTAAAAGTAAGCAATGGGCATATTCATTCATTCATATTTATAGAGCGCTTACTGTGCACAGAGCACTGTACTAAGCGCTTGGGAAGTATAAGTCGGCAACATAAGAGACAGTCCCTACCCAACAACGGGCTCACAGTCTAGAAGAGGGAGACAGACAATAAAACAAAACATGTAGACAGGTGTCAAAATCATCAGAACAAGTAGAATTAAAGTTATATGCACATCATTAACAAAATAAATAGAATAGTAAATGTGTACCAGTAAAATGAATAGAGTAATTCATTCATTCAATAGTATTTATTGAGCACTTACTGTGTGCAGAGCACTATACTAAGCACTTGGGAAGTACAAGTTGGCAACATATAATAAATCTGTATAAATATACATACATATATATCTATACATATACATATATCTATACAAATATACATAAATATACATAAATAAATGAATCTGTACAAATATATACAAGTACTGTGGGGAGGGGAAGGAAGTAGGGCAGGGAGGATGGGGAGGAGGAGAGGAAAAAGGGGGCTCAGTCTGGGAAGGAAGCAGTCCACGGCTCACATGGGTCTTACAGCTTTAATCTCCATTTTGTAAATCTGTAGATTAAGTCACTGAGGCACAGAGAAGTTAAGTGACTTGCCCAAGTTCACACAGCAGGTAAGTGGCAAAGTCAAGTTTAGAATTCAGGTCATCTGACTCTCAGGCCCGTGTTTCTTCTCTGTTTTCCTCCTGTAATTCTCTCCCTATGTTTCACAATTTATTGTACTGTTGGTCTCCCCTTTAAGATTGTAAATTCCTTGTGGGCAGCAAACATGCCTACCAACTCTGTTGCATTGTAACAGAAGCAGTGCAGAAGCAGCGTGGCTCAGTGGAAAGAGCCCGGGCTTTGGAGTCAGAGGTCATGGGTTCAAATCCTGCTCTGCCACTTGTCAGCTGTGTGACTTTGGGCAAGTCACTTGACTTCTCTGTGCCTCAGTTACCTCATCTGTAAAATGGGGATCAAGACTGTGAGCCCCCCGCCATGGGACAACCTGATCACCTTGTAACCTCCCCAGTGCTTAGAACAGTGCTTTGCACATAGTAAGCACTTAATAAATGCCATCATCATTATTATTATTATTGTACTCTCCAAAGTACTTAGTACAGTGCTCTGAATGCAATAAGTGCTCAAGAAATACCGTTGATTGATTCATTCTTTTTTTTCCTTCTACAAAATTGGTAGACTAAAAAAGTCAAATGCGGAACCATCCATCTAAGTGGCTTTGGAGACCAAACTATGTCAACCTCACTGAATTTCATCTTCTAGAGACCAAGTTCATTGCACTTGCTCCATAGACAAACCTTTTAGCCTCTATCTCCTTACAGCTGAATAATGATGATGATTATAACGGCATTTAAGCACTTAGTATGTGCCGAACACTGTTCTAAGTGCTAGGGTAGATTCAAGGTAATCAGGTTGCCCCACATGGGGCTCACAATCTCAATCCCCATTTTACAAATGAGGTAACTGAGGCCCAGAGAAGTGAAGTGATTTGTCCAAGGTCACACAGCGGACAAGTGGAGGGGTCAGGATTGGAACCCATGATCTTCTGATGCCCAGGCCTGTGCTCTATCCACTATGCCATGCTGTTTCTCTAATGCAATGATAAAGTCGGCAGTTTAGTAGGAAAAGGATCTAAAGTTAATAGCATGCTGAATCTCTTTTCTATCTCCTGGGGGCTGTTTTCATGTCTTGCTACTATCCCTGCAGGGATTTTTTAATCCTCTCTAAAGGTTCAATTATAACTGTCAGGACTAATGCCACATTACTTTTCAATAAGTGTGACTGAATGCCCGTGTTTAACCCAATGATGAAAAAGAAGTTCCTTACCTGACTTGCTGCTATTAGTTTCATCCACTAAACAATAACTGCTAATTTACTAGACTGTAAGCAGTTTAAAGTGAGGGATCGTGTCTCAGTAAATCTATGGTACTTACTGAGCATTTTTTTGTGGTATTTGCTATGCGCTTACTATGTTCCAGGCACTGTACTAAACATTGGGGTAGATACAAAGTAATCAGGTTGGACAATGTCCCCATCCCACAAACGGGCTCACGGACTTAATCCCCATTTTATAGATGAAGTCACTGAGGCCCAGAGAAGTGAAGTGGACTTGGCCAAGGTCCAACAGCAGACAAATGACAGAGCCGAGATTAGAACCGAGATCCTCTGACTCGCAGGCACGGGCTTTTTCTACTGGTCATGATGCTTCTCACACTGCTACTTTATGAACAGTACTGTCCCAGAGAAGCAGCATGGCTCAGTGGAAAGAGCCCGGCCTTAGGATTCAGAGGTCATGGGTTCAAATCCTGCCTCAGCCACTTGTCAGCTGTGTGACTTTGGGCAAATCACTTCACTTCTCTGTGCCTCAGTTACCTCATCTGTAAAATGGAGATTAAGACTGTGAGCCCCACGTGGGACAACCTGATCACCTTGTATCCTCCCCAGTGCTTAGAACAGTGCTTTGCACATAGTAAGCGCTTAACAAATGCCATTATCATCATCATCATCATCATCAAGTGCTTGGAAGAGTACAATATAATAAATTTAGTAGGCATGATTGCTGCCTACAAGGAGGACCCTGTAGGGCCCAGGAGTCAGAATAACCTGGGTATAAACTCGTTGTGGGCAGGGAAAGTGTTTATTTATTGTTATATTGTACTCTCCCAAGCGATTAGTACAGTGCTCTGCACACGGTAAGCTGCTCAATAAATCCAATTGAATTGAATTAATGTGGTTCTAATCCTGGCTCTGCCATCATCTGCTGTGTGACCTTGGGCAAGTCATTTAACTTCTCTGTGCGTCAGTTACCTCATCTGTAAAATGGGGATTACGACTGGGAGCCTTAAGTGGGAAAGGGACTGTGTCCAACCTGATCAGCTTGTATCTGCCCCAGTGCTTAGAGCAGTGCCTGGCACATAGTATAAGCACTTGAATACCATTTAAAAAAAATGGAATTTACAGTCCAGAGGGAAAATAATCACACAACATGGAGCTCTAGCGCACAACCTTGAGATTAACAATTCTATTTTACTCTGAAATGCTATTCATTTATTGTCTAATCGCTGTAGCTATCTGGCAATTTCTTGTGTTTCTTTTTGCCCATTTAGTAGTAGTTATGGTATTAAGCACTTACCCTGTGGGGAGCACTGTTCTGAGCACTGGGATAAGAATACACAGATGGGAATGAGACACAGTCCCTACCCCTTGGAAGCTCATAATTTAATAATAAAGACGGGGGAGAGTGGGCAGGTGACCAACACGAGGTGTAGTGAATGTTGAAACACAAATTCAGATCAGTAGGGTAGGGGAGGGCTACAGGAGCAGAATTTCAGGCTCCTCACTTTTCAGAACCCACCATCAGAACCATAGCTACAGAGACCACCATCACAGTCTTCTTCAGGCTTGGAGAAGCTTGGTGGATGGAGCACCAGCCTGGGAGTCAGAAGGTCATGGGTTCTAATCCCAACTCCACCGTATTTCTGCTGAGTGACCTTGGACAAGTCATTTCACTTCTCTGGGCCTCAGTTACCTTTATTTTACTTGTACGTATTTACTATTCTATTTATTTTGTTAACAATGTGCATTTAGCTTTAATTCTACTTGTTCTGACGACTTGACACCTGTCTACATGTTTTGTTTTGTTGTCTGTCTCCCCCTTCTAGACTGTGAGCCCATTGTCGGGTAGGGGCCGTCTCTATATGTTGCCGACTTGTACTTCCCAAATGCTTAGTACAGTGTTCTGCACACAGTAAGCCCTCAATAAATACGACTGACTGAATGAATGAATACATGAAAAAGGGGGTTGCAGACTGTGAGCCTTATGTGGAACAGGGACTATTCCCCACCTGACTAACTTGTATCTACCCCAGTGTTTAGAAGAGTGCTTGGCACATAGTACTTGCTTACAAGTACCATAATTATTGTTATTATTATCATTATTTAGTGCAGGAAGCACCAGGCTGTGGCTGGTTTAACTCATCACTGTGGGGTGGTGGGGGGCACGTAGGGATAACACAGAGGATGGGATTCTGGAGAGGTAGAGGGGCAATCTTGCTCCTTTATTAATCTTCCCTCCAATCCCCACGGCATATATTTATATAATTTATCTATATTAATATCTGTCTCCCCCTCTAGACTGTGAGCTCATTGTGGGCAGGGATATGTCCGTAATATTGTACTCTCCCAAGCGTTTTGCACACAGTAAGCGCTCAAATATGATTCAAGTGAAGTTAGGAGACACTGAAGGCCCTGCGAACCATGATATAGGGGGTAGGGGTGGGAGGTGTGGAGAAGGAGTCCAATCTTTGGATGAAGAGAAATGGCCAGCAGATACCCAGTAGTGGCTTTAAGTCATGCAACTGGCAATGCATGGGATGTGCCAGAAGCCAATATGAGGAGGAGGTGGAGGAATTATCTTGCAGTCATCCAGTGGAGAGATAAACCCTTTCTCTCAAAATTAAAGATATTTCCCAACTGAGGATCAGCTATTTGTCATCAAATGGTTCACAAGTCACTGCCTTTTAAATGTATGCTTGTGTACCCATACATATATACACACACACTTCCCCACACCCCCTCGATGAGCAGTTTCAAAAAGAAAATGAAATGTTTATGAGGAAGAACAAGATGGAATAACCAATTTCCATTCTTGGCACATTAAGCAATGCTTCTGCCAAATGTTATTCTAGGGGAAGGGCCTCTTAGGAAAGGATCCTAATTTTAGTCATATGTGACTAGCCATTCTTTAACAGGGTTGGTATTTCATCTCCCGCTCCAGTGAGGAAGATACAGCCTCTGGGGAAGTATTCCTAGTTTTATTGAGATGTTCAACCGTTGTCTTTCAAAGACTGATCGGGTCTGTGTAACAAATCCATCTGGGCCCTCGTGCCGGAGAAGGATAAATTGGCTTTGTCTTGCAGTTTTTGTTTCTGCTGATGGGTACCGGATCCTTGCTTCAATATTCAAGGGGGCAATTTCCTTTCATCATTTTCCAAATGCCTTTCTCTCTGCTCTTTTTGGAATACTATTGCGCGTGGTTTGTATATTTCTTGGTTATAGAATGCAATTATTTTAGGACCTTGGAACTATCTGTCCAAGTCGAATTTCAAAACCACTGATTGAGTTGTTTAAAACTATCCGGGTAGAATTCTTTCAAATTGGCTGCTCTCAGCTTTATGTACAAATCCTTGAAACTACCTGTTTTCAATTTGACTGCTTTGTGCATCAATACTCATTTTTTTTTACACGTTTCTGACATCTACAAGGGACGAGTCAGAAACAGACTACTTTGGAAGATTAAATTCACACTAGCCTTCTAGACTTCTGAAACTGTGATTTACAATTAGGTGATAGGAAGTTTTGTACATCATCCAAATCATCACTACAAAACTGGAGGGGACAATGAGTGTACATTTTGTAGATTATTCATTCTCCTAACGTCTCATCCATCTCCTTCTAGCTGATGGCCATATTTCCCAGAGGGTTCTGGGGTGCTGTTTTGGGGATGTCACATCCTTAAAGATGCAGAACGCTCAATGTTTAGAACTATTTTGCATTCAAATTTCCCAGCAGATATTTGCAAGTGCATAGATGATATTTCTGAACAAATAAGGTATCCTTCTAGGACATGAAGTTGAAGCAAGACGACACCGATCGCTTTCGGCTTTAATTCAATTGTGACATTTTGTCAACTTTTGAGGAAAACTCTGCAAACAGTAAGCACTCAATAAATATGTTTGAATAATAATGATAATCGTAATAATGATGATGGCTTTATTAAGCGCTTACTATGTGCAAAGCACTGTTCTAAGTGCTGGGAGGGTTACAAGGTGATCCAGTGCTTACAATAGTGCTTTGCACATAGTAAGTGCTTAACAAATGCCATCATTATTATTATCAGGTTGTCCCACTGGGGGCTCACAGTCTTCATCCCCATTTTACAGATGAGGAAACTGAGGCCCGGAGAAGTTAAGTGACTTGCCCAGAGTCACAAAGCTGACAACTGGTGGAGCCGGGATTTAAACCCCTGACCTCTGACTCCAAAGCACGTGCTCTTTCCACTGAGCCATGCTGCTTCTCCACAGTCAATGTATATGAATGAATTCCATAATCTTCATTCAATGAATGAAGCAATATTATATTTGTTCTTCAGAACTGAATAATAATTATGGGGTTTGTGCAATCAGTGCTATATACTGAACGTTTACTATGTATAGAGCACTCTTCTAAGCTCTTGGGAGAGTACAAGAGAATTAGCAGATATGTTCCCTGGCCATAATGAGCTTACAGCCTAGTGTTTACAATGTGCCAAGCACTGTGCTAAGTGCTAGGGTAGATACAAGATAATCAGATCAGACACAGTGCCTGTCCTACAGGTGATTGATGCAGCACGCAGTCTCAAGCTAAGGGATGATTATCATCAATTAATCAGTAGAATTTTGGGGGCACTTACTGAGTGCAAAGCACTGTGCTAAATGCCTGGTAGAATACAAAAGAGTACAACAGACTTGATAGAAACGTTCCCTGCCCAAAAGAAGCTTACAGTCAAGAGGCCCAAACAAGAACCAGACTACTGGGGAGACCAGTTTGGGTGGGGGAGTCCAGTGGATGGGAGAAAGAGTTCCCAGATTTCTCCATCTAAAAGGCCTCTCAGAGGGTTTGGGATGTGGGACCAGTCATTCCGTGAGCACTTACTGTATGCAAAACATTTCCTAAGCACTTGGGAGAGTAAAAGATATGAATATCACAGATACATTCCTTGTCCACAATAAACTGACAATCTAGAGGGACTAGGGAAGAAGAGTGAGTGGAGAAGGTGAGGGACAGGGGTGGCAGGAAATAGATCACTCAGGGGAGGACTGAATCGGAAGTATGACATGTCTTCAGAAGAAGGAATGAGAAGGCAGCCCTCTGGCCAAGATAAAATTGGCCTCTCTCAGAAAAGCCAACTTTTCATTGTGAGTTTGAGGGAGAAGATTTCAGGGAGGTGGGATTCAGCCTTCAAGCAACGACTAGGCCAGCCAGCTGCCATTTGGAGACTATTTTGCCCTTCCTGGGCACGCTCAGATCTTGCCAGGGCCCTGGGTTGAGCAGATGTGGGTGTCCGGCTCAGAGTACATTAGTAAGAGTTAATTATACAGACCCTGCCCTTGAGGGGCTTACCATCAGTCAGTCAATCAGTACCATTTTATAGCTATGAGGAACCACATTGGCACGTGTAATCGTTGTGTCAGCATTGGTAGTAGTGCGTCATGTGATTAGTAAACTGGTTTAACATTGGCAAAAATTGAAATCTATCCAGATTTCAATTTATCTGGGCTACCGAAAGGGCCACTTTGTCTGGATAAGGTCATAAAATGCTCACTTTTAAGCATGGCTGTCTTCCACCTCCCCTTTGTAAGAGTCACTAGTGAACAGCCAACTTGGCCGGTTCAGTGTACCCCATTTCCCAACTCTCTGAGTTGCCAACAAGCTCTGGAATGTCAGTGGGCAGCAGGGAAATGAGGTAAGGAATGGTCATGGTTCATTTCAAAGCTGAAAGATGCCTTTGTCATTTTCAGGCTGTGAGTAAATACTACTAATTTTTTTCTTCCACAAAATGTCCCAGATCCTCCCACTTCTGCTCCATCCAAATGGCCACTCCCCTGGCCCAACCATTTGTCATATTTTCACTGGACTACTCTAGCTGCCTGCTCACCAATCTTCTCTGTTTTTTTTAAGTCTCTCATTTAAAGTTCATACTTCCCTCTGCCATTGGGATCATTTTTTAAAAAGGTTACTCGGCATGTCTCTCCATGCCTCATGAAACTCCAATCCTATTCTTGGAAGCATGGCTTGGTGGATAAAGCATGGGCCTGAAAGTTAGATGGTCATGAGTTCTAATCCTGGCTCCACCACTTGTCTGCTGTGGGTCTTTGGACATGTCACTTCACTTCTCTGGACCTTAGTTACATCACCTGTAAAGTGGGGATAGAGACTGTGAGGCCCATACAGGACAGGGACTGTGTCCAACCTGATTGCTTGTATCCACCCGAGTGCTTAGTGCAGTTTCTGGCACATTGTAAACCCTTAACAAATACCACAATTATTATTATTTGCCTCTTCAAGTAGAAACTCCTGACCACTGTCTTTAAGGAACTCCATCAGCTGTCTCCTTTTTTACTTACCCCATCTCCCAGCTCAACTGGGACTCCTTCAACCCTCTGAACTAATTTTCTCAATTTTTATTCTTATTTTTTATTTTTATTCTTGCCTCTCCCACCTCTGATCCCCACTCTCACAATACTCCCCTTTACCCTCCTTCATTTCACACTTGCCAAACCACAATTCTCCTCATTTTCAAAACCCTCCTAAAACTCCACTTGCTTTAGGAGGCTTTCTTCAATCAAGCTTTCTTCTCTCCAGGCCATTTCCTCCTAACTACTACCTGGGCAATTAAGCTCACTTGTTTTTACTGCTATTTGCTCAGCACTACGAGCCAGCCACTGAACTAAATGCTGAAGTAATTAAGTGATTTGCCCAAGAACACACAGCAGGTAAATGGCAGAGCTGGTTTTAGAATCCAGGTCCTCTGATTCTCAGATCTGTGATCTCTCCACTAGACCATGCTTCTTCTCAATTTCATTTTACTCTACCATACAACCTCATAGTTAGCCCCTGATGGTATTTGAGTGCTTACTTTGTGCAAAGCACTGTACTAAATGCTTAGAAGAGTACAATAGAGAAGCTAAACACTAGAGAAGATCTCTGCATTCAATAATCTTTCCATTTCTTTTTTCATCTGGAAGTTATTCTGTGGCGTTGCCTCTTGTTAGATTGTAACTTCCTTGAGGTCAGGAATTAACTTTCACTGCTAGATTGAGAACTCCCCTATTAGATTTTTAAGCCCACTGAGGACACAGTTTGCATGTACTAATGCTGTCATACTCTCTCAAGGGCTTAGTACAGCACTAGCATAGAGCAAACACTAAATAAATAGTATTGATCAAATGATCGAGAATCTCTATTATCCCCTCCCAAGAATTTACTACTCTCAACATACAATAAATTCTCAATGTCACCGATGGATTGAGAATCAGAACAACTGCATGAGTCCACCTAGGGCATAAACCCAGATTGCTAGTGAATATAGGACATTACACGCACAATTGGTTCTACTTTATGTAGTCTGAATATTCTGACAGGGGAATCATGGAATTCAATGAATAATGGAACAATTTCAAATACTTGGGAGCGGGGCTGAATTTGCAAAGGAAGGAAAATTAGGTGTGGCTGGAACTCGACCCTGAAATAATTTTGGGTGGCGGGACTCATATGAAGTGGTAATTGGTGAGTAACTCTGACCTGGCTCAGGCCCGATCCATTGGCTGGCTTCTCTCCCGGAGCCCGACTCTGCTAGTTTATCCCAGGGATTTAGTGAACTCTTTGTGGGTGGGCATTTTGTCACCTTCAGCCCATACTGGTTCTGACTCCGCCGACGGCGAGAGGATTGTTCCTTCTCGGCAATCAGATGTCCTCCGGACTGGGTGAATGATGACGCTCTCTCCCTTACTTTTCATTGTTATATTTATCTTTGATTTTTTTTCCCCCTGTTTTTGGCAAGATAGATTCTCCTGACTCCGAGTCAATCTAATTATCATATCAATCTGTTTTTATCATAGTATTTGTTGAGTGCTTACTATGTGCCAGGCACTGTACTTTGCACTGGCATAGAAACAAGCTGATCAGGTTGGACACAGTCCCTGTCTCACCTGAGGTTCACTGTCTTCATCCCCATGTTATGGATGAGGTAACTGAGGCACCCAGAAGTGAAGTGGATTGTCCATGGTCACACAGCGGATAACAAGTGAAGCTGGATTAGAACTCAGGTCCTTTTGACTTCCAGTCCTGTGCTCTATCCACAAGGCAATACTGCTTCTCTAAATTGACACTATTTACTGAGGGCCAGAATAGATTTGGAGAAAGCGTACCATACTGGGAGTCAGAAAACCTGGATTCCAAGCCCATTTTCAACATTCGCATGCTCTGTGACTTTGAACAAGTCACTTAATTTCTCCAGGCCTCGTTGTCCTCAATTGCAGAATTGAAACAAAATACTTATTCTCTCTCCTTAGTCTTTGAGACTATTTCCAATCAGGTTATCCTGAATATTCCCCAATCCTAGGGACAGTGCTTGACATAGTAGCCGCATGGCTCTGTGGAAAGAGCCCGGGCTTTGGAGTCAGAGGTCATGGGTTCAAATCCCAGCTCTGACACTTGTCAGCTGTATGACTTTGGGCAAATCACTTCACCTCTCTGGGTCTCTGTTCCCTCATCTGTAAAATGAGGATGAAGACTGTGAGCCCCCCGTGGGACAACCTGATCACCTTGGAACCTCCCCAGCGCTTAGAACAGTCTCCCCCTTCTAGACTGTGAGCCCACTGTTGGGAAGGGACTGTCTCTATATGTTGCCAACTTGTACTTCCCAAGCACTTAGTACAGTGCTCTGCACACAGTAAGCGCTCAATAAATACAATTGATTGATTGATTGATTGATTGCTTTGCACACAGTAAGCACTTAATAAATGCTATAAAAAACCCCAGAACAAATCAGCTCAAAACTTTGATTGTCCCCAGGCCCCAAGTTTAGCTTCCTGCACTTACTCCTGAAACATCTCCTGGGATTGAAATACACTTATAAGGCAACTCAAGGCATGCCAGATGAAGGGGAAGGATATTTTGATCATAATAATACTAATGGAATTTGTTATGCACTTACTACGTGCCAGTCACTGGACTAAGCACTAGGGTGGAGAAAAGCAAATCGGGTTGGACACAGTCTCTGTCCCATGTGAGGTTCACAGTCTCAATCCCCATTTTACAGATGAGGTAACAGGCACAGAGAAGTCAAGTGACTTGTCCAAGGCCACACAGCAGACAAATGGTAGTGCCAGAATTAGAACCCATAGCCTTCTGACTCCCAGTCCTGTGCTCTACCTACAATGCCGTGCTGGATCATCCCAATATTTCAGCGTAAACAGATCCCCTGCCCATTTACTAACTCTATTGTGCTCTCCCAAGTGCTTAGTACAATGCTCTGCACCTATTAAGCACTCAGATACCACTGAATGATTGATCCTTGATCATATTCAGATAATTGAAGCAATGGGCACACAGGGTTTGGATTATCCAGGGAATACAAATCTGTGGGCACAGCTACTGATGTGATTTATGAACTGATACGACTGGGCTCTTTAGACTTATTCTTCACTTCATACCAATTTCCCAGTTTTAGTCTGAGGGGAAACGTGGAGAAAACTCCTGCAGACTTGCTCCCCAGGGTACACTGAATGGGTTTCTGAATCTTTTCAAGTTAATGAAAAGAAAAAGGCTATGGCAAGAAAGAAATGCTATTGAAATGGCAGGAAACCTGGTCTCTTCCTTTTGAGGGTTGGATGATTAATTATCTACTCGTGAAGTGTCAGGGGAAAAAAAAATGCATTAGAGAATCCCCAGAAACTACTCTAATTCAAGGCAATGAATCGGGGGCATTTTCTAAATCTACTCCTCTAGGGGATTTAATGAGAGTTTATTCCATTCATGAAAGTTTTTCCTTTTTTTTTTTATGGCCTCTCCCATTTTATGGATGAAATCACCCAACTTTTTGCATCACAAAAGTTTTCTTTGCTTGTTTTGTTTGATAAACCATGTAGATATCGGCCATGTCAAGCCAATTCTCTTCTTTCCCATTCACTTCTTATCCCTTGTCTACTGTGTTGCCATCTCTGCAGCATTGCTATATGGCTGTGAGACACAGACTTTGGACCAATGGAACTTCAACTGGAAATCTTCCAAATAGGGAGGACTCCAATCCATCTCAAAGATGCTGACTGCGTGACTTCTCACAAAAACGTCCATTAGCTGGGCGTAATAAGGAGTCCCAGAACTGAACTGCTTGAGGTACTTAATAATAATAATGATAATTTTGTTATTTAAGCACTTACTGTGTGCCAGGCACTGTACAAAGCACTGGGGTGGATACAGGCAAATTGGGTTGGCCCCATTCCCTGTTCCACACGGGGCTCACAGTCTTAATCTCCATTTTACAGATGATGCAACTGAGGCACAGAGCAGTTACATGACTTGCCCAAGGTCACACAGCAGACAAGTGGCAAAGTTGGGATTAGAACCCAGGTCCTTCTGATTTCAAGGGCCATGCTCTATCCACTCGGCCCTGCTGCTTGGTGGTTGAGGGGGATCAGTGGAGAGCAGGTGGATAAATGGCCTTCTAGAGAATTGAGCCTCTGGTTTTACAAAGTGAACCCACAGGGTGATGTGATATTATGTTGAGCATGGGAGGCTGTCATTTTGATCTTATCCAATGGCACCCAAATAACGGAAGCCAGTCTTGCCTGTAGGTGATAGCCATTCTGGGCCTCACCTCTTCCAAACATCTGATGCTGCTCATGACACAGCCCTAACTAATCATGGTATTTACACACTTTTAATGTGCCAAGAACTGTAATAATAATAATAATGGCATTTATTAAGTGCTTACTATGTGCAAAGCACTGTTCTAAGCACTGGGGAGGATGCAAAGTGATCAGAATGTCCCGCGGGGGGCTCCCAGTCTTAATCCCCATTTTACAGATGAGGTAACTGAGGCACAGGGAAGTTAAGTGACTTGCCCAAAGTCACACAGCTGACAATTGGCAGAGCCGGGGCTCTGACTCCAGAGCCCGGGCTCTTTCCACTGAGCCACGCTGCACTGGGGTAGATACAAGGTTATCAGTCTCAATAAAGTCTTGGTTCCACATGGTATTCACAGTCTAGATAGGCAGGAGAAGGATTTAATCCCCATTTTACAGATGAGGAAACCAAGGCACAGAGAAGCTAAGTGACTCACCGAAGGTCACAGCCAACAGGTGGCAGAACTAAGATTAGAACCCAGGCCCATGCTGTTTCCCAAAGGGCACACTGCTTTTCACATCTAAGGAGGGGAAAACCAGATGTCCAGGTTCAGGAAGCCAGCCAGACTGCGATAAGCTAATAAAACAATCCTCCTTTAATTTCTGCACCCAATCTAATTTCCACAACAATTTCTCTGTTGTGTTAAAGGACTTGGTACCCACAACCCAGTTGATTCCTTACAAACACTTTTCTCTCCCCAAACAGAGTATGCCTCATTTTGCACTTATGGTTTGCCAGATCATCAAACCAGCTTCATTAGGTAATGAAAACTCAAATTTTGATATAATAATAATGATGGTCTTTGTTAAGTGCTTACTATGTGCAAAGCACTGTTCTAAGCACCGGGGAGGTTACAAGGTGATCCGGTTGTCTCATGAGGGGCTTACAGTCTTCATCCCCAT
Source organism: Tachyglossus aculeatus (assembly GCF_015852505.1). Taxonomy (NCBI): domain Eukaryota; kingdom Metazoa; phylum Chordata; class Mammalia; order Monotremata; family Tachyglossidae; genus Tachyglossus; species Tachyglossus aculeatus. The sequence goes on from NC_052067.1 coordinate 7,732,512, forward strand.
TTTCCAGATGAGGTAACTGAGGAACAGAGAAGTAAAGTGACTTGCCCAAAATCACACAGCTGACAGTTGGCGTAGCTGGGATTTGAACCCATGACCTCTGACTCCAAAGCCCATGCTCTTTCCACTGAGCCGTGCTGCTTTGATATCTGACTAAGCCACTTAAATCATGAAGCCATGAAAGATTCAGCAGCATTAAGGTATGAAATATTCTGTAAGCTCATAGTAAGGGAACGTTTCTGCTAATTCTGCTGCATTGTACACTCCCAAGCACTTAGGACAGTGCTCTGCACACAGTAAGCACTCAGCTACAATTACTCAAGAATGCAATTTTTTATTATTATCTTGTTACCACTCAATTACTCTGAAGATGCTGAGGATGTGAAATGAACCGCTTAAGTCTTTTGGATAGTAAAATTTTTAAACAGGAAACGATGCGTCATTCCCCCCAACAGAATGCAAGTGTGATTTGGGGTCAACTCTATCAGTAGATGATTTCCTTTTCTCCCGTGTCACTTGGGCCCTTTAAAATGTAATTAGAGGAAGAGGATACTATGTTTTACCCCTGATGCCAAAAATACTTGACCTTTCTTTATTTCAAGGTTGAAAGGCATCGTGGTTGGAGATTTTTGTGACCCAGCTACCTCCCTGACAGATTGAAGGCATGTACTTGTCACAGGGTGTACTTTAAATAAAGTATTTATAAATACTTTTCCAAAGTGATAGCCCCTTGCAAATATCATCCCTCACAGGTATTTCAAAGCCTAAATGATTCACCACCTGGGGCCAGGATGAACTGAATATCCCCTGGGGTATAGCATTGCACATCTATCCTGTTGTAATATGGGTGTTTTTCCCCATTCCTTGGAAGCATCTGCTCTAAGCAACTTCCCGAGGCAGGATATTGTTCTGCTAAGACAATAACTACAGCAAAGTCCAAAAAACATTAATTTAGAGATATTGTTTGTACCCTTAACTCAATAGAGCTTTGTTGTCACCTGTCAGATAAATCAAAGGCACGTAGTATGACTTGAGTGTATTTCTGAATTTCAGTGATTCAATCACGTCTGTTTATTCCCAAATGTCTAGTTCAAGCAAGGGACTTGAGAAAGGACCTAGTGTTGTACAAATGGGCTTGGGTGACTCTGACATGTGTAATACAAATAGGAAATCACAGTACTACAATTCCTCTCTCCACCGTAGCTTAGTTTTCATTTAATTTCTATGCCGTCGACGATATTGTATTTTGTATTTCATGGGACACTTTAATTAAACCCATGCTTCCTAGGTTTTTGCTTAAGGGAACGATTGCCAGTTTTTTTTTCCTAAAGACTCCTCTAACAGTGGACTGTTTCATGTACTCTAGATGAATTAAATATATTTCCTTTTTGTAGCCTCTCAGGGCAGGCTTCTGAATTAGCCCAGTTGAGTCAGTCCCCAAGTTTGGGGCTCTAGGTTTGGGGCTCTAATAGCATCCAGCAGTCACTGAATATGTCAGGAAATGTCCTGGATTAAAAAATGAGAGTCAAAGATAAAGTCTTCCCAGTCAGTATGTGAGCAGTTGACAAGTATCCTGCGGGAGGGAAGAGTTAGCCCATTGTGGGCAGGGATTATTCTTTTATTGCTGTATTGTACTTTCCAAGTGCTTATTACAGTGCTCTGCACATAGTAAGCACTCAATCAATACAACTGAATGAATGAATCTCCAGAGTCTAATCTGAGAAAATGAGAGGAGGGAAGCCAGGAATAATGCCCTCCTTGTGAATCTTCTTTTTCTACCCCACCCCCCAGCATTAGATGGCTGCTCATGACCAATCATTTACAGCTAGTGCGCTTGTTTTCAAATCCTCCACACAGATCTGGTTGAAATCGGGCAAGGGAATTTCAAGGAAAGAAAAGATAAAACAAGTGCAGGATCGAGGAAGCTAAGAAGCAAAGCACAGGATCTGCGTTCATTCAATTCATTCATTCAATCATATTTATTGAGCGCTTACTATGTGCAGAGCACTGTACTAAGTGCTTGGGATCTCAGCTCTGCCATTTGTCAGAGAAGCAGCGTGGCTTAGTGGAAAGAGCACCGGCTTGGGAGTCAGAGGTCGTGGGTTCTAATCCCAGGCCCGCCACTTGCCAGCTGTGTGACCTTGGGCAAGTCAGTTCAGTACTCTGCTCTTCAGTGACCTCATCTGTCAAATGGGGTTGAAGCCTGTGAGCCCCACGTGGGACAGCCTGATTACCTTGTATCTCCCCCAGCGCTTTGAACAGTGCTTGGCACATAATAAGCACTTAACAAATACCAACATTGTTATTATTATTATTTTTCGGCTGTGTGACTTTGGGCATGTTACTTCACTTCTCTGTACCTCAGATATCTCACCTGCAAAATGAAGATTAAGACTGTGAGCCCCATGCAGGACAGGGACTGTGTCCAACCGGATTAGCTTGCATCTACCCCAGTATTTGGTCCATGGTAAGCACTTAAATACCACTACTGTTGTTGTTATTATTATTGGCTTCCTCTGTCTGTTTTGCCCATAAGTGCATTGCCAGTTAGGATTCAGAAGAGTGATCTTTAAAATGATTTAAAAATGTTTTAGGCCCAGAAAGCTATGTGTAGAATTTGGCAAAAAAATGATATTTTGGTTCAGCCAATTTGAATCCAATAGCAAATACAAAGAGACCAGGGAGTCTTCCCTACACAGGGATAAGGGAAGGATTGCCAGTTTTTTTTTTTCCTAAAGACTTCTCTAACAGTGGACTGTTTGACGTACTCTAGATGAAATAGATGTATTTCCTTCTCATAGCCTCTCCGGGCAGGCTTCTGAATTAGCCCAATTGAGTCAGTCTTCTAATAATAATAATAATAATAATAATAATAATGGCATTTGTTAAGCGCTGACTATGTGGAAAGCACTGTACTAAGCGCTGGGGAGGATATAAGGTGATCAGGTTGTCCCACGTGGGGCTCACAATCTTAATCCCCATTTTACAGATGAGGTAACTGAGGCTCAGAGAAGTTAAGTGACTTGCCCAAGGTTACACAGCAGATGTGGTGGAGCTGGGATTTGAACCCATGACCTCTGACTCCAAAGCCCAGGCTCTTTCCACTGAGCCACGCTGCTTCTCACTGTGAGCCCGCTGTTGGGTAGGGACCATCTCTATATGTTGCCGACTTGTACTTCCCAAGCACTTAGTACAGTGCTCTGCACACAATAAGCGCTCAATAAATCCGATTGAATGAATGAATGAATGAATGATAACAAAGTATGTATTACATAGTACCTGGGTACGATTTCATTCCAGATTGAATCCAGATGATCTATGTGTTGAACATTTAAAATGGTAGTCAACTTGTCTCCAGCCTTTTTCCTCTTCAGTCTAGTCTATATGCCACCGGTACAAGTTCCAAACCTTTAGGAGTAATACTCTCTGTAGCTCTTTCTCTCATTTCACCAAAGCCTCTAGTTCCTTAGCTCTACACAAGCATTCCTTTCTCACCATACCTCACATTTTATTATCTTTTCTCTGATCAATTTCTCCCCCCCTTCTCCTGCTTAGAACACCCTTTCCTTTCAAACCCGCTGACTTTCTCCATCTATACATACCCACCTTTACACCCATCTCCTCCATAAGTAATCAATAACATCGATTGAGGCATTCCTAATTCCACCACTTGTGATATTACAAAAACATTTACAACAATAATAATACTTATTTGTTAAGCACTTACTGTGTGCCAGGCACTGTACTAAGCACCGGGGAGGATACAAGCAAATCGGGTTGTACACAGTCTGCATCCAGAACCAACACACCGAGGGAAGGACTGCAGGAGAGGTGAGTGTCTCGCTAAATGCTCATGGGTGGGACCCAGGTGCTCCGCTGAGGACGGATTCCTCCCGTGTAGGGACAGCACATGGTGAAAGCTAGATGCCCCTCCACGCGTGTGCATAATGTAATGGATGCTTCCCGTGTGGGAAAGTAAGTGGATTCTTCCTGTGTGGGAAAGCACGTAGATTCTTCCGAGTGGGAAAGCACGTGGATCCTTCCCGAGTGGGAAGTGCACATGGGTGAGAGCTAGCCGCCTCACCCATGAGCGAGTAACATATGATTGTGTTCCTCCCATTAGGGAAGCTCTAATATTACTAAGTGATTACATTCTTCCTGAAAGGGAAGTTCAATTCATTGTGCCTAAACAATTAAATAATTCAATTTGCCTCGCAGAAGAAGTTTTTTTTTTATAAAACTCAGGCTTTCCATCCCCAGCCTCTCTCTCTCTCTCTCTCTCTCTCTCTCTCTCTCTCTTTCTCTCTCTCTCTCTCTCTCTCTCTCTCTCTCTCTCTCTCTCTCACTGAGCCTATTACCAAATGAACCCATCCCCCGACGACGGGTGACACTGAGGAACAGAGAAATGAAGTGACTTGCCCAAGGTCACACAGCATGGAGCCAGGATTATAACCCATGACCTTCTGACTCCGAGGCCTGTGTTCTATCCACACAGAATTCAATACAATGGATTGATTGCTGTCATTGCTCACCGAGGTCCCAAAAAAGTGGACATTTAGGATTTTCTTTCAAAGGTATCTCAATTCTATGCCATCCAACTTCTGCGTGTTCTGGGTCACCTCTAAACGAATCTAAATCCAAAGCTTAGTGTCCTGCATGCAGGTCGTGCAGGTTAAAAAGGGCTTTAAGGGAATGTAAATAAAGCAGAGAGCTGGCATGGCCTAACAAAAAGTTGTGGGGCTAGGAGCCACAATTTTGCATCTTTGCCTGCCTCTCAGTTGTTGCCCCTTTGCCAGAGTCAAAACATGGTGGTCAGAGATCAATCAGTCAAGCGTATTCATTGAGCATGTAACTATGGGTAGAGCACTTTACTAAGTTATTGGAGGGGGTACAATATAACACAGTAACAGACACATTTCCTGTCTACCCCAAGCTTACAGGCTAGAGGATAAAAGAGACCAAGTGGTTAAGGGCAAACCCCCAGTTCCACAGCTGTCACCAACACTAAAATTTTCCTTGGAAAAGAAGTAACTAAGTTTGAGAAAGGAAAGGAATAATTGACAATGAAAAAGTGAAATGTAGAAACTCCTTGCCAATACTCAGGCTTTGTCACAAAATTTCTACAATCAAATTGCAATGGGATTGAGTGGATTTGCTACAACTAATAATAATAATGATGATGGCATTTGTTAAGTGCTTATTAAGTGCTGACCACTGTTCTAAGATCTGGGGCCAGGGGGGAGGTACAAGGTTTTCAACTTGTCCCACATGGGGCTCGCAGTCTTAATCCTCATTTTACAGATGAGGTGACGTGACTCACACAGTCACACAGCTGATCAGTGGCGGAGCTGGGATTAGAACCCATGACCTCTGACTCCGAAGCCCAGGCTCTTTCCACTGAGCCACGCTGCTTCTCATCTGGATCTACAAAGATCCAGACTATCGTTTAGTGGATATTAAAATTCACAGAATTAGCCCAGACTTCCAGAAAAATCTACTGAACCAAAATCTGACTCCTAAATGAACTTTTTCCACATTAGTAATAATAATAATGACATTTGTTAAGCTCTTACTACATACAAAGCACTGTTCTAAGTGCTGGGGGGGATACAAGGTGATCAGGTTGTCCCATAAGGGGCTCACAGTCTTAATCCCCATTTTACAGAGGAGGTAACTGAGGTCCAGAGAAGTGAAGTGACTTGCCCAATGTCACCCAGCTGACAAATGGCAGAAGTGGGATTAGAACCCATGGCCTCTGGATCCCAAGCCTGTGCTCTTTCTACTGAGCCACGCTGCTTCTCTAATAGTAGGCTAATCCAAACTATAAAGAAGAACCATATGGTTTGTCTATATCCATATTATGGAAGTTCTCTATAATGCTTTAAGAAAAACTAAGAGTTAATAATGCAGATAAATCAATCCAGTGTACATGATGGGAAAAATACGGACCCTACTAGGAAAGACGAGATGATCCAATGACTTGAGAAGCTAGATATACTGGTTGGTCAGTCTGTCAGGCAACAGTCTACAGGAAGAGATGACTTGGGAAAGAAGAGGCAGATGAGAGAGGATGATGAGGAGAAACGAGGCTGGGAAAAGATGGAAGAAGTAGGGAGGAAAGGGACAATTGAGAGGCTGTAGGAGAATGAATGTGAGAAGTGTGTAGGGGGAAATGTGTCTACCCACTCAGTTGTATTGTCCTCTCCAAAGCTCTTAGTGCAGTGCTCTGCACACAGTAGGTGCTCAATAAATATCATTGATTATCATGATGTTGTCTCCCCATCTAGACTGTATTCATGTGGATAAAAATATAGTAATTATGCATTCATTCATTCAGTTGTACTTACTGAGTGCTTACTTTGTACAGAGCACTGTACTAAGCACTTGGTTGTGAAATTTTCTAAGTGCTTACTATGTGCCAGGCACTGTTTTAAAGGTTGGGGTAGATACAAGCTGGAGAGCAGCATGGCATAGTGGAAAGAGCATGGAGTCAAAAGGTGATGGTTCCTAATCCCAGCTCTTCTGCTTGTCTGCTGTGAGGCCTTGGGCAAGTCACTTAACTTCCCTGTTCCTCAGTTACCTCATCTGTAAAATAGGGGATAAGGCTGTGAGCCCGCTGTTGGGTAGGGACTATCTCTATATGTTGCCAACTTGTACTTCCCAAGCACTTAGTACAGTGCTATGCACACAGTAAGCACTCAATAAATACGATTGAATGAATGAATGTGGAACAGAGACATTGTCCAACCTGATCACTTTGATCTACCCCTGTGCTGAGGATAGTGCCTGGAACATAGTAAGCACTTAAAAATGCCATTATTATTATATACCAGATAATCGGGTTAGGCACAATCCTTGTCCCATATAGGGCTCCCAGTCTTGATCCCAGGTTTGCAGGTGAGGAAACTGAGGCACAGACACACTAAATGACTTGCCCAAGGTCACTCAGCAGAAAAGTGGCAGAGGTGGGATAGGAACCCATAAGCATCTGACTCCCAGGATCACTGCTCTATCCACTAGGCCATGCTGCTTCTCTTTCGAGAATATGTCTGTTATATTGTCCTCTCCCAAGTAGTACAGGGCTCTACACACAGTACGTGCTAAATAAATACAATTAACTGACTGGATAATTATCTGGTCTATTATTTAAGCATCATTCACCCGCATATTTCTATTCTCCTTCTATTTCGGTCACTTACTACTACTTTGTAATAATTATTGTGGTATTTATGAAGTGCTTACTATGTGGCGGGCACTGGGGAGGATCCAAGATAATCAGAACAGAGTTTTTGTAATGATGCGTGTAACACCGAGCAGTTTAGTTCACTCTAAGCTATTGAAACACACAATAACTCAGACATATCGTGCATAATTAGTTCCCGCTGAGCTACCACGGCCAAACCCAGTAGACGCATGTCATCTCAAATACTGGAGAGAATTGGAAAACAGAGAAACTCGGAATAATAATATTCAGCTAACCTCATTCTGCTGAGAAACAATAAAATTCCAAGGATCTGAGAGGAATAAATTACAATCAACATATGTACAAAACCTAACTTGAAGTCTGCACAAACAATTAGCCCCGTCTGGGAGAAACATTAAGGCCAAGAGCCAGAGAGACACTGAATATATTCCAGCGGCATATAGTCCAATCCAGAGCTGTGAGGTGTCAGCTTTTCAGAGCAGACTTGATGATGTCGCTGTTAATTTTATGAAGATTCCAAGTATTCTGCAAAGGATAAAACCATTAGTAATGAAGAGTGCCAAGGATACCGTTTGTTCTAATTCCTAATGGTTAAGAGGAAAATGCTTAGAGCTGTATTTCTTAAAAATCATTGCAATTATTGTTGGAGTTTTGCCTAGTTGGGCTACTTAACCTCACATGGAAGAAGAGTGATATAATGGATGGCACTGCTGAACTCTGAATAATCCAATGACTCCGAACTATCGAGATGGAGCATTTCCTAGTGGCTACAGCCCTAGCTTGGGAGTCAGGAGGACCTGGATTCTAATCCCCGCTCCGCCACTTGTCTGCTGTGTGACTTTGGGCTAGTCATTTCACTTCACTCGAGAAACAGCGTGGCTCAGTGGAAAGAGTCCAGGCTTGGGCTTCAGAGGTCATGGGTTCAAATCCTAGCCCCGCCAGTTGTCAGCTGTGTGACTTTGGGGAAATTACTTAACTTCTCTGGGCCTCAGTTACCTCATCTGTAAAATGGGGGTGAAAGCTGTGAGCCCCACGTGGGACAATCTGATCACTTTATATCCTCCCCTGATCTTAGAACAGTGTTTTGCGCGTAGTCAGAGCTTAACAAATGCCATTATTATTATTATTCTCTGTGCCTCAGTTACCTCATCTGTAAAGTGGGGATTCTGACTGTGACCGTGACAGGGACTGTGACCAACCTGATTAGCTTTTACCTAACCCAGAACTTAGAACAGTGCTTGACACATAGTAAGCGCTTAACGAATACCATTGTTTTTATTATTATTGAATAGTTTTGCACTGTGAGACCATCTGAGAAAAACTTTGCCTTCAGTTGACCCCTATTGAGTGCCTACTTGGGTGTGAAAATTGGCTGGCATCAGTTCTAAGTAATTAATTAATTAATGATGGCATTTGTTAAGTGCTTACTATGTGCTAAGCACTGCCCTAAGCACTGGGATAGATAAAAGGTGATCAGATTGTCCCACGGGAGGCTCCCAGTCTTCATCCCCATTTTCCAGATGAGGTATCTGAGGCCCACGGAAGTGAAGTGACTTGTTTACAATGCAGAATTAATACTAAATCCATACATAATCAAAATGAAAACTGCAATAGAACTTTAGTGTTGGCATAAATAATTGATAACTTCACCATTTTCTAAGTTTTTCAACTGAGGATAAGTATTAATCAGAGAGCAGGCCTAGATAAAATGTGAATTGTTAACCCCTTTCTAGGTAGAGGTATCTTCTTACAATGATGGATGGTGGGTATTGTTCTTCCTTGTCTGTTATTCCAAGATATATTCATTTTTACTAGAAAAGATTCCTTGCCCCCAAATCACCTGAATAGCCCAATCATTCCTGAAAGCCTTTTACCCGTGAATATCCCTAAATGAAAGGATAAAGTTGGCAAACACCCTGTAGATGCATTTATTCATAACAGTAATAATTGTGTTATTTATTAATTAAGCACTTACTCTGGGCCAGGCACTGAACTAAGCATTGGGGTGGACACCAGCAGACCAGTTTGGACACGGTCCCTGCCCGACATGGGGCTCACAGTCTCAATCCCCATTTTATAGATGAGGTAACTGAGGCTCAGAGAAGTGAAGTGACTTCTCCAAGATCACACAGCAGACAAGTGGCACAGCCAGGATTAGGACTCATGACCTCTAACTCTCAGGCCTGTGCTAGAGCCACTATGCCATGCATTCACTCAATCATATTTATTGAGCACTTACTGTGTGCAGAGCACTGTACTAAATGTTTGGGAGAATACAATTCAACAGACTTTCCTGCATGCAGTCACATTTGAGCACTTACTGTGTACAGAGCACTGTAATAAACACTTGGGGGAGTACAATATAACAAGAAACACACACATTCCTTGCCCACAATGAGTTTCCAGCCTGGAGGGGAGTGCTCAGGATTAAGGCTTCTAGGGGGAATGGAGACCATCCTGCAGTGAAGCTGTATCTGATTCAATAAATCAATTGACCCTATTTATGAAGCACTTACTGTGGGCAGAGCATCTGATTCTGGCCAGAGTACTTCCTGGTGGAGAGTAGGAGAAGTGGGAATGATTTCCCTCCTAGAGTGCCAACTTGTACTTCCCAAGCGCTTAGTACAGTGCTCTGCACACAATAAGCGCTCAATAAATACGATTGAATGAATGGAGTGGGTACTGACAAAGCTCTTCCCACTTTGCTGCGGTGGATGGAATTTTAACCAGTGCCGCTTCCCTCCCGCATCCGATGATACTCCCTGAGACTGTAGGTGGCCATGGATGCACCTGGATCCCATTTGGGAGAGAGGAGATGGAGGTGTCTGGTTCTTCCATCATCATCATCATCATCATCAATTGTATTTATTGAGCGCTTACTGTGTGCAGAACACTGTACTAAGCGCTTGGGAAGTACAAGTTGGCAACATATAGAGACAGTCCCTACCCAACAGTGGGCTCACAGTCTAAAAGGGGGGCTCACAGTCTAAAAGACTTCCAGCTCTTATATGGCCCAGTTGGGAGTCAAGCTAAAAATGCAAACCACTGAATTGGTTCAATAGTGTATATTGGCTCATCTGGAGCAAAAGACCTGATATTATTAGTCAACTATAGAGGGACACTTAAAGTTTATCTGGAATGCTATTTCCAGTCACTGGGGAAGTATTAAGCTTTATCTCCCCTAAACAGGAATTAGAGATTTCGCATTTTTTCTCACTGTTACTGGTTTGACTATATTGCCTCAATATTTCTCTATCATCCAAAACTTCAAGGGCCTGAACAGTTCTCTTGTGGTTCCAAGGAATTAATATGCTTCCTTAAGCCTCTAACTAACTGTCAGAGAGTAACTTAGGTAGACATCGGAGAAAATCAAGTCCATTTTCTCTTCTAGTTTTCCCTCTCTCAATGTAGCCACAAAAATTAGAAGGAAAACTTGTCAAGTGCGGCTGACAAGAGTTGGTGAAAAATATTGAACCGGACTTCTAGAGTGACTACTCGCTAGTGCCCAGCATGAAAGAAGGCACTGAAAAATCACACTCAGTGGAACTTAATGAAGCAAATTCATTCATTCTGTTGTATTTATTGAGTACTTGTTGTATTTATTGAGTACAGAGAAGCAGCGTGGCTCAATGGAAAGACCCCGGGCTTTGGAGTCAGAGGTCATGGGTTCAAATTCTGGCTCCGCCAATTGTCAGCTGTGTGACTTTGGGCTAGTCACTTAACTTCTCTGTGCCTCAGTTACCTCATCTGTGAAATGGGGATTAAGATTGTGAGCCCCCCATGGGACAACCTGATCAACTTGTATCCTCCCCAGCACTTAGAACAGTGCTTTGCACATAGTAAGCGCTTAATAAATGCCATTATTATTATTATTATTATTATTATTATTATTATTACTTCCTGTGTACAGAACGCTGTACTAAGCACTCAAGAGAGTACAATATAACAATAGTGATCTAGAAGGAAAGACATCTTCTAACAATTATGGCATTCATTAAGCATTTACTATGTGGCAAATCTAGTCAAAGTGCCAGTGTAAATCTAAGACGTCAAATCAATCAATCAATCAATCGTATTTACTGAGTGCTTACTGTGTGCAGTGCACTGTACTAAGCGCTTGGGAAGTACAAGTTGGCAACATATAGAGACATTCCCTACCCAACAGTGGGCTCAAAGCAGACAAATTCCTTGTCTGATACGGGGTTCACAGTCTGAGGTAGAGAGAGAAGGTATCTCACTTCCATTTGAGGAAACTGATGCTCACAGAGGTAAAATGGCTTGCCTACAGACACACAGCAGACTAGAAGTAGAGCTAATATTATTAGAATTGGCTTTTCCTGGCTCTGAACCATTATCTTTCTATTCTCTAGCTTAATTTTGTTCACACTCTCTTTCAATTTGGATGGTTAGCAAGCATTGGGGGTGGGGGAGTGAAGAATTGAAAGATGAGAAGATAGGCTAAGCAGGTGTTTTCTACCAAGCAGTAGTCCTTATCCCAGGGTCATACGTGAGAATAATAATAATAATAATGTTGGTATTTGTTAAGCGCTTACTATGTTCATTCATTCATTCATTCATTCAATCACATTTATTGAGCGCTTACTGCATGCAGAGCACTGTACTAAGCACTTGGAAAGTACAATTCAGCAACAGAGACAGTCCCTACCCAACAACGGGCTCACAGTCTCGAAGGGGGAGATAGACAACAAAACAAAACAAGTAGACAGGTGTCAATACCATCAGAGTAGATAAATAGAATTATAGATCTATACACATAATTAATAAAATAGAGTAATAAATGAATAGATAAATCGATAATCCTAATTGTGTAAATCAAAGTTTATGTTGGCAAGTTTGAAATCCAAATGCTGTATCAATTCACTGGATTGTGGTCATTTTCAATTATTTGTATGCAGCAGCTTGAAATGACGTCAAACAAATCTCATGATTCATACGCTAAAGACACAAGTGGGGGAAGTGGCATGGTCAAGTGGAAAAATCACAAACCTGGGATTCAGGAGACATGGATTCTATTCCTATTCTATTTTATGTGCCAAGCACTGTCCTAAGTGCTGGAGTAGGTACAAGGTAATCAGGTTGTCCCACAGGAGGCGCCCAGTCTTCATCCCCATTTTACAGATGAGGGAACTGAGGCCCAGAGAAGTTAAGTGACCTGCCCAAGGTCACACAGCTGATGAGCGGCTGAGCCGCAATTAGAACTCATGACCTCTGACTCCCAAGCCCGGGCTCTTTCCACTTGTACTTTCCAAGAGCTTAGTACAGTGCTCTGCACACAGTAAGTGCTCAATAAATACGATTGAATGAATGAATGAATTAAGCCACGCTGCTTCTCAGAGAAGTAGCAGAGCTTAGTGGACAGAGCACCAGCCTAAGAGTCAGAAGGACCTGGATTCCAATCCTGGTTCCTCCACATGTCTGTTTTGTGACCATGGGAAAAATAATAATAATAATAATAATAATAATAATAATAATTATTATTATTATTATTATTATTAGGGTATTTATTAAGGGTTTACTATGTGCCAGGCACTTTACTCGGCACTGGGAGGGATACAAGAAAATCAGATTAGAAACAGTCCCTGTCTCAAGTGGGGCACACAGTCTGGATCCCCATTTTACAGAAGAGGTAATGGAGAAACAGAGAAGTGAAATGACTTGCCCAAGGTCACACAGCAGACAGGTGGTGGAATGGGGATTAGAACCCATATGCTTTTGACTCCCCTGGCTCTATCGTAAGACCATGATAGACACCATAAGAACATGACCCCCATGTGGCTCTATCATAAAACCATGATAGACACCCTAAGCCCATGACCCCCATGTGGAACGTGGATCGTGTCCAACCTGAATAGCTTATATCTACCCCTACGCTTAGAACACTTCATGGCACATAGTAAGCACTTAATAACTATCATGAAATAAAAAAGAAACTCCCTCCCCCTTTGTAGGTTGTGAACTTCTTGGGGACCAAGGATGGTTTCTCATTTTCATTCTTATATATTTTAATTGCTCAGTACAGTGAGCAGCTTGACTAACATCATTATTATCATTGTTATTATTTTTATCGTATTTGTTAAATGCTTACTAAATGTTAAGCACTATTCTAAGTGCCGGGTAAATACAAATTAATCAGTTGGGCACAGTCCCTGTCCCACATGGGACTCACAGCCTAAGTAGGAGGGAAAGCCAGCACTGAATCCCCTTTTTACAGATGAGGAAACTGAGACACAGAAGAGTTAAGTGACTTCCCTAGGTCGCATGGCAGGCAAGGGGTAGTTGAGTGAACTGATGAATAGGTTCTATGCTTCTAGCACCACAGAGAAAAAAACCCAGTGACCAACTTTTCATTCAATGGTATTTACTGAGCGCTTACTGTGCGCTGTACTAAGCACTTGGGAACTACAAGTTGGCAACATATAGAGACAGTCTAGAAGTGGGAGACAGACAACAAAACAAAACATGTGTCAAGGTGTCAAGTCATCAGAATAAATTTTGATGGCCTACTTTCAGACTGCAAGATCATTGTGGACAGGGAATGGGTCTGTTTATTGTTACCCTGTACTCTCCCAGGTGTTTAATACAGTGCTCTGTACACAGTAAGCACTCAATAAATATGATCGAATGAATGAAATAATTTGCAGTGTTTGGAAAATTTCAAACTCAAGCTATAGGCTATTTTTCCTTGCAGGGACAAACAGTAGGAAAACACCTGATTGATTTTAGTATTTTCCTGGCTCTCAATGAAGCACCAGAAAGAAGTTGATTCCCTTTGTGTTCTCAGCCACATCAATGCCAGTTATTGTAGGAAAAACGAAGACTGCTAAAAGATGAAGGTCAAGTGGAGAACCTACTGGTGACCACTGGATATACTAAAATCCAATCCTTCTTAAAAATTGGGCTCAGGAAGAGGGCTTCCAACCCTCACACTTGAAGGACATCGAAGGCAGCTTCTGATGCAGAATTTCCAAGCAGAGAGAAGATGTTCGGGCTTCATGGCTGAAGGATATAATCGAAGGCCAGGTTGAAAGCTGCACTTTATGTGTTATTTCAAGGTGTATTTGATTTCCCTTAAGAGCAGTAAACAATATGAACTACAGTGGCAGTAAGGTTTTCAATAGTGACTATAAAAGTAGATGAAACTTAAAATTGGATTCTTTGGCGGGGGGGATTAAAAAAAAATAACTTTGGCTTTTATTATCCCTTCCTACAAAATGGATCAACCGGCCTTCTATAAGTGCAGTTAAATCAAAGTTAAGTAGGAAAGGGGTTGTCCTGGAACAGTTTATGTTTACTTACGGGGGCTTATTGGTATAGGGGAAAGAGCTTTAAATGAAACTTTGAACTCCGCTACTCTGAAGGAATGGATTTTGAAGTCCTTCTCATAGTGCACCAATCCCAGGTGGTGCCTTGATGAGGACAGCGATGCTGAATCAGAATTAGATGACTCTCTGCCACACCATCCCTAAAAAATTCAACCTGGGAAAGAACAGTGAGGAGATTTTATTCAGCTGTTGTTTTGTTGCCGCTTCTTAATAAGCCTACAAATTAAATGTTTTCATAAAGCACTGATTGAAAGTGAAATATGTTTGAAAGTTATAGGACTCTGTTGGGTAAAATGTATTCATTATTATGTAAATTCTAGCAAACCATTAAAATAAACAATACACTAACTACCATTTGGACCCAAAGTTAGCAAGTTTAATATATTCTCAACCCAATCAAAATGCTTCATTTACAAGCGTTGAAAACAACTCAATAATTATTCCAAATTTTGTGTCTCCAGTTCCCATTAGAGCCTACCACTCCCCATTCTGAGAAGCAGCATGGCATAGTGGATGGAGCATTGGCTTGGGAATCCAAAGGTTATGGGTTCTAATTTCTGCTCTGCCCTTTCATTCATTTATTCATTCATTCAATGGTATTTATTGAGCACTTACTGTGTGCAGAGCACTGTACTAAGCGCTTGGGAAGTACAAGTTGGCAACATATAGAGACGGTCCCTACCCAACAGTGGGTTCACAGTCTAGAAGGGGGAGACAGAGAACAAAACAAAACATATTAACAGAATAAAATAAATAGAATGAAGATGTACAAATAAAATAATAAATTATGAGAGTAATAAAGACATATTATTATACGTATAAATACTCATTGCTATTGTTGTTGTCTTATGCTGTCAGGTTGTGTCCAACCCATAGCGACGCCATGGACACTTCTCCTCCAGAATGCCCCACTTCCTTCTATAATCATTCTGGTATTGGATCCATAGAATTTTCTTGGTAAAAATCCGGAATTGGCTTACCATTGCCTCCTTCGGCCTAGGAAATGAGTCTCTGCCCTCAACTCTCTCCCATGTTGCTGAGAGACCCATAGGAAGAATCAAACACAATACAACACAATAAAACACAAAAACAACATAAAAGCTCCTCGTGGGTGTGGAATTTGTCTAACAACTCTACCGTACTCTTCTCTGGTGGGTGCTCAATAAATATGATTGGCTGTCTGATTACTCTCCCATGTGCTCATTACAGTGCTCAGTAAGTGTTCAGTAAATATCATTGATGATGATAAAAGACAAGGACAGTAATATAAATAATGTCATAATTACATAATAGTGATCTAAAAATGATTGGGTTGCATTTTGGTTGGGAATCAAGGGGAATATTCAGACTATGATGAATAATTCAATGGTACTTATTGATTGCTTACTGTGGGCAGAGCACTGTACTTGCTCCCTTTATTCATCCCCACTCCCAGCCCCAGCCCTATAGCACTGATGCATAATTTATTTATTTATATTAATGTCTGTCTTCCCTCTAGGTTATAAGCTCATTGTGGGCAGGGAATGTGTCTTATTGTTATATTGTACTCTCCCAAGTGGTTTGTATAGTGTCCTGCATGCAGTAAGTGCTCAATAAATATGATTGGCTCAGTAAATGTCTACTAAGCTCTTGGGAAAGTATAATACAATAGAGTTGTAGACGCCATCCCTGTCTATAGGAGTATGACAACCCAAAATAATGAATATTCAAGGATTGTTCTGAGCATCATGGGGGAATGGTTGGCTGAAGCAGCAGGGCTTAGTAGAAAGAGCCTGAGCTTGAGAGTCAGAGGTCATGGGTTCTAATCCCAGCTCGGCCACTTGTCAGATCTGTGACTTTGGGCAAGTCACTTCACTTCTCTGGGCCTCAGTTACCTCATCTGGAAAATGGGGATTAAGACTGTGAGCCCCACGTGGGACAAGGTGACTACCTAGTATCTACCCCAGTGCTGAGAACAGTGTTTGTCACATAGTAGGCACTTACCAAATACCATTATTATTTTTATTATTATTATTATTATTATTCACGTTGCCCTGATTGGAGGCTGAGGATTGGATCCCATCATCATCATCATCATCAATCATATTTATTGAGCACTTACTATGTGCAGAGCACTGTACTAAGTGCTTAGGAAGTACAAATTGGCAACAAATAGAGACAGTCCCTACCCGACAGTGGGCTCACAGTCTAAAAGGGGGAGACAGTGAACAAAACCAAACATACTAACAAAATAAAATAAATAGAATAGATATGTACAAATAAAATAAATAAATAAATAGAGTAAAAAATATGTACAAACATATATACATATATACAGGTGCTGTGGGGAAGGGAAGGAGGTAAGATGGGGGGGATGGAGAGGGGGACGAGGGGGAGAGGAAGGAAGGGGCTCATGATCTTCCCAAATGTTGTATGAGCTGTGATTCCCTCCTGTTCTACCAAGGGTGTGCCAATTTGTGCACTACTATCTTCTGTGCCCTGACATCATAATTACTACCACATATTTCCTTTCTTGTCTTGTCTTATGCTCTGGTGTCATCTCCAACCCATAACGATGCCACGGACACATCTTTCCCAGAACGCCCCACCTCCATCTGCAATTGTTCTGGTAGTGGATCCATAGAGTTGTCTTGGTGAAAATCCAGAAGTGGTTTACCGTTGTTGTCTCCTTCTGCTCAGTCCACTTGAGTCTCTGCCCTATATGCTCTCCCATGTCGCTGCTGCCCAGCACAGGTGAGTTCTGACATGTAGCAGATTGCTTTTCAGTTGCTAGCCACTGCCCAAGCTAAGAATGGAGTGGCTATGCCTCTGCTTGACTCTCTTTCCTGTAGACAAGATGGGTACAGTACCGGAAACTGTCCAGATGTGACCCTGAGAGGGGATATTTCCTTTAACCTTCTAAAAAACCTCACCTCCTAAAAGCGGCATCCTATACTTTGAGTCACATTGTCAGACGACAAACTGCAAAGAGTTGAGAAAGCGGTGTGGGGATTTTAATTTCTAATGCTGCCTTATCCAGTGACTCTCTGTTTGGAGCAAATGACCAAAATAGAGATTTAGCGCCAACTGTAGAATAGGAATAGAATAAAATGCCACCATGTGGTGCTTTTTATAGAGCATTTATTATTGAAGAGTGCTTGGCAAAGATGCTTTGGCCATGTTTATTCATTTATTACTATTCAGGGATCGACAGTATTCATTTGAACTCATGGATAGCATTCCTAAAACACAGAAGAAAGAATTGGTGGTGGAAAGTGAAAGGCAAGCGGACGAAGATGGAAAGATAATAATGAAAAGTTGGCAAGAAAGAGTACAAAGCATAGCCAAGAATAGATGAATATGGCAAACTTCAGAGAGCAGAGAAGAGTAGGAGTGCTGAGGTGGTTCATGGGTAACGTGAGTGGGAAGACTCTGTAAGACTTTAAGCTCTTTGTGGGCAGGGAACACATCCACCACCTCTATTGCATTGTACCATCCCAAGTATTTAGTACTGTGCTCTTTACTGTAAAGGTTCAGTAAATACCACTGATTAATTGATTGAAAGTATTGGCCTTTAAGAGGTACATTGAAGGAGGGCAGGAGCTCTGCTAGATGCTGCTGCTGAGGGCATTTGTTTCAGGTGAGATTGAGTGGCTACTAGGAGGTTTGTTGGGGTGGACAAAAGAGCACACACTGAGCTGTAGAAGAAGAGAGCAGATAATAATAATAATAATAATAATAATAATAATAATAATAATAATGGCATTTGTTAAGCGCTTACTATGTGCAGAGCACTGTTCTAAGTGCTGGGAGGGATACAAGGTGATCAAGTTGCCCTACATGGGGCTCACAATCTTAATCCCCATTTTGCAGATGAGGTAACTGAGGCTCAGAGAAGTGAAGTGACTTGCCCAAGGCCACACAGCAGACATGTGGATGAGTCGGGATTTGAACCCATGACCTCTGACTCCAAAGCCCATGCTCTTTCCACTGAGCCATGCTGCTTCTCTAAGGATAAGAGATAAGGAAGAGTGCGTAACCTCTTAGAAAAAGCATAGGATTAGAAGTCAGGGGATCTGGGTGTAAATTCCAACTCTCCACTAGCTTCCAAGTGTGAACTGGGACAAGTCACTCAGTCTATCTGGGCCTCAGTTTCATCATTTGTAAAACAGGTATAAAATGATTTGAAGAGTCCCCATATGGGACCGAGATTACATCCTGTCTCATTTCTTTATAGCACTCGTTTAGCATTTACTCTATGCCAAGTCCTGCGGAAGAAAAAAGATAATCAGTTTGGACACAGTCCTTGTCCCACATGGACAAGTCTCATAAACTTTTATTATTTTCTAAAGTAATAAATGTCATAATTATTGACTAGCTGACTGCGTGTTGTCACATAAGTTTTCATGACTAGTGATAACTACAGAGGTTTCATATTTTCAAGAAGTGCCAAGTTTGTGTGACAACTTGTTTCTGGTATCCATGGGCTTTAGAGAGTTGGGGGGAGGGCAGAAGGAAAGGACCAATGAAAAGAGTGAAAAAAGAGGAATCAGAAGAGGATGAGAGACTGTTGAGGGATGGCAAAGAGGCAAAAGAAAAAAAGAGCAGAGAAAGAGACAAGAAAGTAGAAATAGGTCAAGAAAAGAAGAGATCGAGAGCAAAGAAAAGTAAAGAGAGAGAGAGAGAGAGATGGACAAGGACAGAAGAAGAGAAAAAAATATAGCTTCTCTCTCACCAGGACTCATATTTCTCCTTGTTATGAATAATACAAATACCTTTTTTCAAGGGACCAAAATTGACATTCTCAATCCAGATCAGATCAGGCTATTAAAGGCCATATTAGGCTAATGATAATAATGATGATAATGGCATTTATTAAGCGCTTACTATGTGCAAAGCACTGTTGTAAGCACTGGAGAGGTTACAAGGTGATCAGGTTGTCCCATTTGGGGCTCACAGTCTTCATCCCCATTTTACAGATGAGGGAACTGAGGCCCAGAGAAGTGAAGTGACTTGCCCAAAGTCACACAGTTGACAAGTGGCGGAGCCGGGATTTGAACCCATGACCTCTGACTCCAAAGCCCGGGCTCTCTCCACTGAGCCACGCTGCTTCTCTGAAATGTAATGAAAACCGGTAATGATTAAACAAAGGGATAAACTGTTATGACCCTGGAAGAGGGGTACACAGGAATCCGGGCAAGATAAAGGTTTCCTAGTCAATATTCGCGCCCAGATATTTGGGTAGTTAAAGGGTATATTCCAAGGTAGCCACCATCAGGACCAGCTGAATTGGGTTTTGGAATAATAATAATAACAATTATTATTATTATATTTGTTAAGCACTTACTATGTGCTAGGCACTGTACCAAACACTGGTGTAGATACAAGGTAATTGGATTGGTCATAGTCCTTGTCCCACATAGGCCTCACAGACTTAATCCCCATTTTACAGATGTGGTAACTAAGGCACAGGAAAGTGACTTGCCCAAGGTCATACAGCAGGCAGGTGGAGGAGCTCAGCCAGGTCCTTCAGTCTCCCGGGCCCATGCTCTAGCCACTAGGTCACGTTGCTTCTGTGCATCTTCATTCCTTGAAGATCCTTCTAGCAGTGAGGAGAAATAGCAATTAGCTCTTGCTGTTTCCTGATCATCATCAATCGTATTTATTGAGCGCTTACTGTGTGCAGAGCACTGTACTAAGCGCTTGGGAAGTACAAATTGGCAACATATAGAGACAGTCCCTGCCCAACAGGGGGCTCACAGTCTAAAAGGGGGAGACAGAGAACAAAACCAAACATACTAACAAAATAAAATAAATAGAATAGATATGTACAAGTAAAATAAATAAATAAATGAATAGAGTAATAAATATGTACAAACATATATGTGTATATACAGGTGCTGTGGGGAAGGGAAGGAGGTAAGATGGGGGGATGGAGAGGGGTATGAGGGGGAGAGGAGGGAAGGGGCTCAGTCTGGGAAGGCCTCCTGGAGGAGGTGAGCTCTCAGTAGGGCCTTGAAGGGAGGAAGAGAGCTAGCTTGGCGGATGGACAGAGAGAGGGCATTCCAGGCCCGGGGGATGATATGGGCCATCCATATTTTGTTAATATGATCCAGTTCTATCCCACTCAGTCTCTGTATCTCTGCCAATCAAGGAATTCACCCCCAGGGCTTTAACTGAGCCTGACTCCCTCTATTCTACCCCTTCGTGGTGAGCAGTCCTCTTCACTGGGGAACCAGAGCCAGAGTGAGGGATGACTGCCATTTTGAAGAGGTTGCCCTTCCCAGTGATGATGATGATGGCATTTATTAAGCACTTACTAGGTGCAAAACATTGTTCTAAGTGTTGCAGGGGATGCAAGGTGATCAGGTTGTCCCACTTGGGTCTCACAGTCTTATTCCCCATTTTACAGATGAGGTAACTGAGACACAGAGAAGTTGAGTGACTTGCCCAAAGTCACACAACTGACAAGTAGCGGAGTCAGGATTTGAACCCCAGACTGAGTCCCCTCCTTCCTCTCCCCCTCCTCCCCCTCCCCATCCCCCCCTGCCTTACCTCCTTCCCCTCCCCACACCACCTGTATATATGTATATATGTTTGTATGTATTTGTTACTCTATTTTATTTGTACATATTTATTCTATTTATTTTATTTGTTAATATGTTTTGTTTTTTTGTCTGCCTCCCCCTTCTAGACTGTGAGCCTGCTGTTGGGTAGGGACTGTCTCTATATGTTGCCAACCTGTACTCCCCAAGCGCTTAGTCCAGTACTCTGCACACAGTAAGTGCTCAATAAATATGATTGATTGATTGATTGATTGTTGGGTAGGGACCGTCTCTATATGTTGCCAACTTGTACTTCCCAAGCGCTTAGTACAGTGTTCTGCACACAGTAAGCGCTCAATAAATACGATTGAATGAATGAATGAATGAACTCATGACCTCTGACTCCAAAGCCCAGGCTCTTTCCACTGAGCCACGCTGCTTCTCAGTGGATGCCCAGGTCTTTAGCCAGGATGTATTTCTTGGAGAAAGGTTATCTCATTAGGCTGTCATAGCTGGTGAAGGGGAGGAGAGAGTGAGGATATATGGAACTCAGCATAGAGTCCGGCCGATTCTCCAGATGGCTCAGAAATGGCCAGATTTGAGGAGGGAAGTCCCCACTAAGCACTCAACCACACTCTGCCCCCTTCGTGCTTTATGGAGTGATCATTCCCTCTGTTCCAGCCAAAGTTAGAGAAAACAACTAGTAACAGCATCTCCCCAAACCCAGACAAACTCCAATTTCCTCACAGATGGGTTCTATTTCAATCGGTGAGCTTTTCACTCTTTCACATGTTACGAGCCCAACCTGGAGTCGGAACAGAATCCAGAGAGACTGATTAAAGTTCTCTTTGAAAATTCGAATTCAAAACAGCTTCCATTTTTTTTTTCCGCCTTTCACCTCACGTTGTAAAATTGTCAGTTTGAATTATAAGCTGCTGAATTTTCTCATCAAAAATACAGGTGTTTTAAAAGGGATTTGTAGTTGTGTTTTCAATAACGGCCACTGACTTGGCAAAATTGCCCCATACTTAGTCCCAACTTAAATGTATTTTTCTTTATCCAGAAATAGAGGAGCCTCCACTAGAGTTGTTTTCATCCATGCAGCAAGCTATTTTAAATTTGTTCTGTTTGTGTTTTTATTTGGATTGGGTTGAATTGAAGTTTCCATCGGTCCTGGAAAAAAAAAATCACGGTCTTTAGGAAATATTCTTCAAAGTTCCAATAGATGTCAGTATCAAAATAGGAAAGAGAGTCTGTTGAAGAAAACCATGTTTTAGCAGGGCAAGAAAAAAGATGCAGTTTTCCAACCCTCAAAAAGACCAATTCCTGTTGTAGAAGCAGTTTGACAAGAAAAGTGGGGGTGATGAAACATGCACAGTGCTCTGCTTTAGAGGAAAATCTGCCGGGGTTGGAAGAAGCGGCTCTGATAGTGGATATAAGGAGGTTAGAGTGCAGAGAAGAACTTCTAGTCTAACAAACCTCTTTTTCCCATTATTAAAGCCTGACACTCTCTTCTTACCTTTTCCGTAGTATCCTTACCAAGGTTTTTAAGGCACCGCAGTTCCAAAGAAGCAGGATCCTGTAGAAAGGGTTTTTGTTTCTTGTGGAATTTTGACGTGAGGTGAGCTACGGCTTGAACTTGCTGAAATCATCTGAATAGTTCTCATCACCTACTGTACTTCCCATAGAACCCTGTTTGTTACTAAGGATCAATGAAAATGAAAGAAAAAGAAATCACTCAATCGTATTTATCGAGTGCTTACTGTGTGCAGAGTACTGTACTAAGCAGCTTAATCTGTAGTAGAAGTACTTGTAGCATTCATTTCCTTAGCAAAGTACTTGGAAGTACAAATTTAGATGAGTCACAGAGAAAGTCTGTCCACAAGATGTGTATTCTCTTATGTGATGTGAAAATATTTTCAGATAGGGTAATTGAATTGGTAACATATAAAAAAGCGTTCAGGATGGGTTTAAATAAATTCATAAGTGCTTGAGATTGCTGGTAGGTTTCTGTAACTTGAGGTAGGAGGATCTAACCAAGGAAGGCTTGCTGAAGGAAGTGGGATTTGAGGAGGGCATTGAACCTAGGGAGCATTGTGATCTGTCTGAATTGAGAAAGGAAGGAATTCTGAGCTGGGGAATGATATTGCAAGGAAAAAAAGACGGGGTACTTAGCTCTCATGTAAACAATGACCCTGCCAGTGGTTTGTCAATATGAAACCACAGATATTTAAGTACTAGAAGTTTGGTCTAGTGGATAGACCATGTGCCTGGGAGCCAGAAGGAACTGGATTCTAATCCTGGCTGCACCATTTGTCTGCTGTGTGACCTTGGCAAATCACTTTCCTCTCTGTGCCTCAGGTTCCTCATGTGTAAAATGGGGATTGAAACTGTGAACCCAGTGTGGGACGGGGACTGTTTCCAATCTAATCAGCTTGTATCTATCCCAGTGCTGAGTGCAGTGCCTGGCACATAGTAAGCACTTAACAAATGTCATAAAATAAGAGAGCAATAAATTTCCAACTAAGACAGTGTATAATCTAAAATCAGAAAATATTCAGTACGGGAAAACTGGACAGTGTCCGCCTTCTCTGCTACATTGTAAGTCGATGGGGTCTTGTAACTTTAATGTACTCTCCCAAGTGCTTAGTATAGCACTCTGCCCACTGTAAGGTGCTCAGCAAATAAATTAATGATAGATAATAATAGAGAGAAAGCAGCATGGAACTTCTGAATCACTCAAAGACAGACCCATGTTTCCTTAGAAGCAGCGTGGCTCAGTGAAAAGAGCCTGGGATTTGGAGTCAGAGGTCATGGGTTCAAATGCCGGCTCCGCCAATTGTCAGCTGTGTGACTTTGGGCAAGTCACTTAACCTCTCTATTCTTCAGTTACCTCATCTGTAAAATGGGAGTTAAGATTGTGGATGGGGACTGTGTCCCCGTGGGACAGCTTGATCACCTTGTAACCTCCCCAGTGCTTAGAACTGTGCTTTGCACATAGCAAACACTTAATAAATGCTGTCATTATTATTATTATTATTAAAATAGATTAGGCATAAGACAAAATAGTAGAGTAATGCACATTTGAATGCTCCGGTGGCATGAGAGTGCTGACATGGGCATTGGGGAAAATAAAGTGGATAACTAGATATTGGAGAATGGCCATTTTGTAGATTCCCCAACCTTTCCAGTGCTTAGAACAGTGCTTGGCACATAGTAAGTGCTTAAGAAATACCATTTTTATTATTCCCATGGGCTCTTATTTCCTGTGTGGATGATGAATAGATTTCAAATACTTTAGAACAAGTACCTTAATAATTATCATTATTATCATTTCAGACATTCAATCACTGAGCACTCATTGTTTGCAGAGTACTGTGCTAAGGACTCAAGGCCATGTTTTGAATGCTCAGAGAAGACCTCCAAGCGCAGTTGTAGATGATAAATCCCACTCCATCTTTCCACAACCTCCCCACCAATTCTGATCGAACTCTCTCATATTCCTCCATCTCAGGCCATCCCGCAGGCTCTAGAATATGTCTTCAGAAGACTCGGCTTCCGTGGCTCAGGACTTTCCTGACATCTTTGTGTCGGTAGGTCTACCTTAGTGCATTTAAACAGTTTCACCTACTAGCTCAAACCCCACATCTCAGTTAAACAATACTAAAGAAATGGGGGCCTGGTTATCTGTCCAATCACAACTAAATGCTCAGGTAGACTTTTATGCTGGGGTATGTTTGGGCCCATCTCTAAGACAAATATGTGGATTTTAGTTAATTTCCTCTTCATGTGAGAGAGGAGGCTGATTTGGTTTCTCTTTTTAGTTTCTCTAAGTCTATATGCCAACCCAAGTTAATTAGGCATTAGATGAGAAGCAGCGTGGCTCAGTGGAAAGAGCCTGGGCTTTGGAGTCAGAGGTCAGGGGTTCAAATCCTGGTTCCGCAAATTGTCAGCTGTGTGACTTTGGGCAAGTCACTTAAATTCTCTGTGCCTCAGTTCTCTCATCTGTAAAATGGGGATGAAGATTGTGAGCCCCCGGTGGGACATTCTGATCACCTTGTAACCTCCCCAGTGCTTGGAACAGTGCTTTGCTCATAGTAAGCACTTAATAAATGCCATTATTATTATTATCATTATTATTATTATTATTATTATTATGACATTCAGCACAGGGCAGCAAACTGCTCAACCATCATGAGTGTGACTGACTGCCATGCAACCTGAGGAAACAGATTTCTATTTTCTTTTTTCTTAATTAATTTTTCTCCATCTCCTAGGGGAAGACGGCTGTGCTGTTGCATTTTGACCAGCAACCTTGTTTTCACCTCACTCCGAGTCTCTCCTCCAAGATCAATTTCCAAATTGAAGGGAATGTGCCCGGTTGGGTTAATGTTTCTTTGACGCTGATGGTAATCAAAGTGGCATTCCTCTTAAGAGGTGAAAAATGCTAGAGGAGAAATGACAGAGCCAGACGCTCTGTCACTGTGTGGTGGAAAGCTCTTAGTTTCTGACAAGGAGCAGGCTCACACAACCCAGGGGATGCGGGTACATTTGATTCCTTTAATTCCTCCAGCCCTTTGGCAGGAAATTTTCTTTTAGGAAAGGTTTAATGGTCGGGGAATGAAACCTCAGGTCATAGAGTTTCCAATAGACATCTTTCCCTTCAGTGGTCTCCATGATGCAGGACCCAGGGCCAGCATTTTCAAGCTCTCTGATGGAGGAGCATCATGACCTAGTGGATAGATCAAGAGCCTGGACGTCAGAAGAATCTGATTTCTAATCCCAGATCTGCCACTTGTCTGCTGCTGCTGTGTGACCTTGGGAAAGTCACTGCACTCTTCTACGCCTGTTACTTCAGTAAAATGGGGATTAGGACTGTGAGTGCCACGTGGAAAATGGACTGTGTCCATCTTGATTATCCCTCTAGACTGTAAACTCACTGTGCTCTGAGAATATGTCAACCAGAGCATATTTACTATTCTATTTATTTTATTTTGTTAATATGTTTTGTTTTGTTGTCTGTCTCCCCCTTCTAGATTGTGAGCCCGCTGTTGGGTAGGGACCATCCCTATATGTTGCCAACTTGTACTTCCTAAGCACTTATTACAGTGCTCTGCACACAGTAAGCGCTCAATAAATACAGTTGAATGAATGAATGAATGACTCTACAATATTGTATTCTCCCAAGTGCACACAGTAAACTCTCAAAAAATAAGATTGATTGATAGACTGCAAACTCCTTGAAGGCAGTGAATATGTTTTTCTCACTCTACTGCACACTTCCCAGTATACTCTGCTTGGAAGGGTCTCGATAAATTATATTAATGAATGAAGAGTCAACATCACCCTTTTCATCTGATGCTCTTTCAGCCAGTGAAGTTCTTCATTAACTTTTATTCAGCTGATGCACTGCTTTCCTGAGAAGCAGTATGGAACGATCAGGGGCCTGGGAGACAGGATGCCTGGGTTCCAATCTTGGCTGTTTCACTTGTCTGCTTTGTGACATCGGGCAAGTCACTTAACTTCTCTGTCTCAGTTTTTTTTTGTTGTTGTTGTTTGTTTGCTTTTCAGTGGAATTTCTTAAGTTCTTACCTTGAGCCAATCACTATATTAAGCACTGGGGTAGATAAAAGCAAATCGGATTGGACACAGTCCATGTCCCGCATTGGACTCACAGTCTTAATCCCCACTTCATAGATGAGGTAACTGAGGTATAAAGAAGTTAAGTGACTTGCCTATGGCTACACAATAAACAAGTCGTGGAGCAGAATTAGAACCCAGGTCCTTTGTGACATCCAGGCCTATGCTCTATCCACTAGGTCAGTTTCCTCATCTGTAAAATGGGGATCAAATACGCTTTCTGCCTCCCTCTTCGATTGTGAGCCCTGGGTAGGACAGGGATTATATTTAATCTAGTGCTTAGCACAGTGTGCTGGACAGATAGTAAGCACTAAACAAATTCCACAATTACTATTATTTCTTGAAATATCATCTGGAAGACCCTTTCAGTCATGTTCCCTCTAATAATTGTGGCATTAAGTGCTTACTATGTTCCAAGGACCATGAGAAGCAGTGGGGTGTGAACAAGATAAATTGGGCCCACACTGGATTCATAGTCTAAGTACAAGGGAGAGCACGTTTTGAATCCCCATTCTGCAGTTGAGGAAACTGAGGAACAGAAAAATTAAGTGACTTACCCTACATCCTACAGCACATGAGAGAATGGTGGGGAGAATATAGGTGGAGGGAAAGAGAGTTGTTTAGTTGTCTTCTGAATTTGTGTCTTCTTTGACAGCTGGTGTCCTAGCTATATTTACCCTGCTCAATCGATTAATCTATTATTTTTGTCTGAGTGCTTACTCTGTGCAGAGCACTGTAAGAAGTACTTGGGAGAGTATGGTATAAAAGAGGTGGTAAACACATTCCCTGCCCACAGCGAGCTTACAGTCCAGAGGGGGAGACAGACACTAATATACACAAATATAGCACAGATTTGTATATAAGTGTTCTGGGGGGTGAGGGAGGGGTGAATTAAGGATGCAAATCTAGGAGTGAGGATGAATAGGGATTAGGAACGTAAAGATTAAGAATGGAAAATGGGGATTAAGACTGTGAACCCCACGTGAGACATGGACTGTGTCCAAACTGATTACCATGCATCTATCCCAGTACTCCTTACATTGCCATGCACATAGTAAGCACGTAACAAAGCGAGCGAGCATTTATCCTGAGAGCTGAGTTATCTGGGAATCACGAGATCGGGGTTTGAGACCCAGTTCTGCTGTACGCCAGGAAGATCAATGGCTCTAGAAAGAGCCTGCATCTTCAGCCTGTATCCGTTAGGGAATGAATGGATCCAGGATGAAATGGAGACCCAAACCTTCTGATCAGAGAACCAATGGGCCTCAGTGACGAGACAGACCTCCTTCTTCATGCTACTTGTCAGGACTCCTTTGTAACCACAGTCAGTGACTGCTATTAACCATCAGTGACTGTCAGTCAGTAACAATATTATATTCTTATATTGTACTCTTCCAAGCGCTTAGTACAGTGCTCTGCACTCAATAAATACGATTGACTGACTGCGATTGATTGACTGAATGACACTGGCAAAGACCAATCTGATGACTTTGCTGAAATCCCCAGAGAGAAGAAGATGAAGACAAGAACATTTTTCTTTGTTCTGAATAAAGGTCCATATGAGGGATCACTTAGGCTTTGGTCTACAGCTATACAAGGCTAGACAAAAGGGTAGGGACCGTCTCTATATGTTGCCAACTTGTACTTCCCAAGTGCTTAGTACAGTGCTCTGAACACAGTAAGCGCTCAATGAATACGATTGAATGAATGAATGAAAGTAGAGCTTTGAGGAAAGTTTGATTTTTAAATGTGAGTTAAACCATGCTGACATGCAACTTAATTAACGCCCCCCCGAAACCCAGCATAGAATTGAAGGAATAAAAGGAAAGCGAATCAGGGAATTTTTTGTGTGTATGTGTGTGCTGTCCGATATTCTAGATGATCAGCACAGCAGCTGCCACGTGGGAGTTTTTCCACTGCACATTCAGCAGCATTTGCTTTGACCTCACTCACGCTTCGCTTCTTTTTTTTGCAGGGCCTTTGACTGAAGCGATCATCCACACGCGGACTCGAGAGACACATCCAGATTCTCCTTTTGGCCCGTACCGCCGGAGACTTTCCCCTTTAAAGGCAAAGTGTCTTCTTCGGCTGATCATCATTTCATTTCTACAAAGCTGTTGGTTTTCGGCCACTTTGGAACCAGGTCCTTCATGTGTTCCAGGGAGTGGATGGCTCCTGGAGGCCCACAAGACCATTGAAAGCATTTTTGGTCAGTTTTGATTGAATTCAGATTTGTACGATCGCTCTTGCTGGATTGAAGTCCCCTTTCAAATATTCTCTCGGTAGTAGCCTGTTATTTTCTAAGAGTAACAACTTCCATTTCCAGAGCACCTTCCGTCTCGAGGCATTTGACAAACAGCATCCAGATTGCCTTTCGGTGTCCCCAGAATTCACCTCTGGAGCGGGATCTGGTGTCTGGGGTTCCCACAGCCCTCTGGTTTAAGACGGAGGAGAAAGCGCGGGCGGCCAGGAAAGAGAGAAACCCCCAAATGATGCTCTTCCCTCTTTCCATTTGCAGCCAAAGAAATGTCATTGCCTTTTCAATTTCAGCTCTGTGTCAGGGGTCCTGTTCAAGAAATTACTCATTTGGGGCCGTTCTTAGCAAATCCTCCCGAGTTGGAGCAGGGGGTGGAGGCGGAGAGAAGTAAAGCTGAGGTGAGGCAACTTAGTTGGGTGCCTCACTCCGACCCCCTCCTCTCCTCACATAAGTCTCCTTCAACTCTGCTCCACCCCCACAGTGCGGCTCTCCAGCTTCTCCCGTGGTGGTCCTGCTGCTGCACACACTGTGCAGATGTCTCTCCCACACAATGGAAACATTCCCTGAAGTCTCTGGGCACTTCCAGACGCATTCAGTGGGGGAAGAGGAGACATGAGAAGGCGAGATTGCAAATTTCAGATGGTCTGAAGCTGCCCTTTCCCTGATTTGTAAGTGTTGAAATGGAGGGAGAGGAAATATGGTCAGGTTCAGACTTCATGGCTTCAGACACAGAGACCGAGGGAGAATTTTTACGATCAATTTCTGCAAAACAGCCGATGTGACCTTGGCAAAAAGCATGGACAGCAGCTTTCACGGGGTTCGATTGAGTGATGCTGTCTAAGAGGGCGGTTGGGTTTTTGTATCAGTGGCTCTGGGTGGAGAGGAAGGGATGTGAGCATGTGTGTATGTGTTGAGGGGTGAGAGAGAGAGAAAGAGAGAAAGATTTTGGTTAGGATTTTTTCCAGGAGTGCCCAAGGACTCCTCTTTTTCAGTTATTTGTTAATGTTTGGGGAACAATCACGGCCTAGTAGAAAGAGTGAAGGACTGGGTGTCAGGAAACCCACCTTCTAATCCCTGCTGGGCCATTTGCCTGCTGTGTGACCTTGGACAAGTCACTTAAATTTTTGGAGCATCAGTTTCCTCGTCTGGAATTTGGAATAAGCTTTCAACTCACTGTCCTCTTAGACTGTCAGCTCTCTTTACTCACCAGCATGATACAAACTGTGTCCAGTCTGAAAGAGCACGGGCTTAGGAGTCAGAGGTCATGGGTTCTAATCTCTGCTCCACCACTTGTAAGCAGTGTGACTTTGGGTAAGTCGCTTAACTTCTCTGTACCTCAGTTGCCTCATCTGTAAAATGGGGTTTAAGACTATGAGCCCCCCATGGGACAACCTGATCATCTTGTATCCCCCCACAGCACTTAGAACAGTGCTTGACACATAGTAAACGCTTAACAAATACCATTATAATCATTGTTATATTTACCCCAATGTTTAACACAGTGCTTGGCTCATAGCAATCACTTTCTAAATTACATAATTTTGATTATGATCATTATTATGTTTTTATGGGTATTATTAGCAGGGACACTATCCCTCACAGTCTAAGTAATTTACATGACCTACCAGACTGTAAGCTCACTGTGGACAGGGAACATGTCTATCAACTCTGTTCATTCATTCATTCAATTCAATCGTATTTATTGAGTGCTTACTGTGTGCAGAGCACTGTACTAAGCGCTTGGGAAGTACAAGTTGGCAACATATAGAGACGCTCCCTACCCAATGATGGGCTCACAGTCTAGAAAGGGGAGACAGACAACAAAACAAAACATGTGGACAGGTGTCAAGTCATCAGAATAAATAGAAGTAAAGCTAGATGCACATCATTAATAAAATAAATAGAATAGTAAATATGTACAATATGTTCTGTTATACTGAACTCTCCCTAACACTCAGTACAGTGCTCTGCACATGCAGTAAGTGCTCAACAAATTTGATTGCTTGATGGATTGACTGATGTATGACCACAGCAGATAACCTCCCAGACTCTACTCCACAAGTTCTCAGTGTGTAGAGAAGAATGCAAAAAAAAAAAAATCTGCAAAAAATGGGCATTAAGACTACGAGCACGATATGGACTGTGTCCAACCTGATTAGCTTGTATCCACTCCAGCACTTAGTACAGTGCCTGGCACATAGGAAACACTCAACAAATACCATTAATAAAGGCTGTTAGGCTAATACCAGATTATGGGAACATTCTGACATGTAATATCAGTATAAACCATTAAGACCTAGGGGTTTCTCGGTGGCGACCGCTAGCCAAGGGGAACTAGTCCCCCTCAGTGAGGTTGCTTGCCTGAGCCTCTGAGGGTCTGGAAAGTTTTCTACCTTCAGTGACCCGTGGAAACCCGACCACAACGGCTCGGACCATTCCTAAGCCTTCTGGAGAATCTCAGCCTTGAGGGTGATCTCGAGTCTCCGATGCCCTCGGCCTAAGCGGAATCTGAACCAGCGGCTTAAATGTTACGGTCCCGTATCCTATTTCTTATCGGTCACATCCAATGCTTCCCATCTTCCCCCTGCCAAATTCTCTGGGCTGCTACGTGAGGGTGGCAGCCACAGGAGTAAATCACAAACCCCTCAGGATGCCAAGAGCATTCCACAGTTGACCTTTACCGCACAGGGATTACAATATAGCAAAGGGAATGACGGCATTCGCAGGGTTTTGGGTATTGTTTAAAGTCGGCGGTTACCTTTGTGGAAAGTGATCTTTGCACAGACCCTGGAATAATGTTGTTTACTATTTCTGCTTGATCATACTATTGGGAGAACTTGAAACTCTTCCTGCGCCTTGTAGTAAGCCATTTCCTCCAACCCCCACCCCCT
Organism: Tachyglossus aculeatus; assembly: GCF_015852505.1. Classification (NCBI taxonomy): domain Eukaryota; kingdom Metazoa; phylum Chordata; class Mammalia; order Monotremata; family Tachyglossidae; genus Tachyglossus; species Tachyglossus aculeatus. Next base: position 7,764,368 of record NC_052067.1, read on the forward strand.
CAATAGCTTTCCATGCCCACGAGTGTAGGATGACCTGAATTTCCTGTGAGTTTTAAGTCCACCTCCTCAAGTATCCCTGGGGCTGGATATGGAGCAAGTGGTTTTGAAGTATAAAGGAAATTTTCACCGAACACTGCAGCCCACTTTCCACTGGAAACTCTAGGCCAGAAAGGCATGTAGATCTGGAACCATGCTCACCTGAATTGACCTTGAAGCCTGAGAAGGTTTATGGCTCAGCTTTATAAAAAGCCCCCTCAGAACAACTCGAGGGCCAGGAGGCAGTGTGGCTTAGGGGAAAGAGCAGGGGCCTGAGAATTAGAAGTTCTGGGTTCTAATTTCACCTTGACCCCTTATTGGTGGCACAACCTCGAGCAAGTCACTTAACTTCTCTGTTTTTCATCTGTAAAATAGGGAGAAAATTCCCATTCTCCCTTTCTCGTTAGATGAAGAAGGCCTGTGTCTGGCCTGATTATCCCGTATTTGTCCCAGCATTTAGCACAGGGGTTGGCACAAAGTAAGCACTCAGTGAATAACATCCTTATTAAGGAAATGAAGGGATGAGGGGAAGAGGAAGGAAAACGCCAGAAACAAGAGAAACTGTGAATGCAGAATAAGAATCAAACCTTGTAAATTATGTTGCATTGTTAATTGACTAGGGGAAACACATGTTTTCCATTTGATCTTTGCCTCCCCCTCCTCTTCCTCCTCCTGAATACCTCTAGAGAACTTTCACAGTTTGTTTCTTGAATACACCTACTCACTCTCAACCTCATGACACTGGAGGATGCACGGCGCCCTTTTTTCCTCTTCTTACTCAAGAAGGGCCGCATTTGCGATTGTGAGAACTCCAGCCTGAGCTAAATCCTGAAGTTGAGCCAACTGATCTTTATATCCACTAACTCCTGCAAGAAAAAGGGGTCAAAACAACAAAGAAATATATTATTTTTAAGGCTGATTTTTTTTTTAATTCTTTAAGTGAGCCAAATTGTCCTCAGGGAAATAAATTAGAAGATTATTCTTTGATTTGGCTTAAACCTCCAAATCATATATTTGTCTCCTGGCAAGTTTCTCACTGCCACCCACCTAATAAATGGTGCTATTTACTATATAGGTATTGTCAGAATCCACGAAGACTTTGGTTCACTGTTGTATATCCCTTCCCATCACTGCAGGCCTGGTGGGTTTCCACAAAGGAGTCTGTCAGTCAGGCAGCAGATATTTTCTAAGAATTTGTCTCATTATTTCTAATTCTACTATACTGGGTGCAGAGCCTACAGTTAATGGTCAATAAATGCTATTGATTGACTGTTTGATCAAATACTGTTGCAATTTAGTGTCCCAGTGCAAAGAGCACAGGCCTGGATAGCAGAAGGAGCTGGGTTCTAAATCCAGCTCCACAACCTGTGTGCTGTGTGACTTTACACACACTTAACTTCTCTGTGCCTTGGGTACATCATTTGAAAAATGGGGATTAAGACTGTGAATTCCATGTGGGACAGGGACTGTGTCCACCCTATCTTGGGAAGCAGCATGGCTCAGTGGAAAGAGCACGGGCTTTGGAGTCAGAGGTCAGGGGTTCAAATCCCGGCTCCATGAATTGTCAGCTGTGTGACTTTGGGCAAGTCATTTAACTTCTCTGGGCCTCAGTTCCCTCATCTCTAAAATGGGGATTAAGAATGTGAGCCCCCTGTGGGACAACCTGATCACCTTGTAACCTCCCCAGCGCTTAGAACGGTGCTTTGCACATAGTAAGCGCTTAATAAATGCTATTATTATTATTATTATTATTATTATTATTATTATTATTATTATTATTATTATTATCTTGCATCTACCCCAGGGCTTAGTATGGGTGCCTGGAACACAGGGTATTAACAAATACCCTAAAATAGTCCTATATACCCTAAAATAGTCCTATATACCCTAAAATAGTCCTATACTTCATTTTTAAAAGGACTTTTTAAGCCTTTATTTTAAACAAAGTTCCTTTAATTGATTTCCTTGAATACCCTAAGGAAAGGGGCAGGAGGCATTTTGTACAGTGCTCTGCACACAGTAAGCACTCAGTAAATACCCCTGATGGGTTGAATGATTGTTGGGAAACACTTCAGCCCGAAAGACCAGCTCCAGACCCAACAGAGGAGGAGGAGGAGTAAGGTACACTCAACATACAAGAATGCAACTATGGACAAAGGATCTGCCCCGAAGGAAATGTCCAGGGAGTGGAGGTTCATGAAGAAAAGAAAAGGAGAGGAAAAAGTTAAAAGCAGAGCAGGAACCCGACCCCAGAATATGAATCAAGGATAACATGTCGATTTTAGCTTTGGATTTTTTCCACCGCTTCTATTATTTTCCATAAGCAGGAGAGAGAGTGAGCCCAGAAATCCAGAGCCAATCTTTCCTTCCTTTTTTTTTTTACTGAGTTTGGAAGCATAAAAAATGTTGTTCCAAAAACTTGTTTTGCCTTTTCCTCCTCATTTCATTTGCATGCTGTGGCCAATATTTCTGGAATAACTTCCTCTCTGGGAATCGGCGAGGCCTAAGCTTGAAAAACCATCTTGAGCCGGTGAGAAGAGGAGGGCTGAATGGTCCTGTGCAGATTAAGGTGAAGTCGGGATCCATTTCCCCTCTGGGTCCCCACTGCTTCCACCGAGAAAGCTGGGTTTGTTGGAGAGTCAGACTATCATTTAGTAGTGAGGAAGCACAGTGGTTGAGGCCCTCCATTTGTCCCCCTTTTTCTCTGAAGTTTTTCCCCCTAGTTCTCTCTGGATGTACCCGATGACTTGGTTTACTCAAGCCGAGCCTAGTTTGACTGATTCCAACAACTTGATTATTTGATCCCCCGGGCCTGGAATGCCCTCCCTCTGCCCCTCCGCCAAGCTAGCTCTCTTCCTCCCTTCAAGGCCCTGCTGAGAGCTCACCTCCTCCAGGAGGCCTTCCCAGACTGAGCCCCTTCCTTCCTCTCCCCCTCGTCCCCCTCTCCATTCCCCCATCTTACCTCCTTCCCTTCCCCACAGCACCTGTATATATGTATATATGGTTGTACATATGTATTACTCTATTTATTTATTTATTTATTTTACTTGTACATTTCTATCCTATTTATTTGATTTTGTTGGCATGTTTGGTTCTGTTCTCTATCTCCCCCTTTTAGACTGTGAGCCCACTGTTGGGTAGGGACTGTCTCTATGTGTTGCCAATTTGTACTTCCCAAGCGCTTAGTACAGTGCTCTGCACATAGTAAGCGCTCAATAAATACGATTGATTGATTGATTGATTGATTGATTCACTCAAATCGAGTAGCCAGTCTCCAGCTGAGCCAAGCACATTACAACATATCCTAAACGTAATGAAATGACCCCCCCGGAACTAATCAATCAATCATATTTGTTGAGTGCTTACTGTGTGCAGAGCACTGTACTAAGTGCTTAAGACCCCTGGTCCTGCTTATCAGTAGTATCAGATCACCTAGAACAAAGCAGGTCCGGGCTGAATGGAAAACGCCCCAGGGACTTACTGCTTTCTATCGTTAAGTATTTCTCTTACATTGTATTTTTCTGACGATGAGGTGTGCTTTACCAATTGTACATAAAGAAACTATGCATCACTTGAAGTTGAGCTGGCCTTGAATAGCAGGGAAACCGCCTCTCCCTACTAGTGCTGGAAGAAGTGCTTGGAGTAATAAATACATCTCTGATATACCCTTCTATAACACAGTGCAGAGTCCATGAAGATTTTCTTCCACAGTAACAAGCATAGAAAAGCAGCGTGGCCTAGTGAAGGTTCTAATCCCAGCCCTTTTTTTTTTCTTTTTTGGTATTTGTTAAATTCATTCATTCATTCATTCAATCGTATTTATTGAGTGCTTACTGTGTGCAGAACACTGTACTAAGCGCTTGGGAAGTTCAAGTTGGCAACATATAGAGACAGTCCCTATCGAACAGCGGGCTCACAGTCTAGAAGGGGGAGACAGACAACAAAACAAAACATATTAACAAAATAAAATAAATAGAATAAATATGTACAAGTAAAATAAATAAAGAAATAAATAATAAAGAAATAAATAAATAAACAAACAAGTGCTTACTATGTGCCAGGCACTGTCCTAAGGACTGGGTAGATGCAAGATAATCAGGTTGGACACAGCCCATGTCCAACATGGGGCTCACAGTCTCAATCCCCATTGTATGGTTGAGATTACTGAGGCACAGAGAAGTGAAGTGCCTGGCCCAAGGTCACACGCCAGACAAGTGGCAGAGCAGGGACTAGAATCCAGGTCCTTCTGATTCCCAGGGCTGTGCTCTATCCACTAGGCCTCGCTGCCTCTCCGTATTTGCCTTCTGTGTGACCTTGGACAAGGATGAAATGTCTGTTGTTCCTCCTCCTTAAACTGTGAGCCCCAGATGAAAGAGAAGCTGTAACTGAACCTGTGGCATTATATCTATTCCAGTGCTTAACAAAATAAACACTTAACAAATACCACAGTTATTGATTCTCTTCCAATAGGCCCTCTACAGGAGTTTGTGTTTTTCCATCCTGCCTCCCCAGGAAGTTGGGGGAATATTGGGATGTCAAGGAGCAGTTTTTATCATCAGTTCCCATGAAACCATCCCTGAAATATCCTTCCAGTTCATCTTTATCACAATGGTCCTAATAGGCTGAGCAGCTGACAGACTTAATCTTTTCCACCACCTCCTTTATTTTCTCAAGTTTTGAGGACATCAAAGAAGTTCTCTCCAAGGGTAGCCCAGAGGCTCTGGAGTTTGAAATCTTTCTGAACATCTAGAATCTGTCCTGCCTCTCAGGAGCTCTTTGCTGACAAAGGTCAGCTGGGCTGGCCTGCAGGATCAGAGAGGGTCTGAGATGGAGACATCTCATTCATTCAATCATATTTATTGAGCACTTACTGTGTGCAGAGCACTGTACTAACTGCTGGGAAAATACAATTCAGCAACAAAGAGAGACAATCCCTGACAACAACGGCATTTTTGCCTATTCCAGTATTCACACATCTCAATGAAAAAACTCCCTTCTAGTGCAAGTTTGCGCTTTTCCCCTCCCCAATCCTGGTGTTCACTGCTATCACTGCTTATAAAAAAATTATTTCATTTTCTCCCAAAATATTGGGGTGGGGAGAAGGGGTTATGTGGGAAAAATAATTATGTGAGTAAATATTCATTGAGCCCCTACGGGGAGCAAGCATCTGCTAAGTACTCCGGAGGCTTCATTAAATAAACAATTCAAAGTCCTTGTCCACCCCCAATCACATTTACTGAGCATTTATTTACTGCTTGCAAAGCACTAGACGAAGAGATTGGGAGAGCACAATACAATAACCAGCATGACATAATGGATAGAACATGAGCCTGGGAGTTAGAAGGTCATGGGTTCTAATCCAGGCTCCACCATTTGTCTGCTGTGTGAACTTGAGCAAGTCACTCCCTCCTGCCCTAATGACTTTCCTCCTCCAAAGGTCACCAGAGTCGACTCTCTCTAGCTGACTCTCTTGCCAGAGAACTGCCCTTTCTCTATTCTTCCTTCATAGGACAGGGCCCTGACCGAAGATAAAAAATCCCCTATAATAAAACTTCTCATCTTCCCACCCAAATCCTGTCCTTCCTTCAACATTCCCATTACTGTAGATGGCACCACCATCTTTCCTGTTTCACAAGCCCACACCCTTGTTGTCATCCTTGACTCCTCTCTCTCATTAAACCCACATATTCAAGCCATCACTAAATCCTGTTAGTTTGACCTTTATGACATCACAAAAATGGGCACTTTCCTTTTAATCTGAACTGCTATCGTGTTAATCCAATCACTTGCCCTTTCTTTTCTTGATTACTGTAACAGGCTCCTTGCTGACCTCCCTGCCTCCTGTCTCTCTCCACTCCAGTCCTTACTTCACTCTGCTGTTCAAATCATTTTTCTACAGAAATGTTCAGCCCATGTTCCTCCACTCAAGAACCTCCAGTGGTTGCCCATTCGCCTCCGTATCAAACAGAAACTCCTCACCTAAGTCTTTAAAGCATTCAGTCACCTTGCCCTTTCCTACCTCACCTCACTACTCTCTTACTATAATCCAGCCCAGCCTTCTCACGGTACCTAGATCTCATCTATCTCACTGCCAACCTCTCACCTACATCCTGCCTCTGGCTGCAACAGCCTACTTCCTCGTAATAATAATAATAAATTGTAGACTGTGAGCCCTCTGTTGGTTAGGGACCATATCTATATGTTGCCAACTTGTACTTCCCAAGCACTTGGTACAGTGCTCTGCACACAGTAAGCGCTCAATAAATATGATTGAATGAATGAATGAATGAACAATGGCATTTATCAAGTGCTTACTACGTGCAAAGCACCGTTCCAAGCACTGGGGAGGTTAGAAGGTGATCAGGTTGTTCCCACGGGGGGCTCACAGTCTTAATCCCCATTTTGCAGATGACGTAAGTGAGGCCCAGAGAAGTTAAGTGAGTTGCCCAAAGTCATACAGCTGACAATTGGGGGAGCCGGGATTTGCACCCATGACCTCTGACTCCAAAGCCCGTGTTCTTTCCACTGAGCCGCGCTGCTGTCATATCCGACAGACAATTACTTTCCTCCCTTTAAAGCCTTATTTATAATGGCATTTATTATGTGCTTACTATGTGCAAAGCACTGTTCTAAGCACTGGAGAGGTTACAAGGTGATCAGGTTGTCCCATGGGGGGCTCACAGTCTTCATCCCCATTTTACAGATGAGGGAACTGAGGCCCAGAGAAGTTAAGTGACTTGCCCAAACTCATGCAGCTGACAAGTGGCAGAGCCGGGACTTGAACCCATGACCTCTGACTCCAAAGCCCGGGCTCTCTCCACTGAGCCACACTGCTTCTCCACATATATACAGGTGTTGTGGGGAGGGGAAGGAGGTAGGGCAGGGGGGATGGGGAGGGGGAGAGGAAGGAGAGGCTCAGTCTGGGAAGGCCTCCTGGAGGAGGTGAGCTCTCAGTAGAATAATACTGTGTGTAGAGCACTGAACTAAGCTCTTGGGAGAGTACAATGTAACAGAGTTGGCAGACAGGTTCCCTGCCGACATCCGAATGATGTTCCGTCCACCCCAATTTCTTTTCCTCCTTTCCTATCACTGCATCGGGTCAAACTAAGGGTACAGAGCTCTCCGATTATTCTACAGCTGTGAGAACTGGACTCCAAACAAATGCCATTATGTAACTCTGAGCAGTTTCATGAACATCATATCTCGGGTCAACTCAGCATCAAATGGCCAGACAGCCTCACAAACAACAAAGTCCCTCTAGACCATAAGCTCCCTGTGGGCAGAGATTATATCTCTAATATTATATTAGAGAAGCAGCGTGGCTCAATGGACAAGAGCCCGGGCTTTGGAGTCAGAGGTCATGGGTTCAAATCCCGGCTCTGCCAATTGTCAGCTGTGTGACTTTGGGCAAGTCACAACTTCTCTGGGCCTCAGTTACCTCATCTGTAAAATGGGGATGAAGACTGTGAGCCCCACGTGGGACAACCTGATTACCTTGTAACCTCCCCAGTGCTTAGAACTGTGCTTTGCACATAGTAAGCGCTTAATAAATGCTATTATTATTATTATTAGAGAAGCAGCATCGCTCAGTGGAAAGAGCACGGGCTTTGGAGTCCAAGGTCAGGGATTCAAATCCCGGCTCTGCCAATTGACAGCTGTGTGACTTTGGGCAAGTCACTTCACTTCTCTTCCCAGACTGAGCCCCTTCCTTCCTCTCCCCCTCGTCCCCCTCTCCATCCCCCATCTTACCTCCTTCCCTTCCCCACAGCACCTGTATATATGTTTGTACATATTTATTACTCTATTTATTGATTGATTTATTTATCTTACTTGTACATATCTATTCTTTTTATTTTATTTTGTTAGTATGTTTGGTTTTGTTCTCTGTCTCCCCCTTCTAGACTGTGAGCCCGCTGTTGGGTAGGGACCGTCTCTATGTGTTGCCGACTTGTACTTCCCAAGCTCTTAGTACAGTGCTCTGCACACAGTAGGTGCTTAATAAATACAATTGATTGATTGATTGATTGATTCTCTGGGCCTCAGTTCCCTCGTCTGTAAAATGGGGATGTAAACTGTGAGCTCCCCGTGGGACAATCTGATCACCTTATAACTTCCCCAGCACTTAGAACAGTGCTTTGCACACAATAAGTGTTTAATAAATGCTATTATTATTATTATTATTATTATTATTATTATTATTATCTACCAACTCTACTGTACTGTGCTCTACCAAAGGATTAGAATGCTCTAATCACTGAAGTCAGTCTCTTCTTATTTAAGCCCAATTTACCTCACCATAGCTGCTCTGTGTGGGAAGTGTGAGGAGACAGATTTCCCAAGAGCTGCTCAGTGATGAGTTGTAACTGGCAACTCAAAAACAATCAGGAAGAGATCGTATTTAAGGCCACGGGAAAATGATATTGTCTTTCAGCTGAAAACTAGGAGGCAATCAGCAGGCTGCCCCGTTATCCGGAAAAGAGTCACTCTTTTCAAGAAGCCCCTTCAAATACAAACAGCACATGGTATGGGACAGTCTGTTTCGACAGGTTATGATCAGGACTGTGGATCGATGTTGGCCTTTTCAGACACACATCCCCACACGATGGGGTAAATTTCACTGCAATGTCATCTTCTTCAAGCAATGAGGACAACTGTTTCCTCAAATAATGACACTGAAACAGCAACTTAAAGATCATCCTTCAAAGTATTTCCTCTCCCCCTCCTCCCCCTCTCCATCCCCCCACCTTACCTCCTTCCCCTCCCCACAGCACCTGTATATATGTTTGTACATATTTATTACTCTATTTATTTTACTTGTACATATTTCCTATTCTATGTATTTTATTTTGTTAATATGTTTTGTTTTGTTGTCTGTCTCCCCCTTCTAGACTGTGAGCCCACTGTTGCATAGGGACCGTCTCTATATGTTGTCAACTTGTACTTCCCAAGAGCTTAGTACAGTGCTCTACACACAGTAAGAGCTCAATAAATACAGTTGAAGAAGAAGAAGTATTATACTCTCCACGGCATAGCAAATTCTTATTCTTCTTATTGTAGTTATTACTACCATCATTTCCTTCACTGTTTCTGTTTTGTTGGAGGAGAAACCGAAGTCTGAAAGTACTTCAAGGTGGAGGGAATGGTCTACAGTGTCAGACACAATTTGTTCATTTTTCCACCACGATAAAGTAACTTCTCTCTGCTGGGACAACTTGGTAATAAACACGGTGATCATGACTCCACATGGACACCTGCACTTTTAACTAAACATTTCACATCCTTGTCTCTATATGAAGGCTTCACAATTCTCAAAGGCGTCTAGACTGTGAGCCCGTTGATGAGTAGGGATTGTCTCTATCTGTTGTCGAAGTGTACTTTCCAAGCACTTAGTACAGTGCTCTGCACACTGTAAGCGCTCAGTAAATACGATTGAATGAATGAATTCATTGGGTTTGATTAGTCTTCTACTTAGCATGCCAATCATTTGTGATGCTACTGAGGTTGCGCTATAGGTAGAGAACAGTACCATTTTCACGATTTTCATTTCATTTTCATCATTAACTGCAGCATACGATTATCATCTCTGGCCGTGTTTTGCAGCATTCATGGTTTAGGGGCTATGCTTTGAATTTCTTAATTCTACACTGTGGCTGAAGACATACTGAGGAACAATAAGGAAAATAGGAAAGAGAAAAGAACTCAGTACTTCTGTGCACTCCTTTCCTACGGATGCTCTCTCTTTTTAACAGTAAATATTCAGCACTTACAATGTGCCAGGCACTGTACTAAGCGCTGGGGTAGATACGAGGTAATGGGGTTGGATACAGTTCCTGTCCCACATGGGGCTCACAGTCTGCTCAAAGGCAGAGTGAGAAGGATTTAGTTCCTTCTTTATAGATGCAGAAATTGAACAATTAAGTGACTTGTCCAAGGTCACACAGCACATAAGTAACAGAACCCAGCATTAGAACCCAGGACCTCTGATTCCCAGGCCCATTTTCTTCTCACTAGGTCCCACTCACTCCCTTCTTTCATACCAGGGATAGGAGACCTGTATCCTGGGCCAGTTGGATGGGGAAAAAACAAAAAACAAAAAACTTTGCTCCCTATTTTTCTGGTAGAGTTTAAGGTCCTGGAAGTGCATTGGTATGTCTCGCAGATTATTGGATCCAGCTGCAAGATGGTCTTAGCCCATGCACAGCACAAATTAATTGACGAGACCAACGTCAAACAGCTCTATTCATGTTTAATGGCATTCTCATTATTATTATGGCATTCAGTAAACACTTCTATGTGTTAAACACTGGAGTAGATTCAACATAATCAAGTCAGATTCCATCCTCGTCCCACCGGGTTTTTCCAACCTAAGAGGGAGAGAGAGAAAAGGTATCTTCTCATTTTACAGAGGAGAAAAGTGATGCACAGAGAGGTAGAGTGAGGTGGCCAAGATCACAGAGCAGAACAGGGGCAGGGCTGAGATTAGACGCAGTTCTCTCCAAACTCATTCATTCAGACACATTTACTGAGCACTTACTGTGTGCAGGGCACTGTACTAAACACTTGGAAAGTGCAATTCGGTAACAGGTATTATTATTATTATTATTATTATTAAGAAATACCATTATTATTATTATTCCCAATCAATCAATCAATCATATTTATTGAGTGCTTACTGTGCGCAGAGCACTGTACTAAGTGCTTGGGAAGTACAAGATGGCAACATACAGAGACAGTCCCTACCCAACAGTGGGCTCACAGTCTAAAAGGGGGAGACAGAGAACAAAACCAAACATACTAACAAAATAAAATAAATAGAATAGATATGTACAAGTAAAATAAATAAATAAATAAATAGAGTAATAAATATGTACAGGCATATATACAGGTGCTGTGGGGAAGGGATGGAGGTAAGATGGGGGGATAGAGAGGGGGGTGAGGGGGAGCGGAGGGAAGGGGCTCAGTCTGGGAAGGCCTCCTGGAGGAGGTGAGCTCTCAGTAGGGCCTTGAAGGGAGGAAGAGAGCGAGCTTGGTGGATGGGCAGAGGGAGGGCATTCCAGGCCCGGGGGATGACGTGGACCGGGGGTCGACGACAGGACAGGCGAGAATGAGGTACCGTGAGGAGATTAGCGGCAGAGGAGCGGAGGGCGTGGGCTGGGCTGGAGAAGGAGAAAAGGGAGGTGAGGTAGGAGGGGGCAAGGTGATGGACAGCCTTGAAGCCCAGGGTGAGGAGTTTCTGCCTGATGCGCAGATTGATTGGTAGCCACTGGGGATTGTTGAGGAGGGGAGTAATATGCCCAGAGCGTTTCTGGACAAAGATAATCCGGGCAGCAGCATGAAGTATGGATTGAAGTGGAGAGAGACACGAGGATGGGAGATCAGAGAGAAGGCTGATACAGTAGTCCAGACGGGATAGGATGAGAGCTTGAATGAGCAGGGTAGAGGTTTGGATGGAGAGGAAAGGGTGGATCTTGGTAATGTTGAGGAGCTGAGACCGGCAGGTTTTGGTGACGGCTTGGATGTGAGGGGTGAATGAGAGAACGGAGTCAAGGATGACACCAAGGTTGTGGGCGTGTGAGATGGGAAGGATGGTAGTGCCGTCAACAGTGACAGGAAAGTCAGGGAGAGGGCAGGGTTTGGGAGGGAAGACAAGGAGTTCAGTCTAGAACATGTTGAGTTTTAGGTGGCAGGCAGACATCCAGATGGAGATGTCCTGAAGGCAGGAGGAGATGCAAGCCTGGAGGGAGGGGGAGAGAGCAGGGGCAGAGATGTAGATCTGGGTATCATCAGCATAGAGATGATAGTTGAAGCCATGGGAGCGAATGAGGTCACCAAGGGAGTGAGTGTAGATCGAGAACAGAAGGGGACCTAGATTTGTGCTCATTCCCCAGGGCTTTGCAGCCTCTCTGCTTCCACAAGTGCTCATCTCTGTGAATTCCTGTGATGTCAAATATACTACTGAATGACCAGCTACTAAGATTGTTTTGTATTTAGACTTTTCTGGCAGCACCTATTGTCAGTCAGTCAGCTTACTGTGTGCAGAGCACTGTACCAAAGGCTTGGGTGAGTACAATGTAACAATGAACAGACACACTCCCTACTGTCAATAAGCTTACACAGATGCATTCATAGCCTAGCTCATTCAGTCTTTAGAGAAAAACAGAAGAGTGTGTTAAAAAGTTCCAATTATAACTCATTTTATTGGCTTGCTTGCTACAAAGTCACTACACCATTATTTTTGAAAGGCTTTAAAAGACTGTTAAGATTCCATGGATGTAAAAGCTCTGCCATAAGAATATGGGAAAACAATTATAACAAACTTTGATTTTCGTGGAAAAAAAATAATGTGAAAAACACTCTGGAGGATAACGATTTTAGTGCATCTTTCAAACCCCTTCATTAAAAACCTTCTCAAATCGCTTGCTCAAAAAGGCAGCAGAATTTCCCACAGAAGCACTTGATTTCACCAGACCCTCAGCCTCTCAGCACTTACGGATGTAACCAAAATTTATTTTAACGTATTTCTCCAAGTCTAGACTGCACGTGTCCATTTTTCCCTGTTCATGGTAAGCTCCCTGTGGTCAGGAATCTGATCTATCGACTGTTTTATTGTATTTTCCCAAGCACTTAGTACTGTGTGCTCTGCGCGTAGTAAAAGCTCTAGCAATACCATTGATTTATTGATTGCTTGAGAAGCATTAGCATCCTGAATATCAACCACCGATCAAAACTGCATTTTCTTGATCCAAGCCAAGTGCCTCAAGGGTGACTCCGAGAGCCCCATCTGAACTCCAGAACAGTCCTCGCTCCCCAGAAAGACACACAGATAGAAAATAAAATCTGAAAAGGAAGCATATATAGAAAACAAAAAGTTATGAACTGCATTCACTAGTTTAATACTCACGTTTCACTGGCATGAAAATATTTCCCAAGTGGTAAACAGGTTTAAGCATTCTAGACAGATTAGGCAAATAATAATAATAATGGTATTTGTTAAGCAATTATTACGTGCCAGGCACTGTACTAAGTGCTGGAGTGAATACAAGAAGCAGCGTGGCTTAGTAGAAAGAGCCCGGGCTTGGGAGTCGGAGATAGTGGGTTTGAATCCCGACTCTGCCACTTGTCAGCTGTGAAACTTTGGGCAAGTCACTTAACTTCTCTGTGCCTCAGTTACCTCATCTGTAAAATGGAGACTAAAACTGTGAGTCCTATGTGGTACAACTTGATTAAATTGCATCTACCCCAAGCACTAGTAAGCACTTAACAAATACCATTATTTTCAAATGTTGAGTACAATGCTCTGCACAGGGTAAGTGCTCAATAAATGTGATTGAACGAATGAAAATAGACACGGTCCCTGTCCCACGTGGTGCTCGCTATTTCGATTCTCATTTTACAGATGAGGTAACTGAGGCAAAGAGAAGTGAAGTGGCTTGTCCAAGGTCACACAGCAGACATATGGCAGAAAGGGGATTAGAACCCATAAACTCAACTCCCAGGCTGGGGCTCTGGTGGTTCTGGATCTGGATCTACTGGTTTCTACATTGATATTATTTAACCACCGTCCTATCTGTGGGTGTTAGTGGGAGTGAACAATAGGAGTGGAGAGGTAGTGTAGCCTAGTGGGGAGAGCATGGTCTGCCAAATCAGGAGACTTGGGTTCTAGTCCCAGCTGCATCACTTGCCTGCTGTATGACCTTGGGCCGATCAACCACTTAATCTCTTTGAACCTCAGTTTTGGCATCTGAAAGATAGGGATAATAATAATAATAAGGATGGCATTTGTTAAGTGCTTACTATGTGCCAAGCACTGTTCTAAGCACTGGGGGTGGGGGGACACAAGGTAATCAGGTTGTCCCACATGGGGCTCACAGTCTTAATACCCATTTTACAGAGGAGAAGCAGCGTGGCTCAGTGGAAAGAGCCCGGGCTTTGGAGTCAGAGGTTGTGTCACTTCACTTCTCTGGGCCTCAGTTCCCTCATCTGTAAAACGGGATTAAGACTGTGAGCCCCCCGTGGGACATCCTGATCATCTTGTAACCTCCCCAGCACTTAGAACAGTGCTTTGCACATAGTAAGCAATTAATAAATGCCATTATTATTATTATTATTATTATTATTATCCTGATCACCTTGTAACCTCCCCAGCACTTAGAACAGTGCTTTGCACAATAGTAAGCACTTAATAAATGTCATTATTATTATTATTATTATTATTATGAGGGAACTGAGGCATACAGAAGTGAAATGACTTGACCAAAGTCACACAGCTGGCAAATGGCAGAGGTGGGATTAGAACCCATGACCTCTGACTCCCAAGCCTGTGACCTTTCCACTGAGCAACGCTGCTTCCCTGATAAAACAGACATAAAATGCATGCTTTCACTCCCTCTTAGACTATGACCCCTGTGTGGGATAGCCCACATGGGGATGGTGACTGTGTTTGAACTGACGGTAGTGTGCTTACCCCAGCTCTTAGCACAGTGTTTGGAACATGGTAAGCCCTTAATAAATGCCATCAATATTATGTCTTGACTGAAATTAGGCTCATTTAGACATTCAGCTTGTTTCACAATACTGGGAGAAAGATTTTTAATTTTCCTTAGCAGACTAAGAAATCTCTGGAAAGGGAGGGAGAAAAAAGCCATTTTAAAAAAGATTCCTCTTGAAACAGACATCACAACTCCCCTCATGTTCAAATCCTCCTGTAGGCAAAATCAATCAATCGATCAATGGTATTTATATGTTGCCCACTTGTACTTCCCAAGCGCTTAGTTCAGTGCTCTGCACACAGTAAGCGCTCAATAAATACGATTGAATGAATGAATGAATTCCAGGCGAGAGGTAGGGTGTGGGCCAGGGGTTGATGGTGGGACAGGTAAGAATGAGGCCCAGTGAGGAGGTTAGAGATTGCAGAGGAGCAGAGGGTGCGGGCTGGGCTGGAGAAGGAGAGAAGGGAGGTGAGGTAGGAGGGGGCGAGGTGATGGACAGCTTTGAAGCCAATAGGGAGGAGTTTTTGGTTCATACGAAGGTTTATTCATTCAGTCGTATTTATTGAGCGCTTACTGCGTGCAGAGCACTGTACTAATCACTTGGAAAGCACAATTCGGCAACAGTTAGAGACAGTCCCTACCCAACAACGGGCTCACAGTCTAGAAGGGGGTAGACAGACAACAAAACAAGTAGACAGGCGTCCAAACCATCCAAATAGATAAATAAAAGAGTGTTTTAAGCACTGGATGTTGGGTGGGGGTGCCCCTGCCTCGATTTCTCCCTCCTCTCCCTCCCTCAGCAGGATGCATTAACGGATGAGCAGGGCCGTAATAATAATAATAATAAAACAGTAATGTTGGTATTTGTTAGGAGCGGTTGATAGGAAACCACTGGAGATTTTTAAGGAGGGGGGGTCACATGCCCAGAGCATTTCCCCACAGCTTAGAACAGTGCCTGGCACATAGTAAGTGCTTAACAAATACCCTAAATATTATTATTATTAATAAGGTACTTGGATGGGAACTGTGAACAATGAGAGAATAACATGTCACCTTCACGTTCAAATAGCTGGTCTTTGTCAAGCTGTATCATCTCTGCCACTCTTCTCCCCCCTTAACCTCTTCCCAGTCCCTTCTTACAAACACATACTCCCAACCTTTAGCAGCACTAGAGTTCCAGAGTCCAAGCTTTTGTTTATGAATGTAGCGGCAGGGAAAGGATTGGGCAACAAAGCCATTCCTTTCATCTCATCTCCAGCACATAAGAAAAGGAAATACGCAGAGACTGCATCCATTGAGATATCTGTGTCTGCCCTAATGCATGGTGGGATTATTGGCCTTTAGGGAGCACTTATCATTATTATCATTCAGTGCCATCGAGTCATTTCCGATTCATAGTGACTCCAAGGACATACTTCCTCCAGAACGTCTTGTCCTCTGCCATAATCCTCAACCTTTCTAACAGTTCTTCTGTTACCATTGTTATGGTCTCTATCCATCAAGCTACTGCTCTGCCTCTTCCACATTTTCATTCAGCCATACTTATTGAGCACTTACTGTGTGCAGAGCACTGTATTAAGTGCTTGGGAAGTATAAGTCGGCAACATATAGAGACGGTCCCTACCCAAAAACGGGCTCACAGTCTAGAAGGGGGAGAAAGGTTCATTCATTCATTCATTCATTCATTCATTCATTCATTCAATCGCATTTATTGAGCGCTTACTGTGTGCAGAGCACTGTATTAAGAGCTTGGGAAGTACAAGTCGGCAACATATAGAGACAGTATGTTTCCCCACTCCTCAAGATCCTCTGATGGTTGCCCATCCACCTTCACATCAACAGAAACTCCTTACCATTAATAATGACTCCTTACCATTAATAAGGATGGCATTTATTAAGCGCTTACTATGTGCCAAGCACTGTTCTAAGCGCTGGGGAGGTGACAAGGTGATCAGGTTGTCCCACATGGGGCTCACAGTCTTCATCCCCATTTTACAGGTGACGTAACTGAGGCACAGAGAAGTTAGGTGACTTACCCAAAGTCACAAAGCTGACAATTGGTGGAGCCGGGACTTGAACCCATGACCTCCAGCTCCAAAGCCCTGGCTCTTTCCACTTGAGCCATGCTGCCTCTTTTTCCATTGGCTTTTAAATCACGTTGCTCCCTCCTGTCTCGCCTTGCTGCTCTCCTGCTACAGTCCAAACCACACACTTCACTCCTCTGGTGCTAACATACCAAATGTACCTCGATCTTGTTTATCTCATCTCTGACCTCTTTACAGTGTCCTGCTTCTGGCCCGGAATGCCCTCCCTCTTCACATCTGACAGATGATTACTCTCCCAACCTTGAAAGCCTTATTGAAGGCACATCTCCAAGAGGACTTCCCTAAGCCCTCATTTCCTTTTCTCCCTCGCCCTGATTTAGTCCCTTTATCCACTCCCCAGCTTCAGTCCCATAGCACGTTTGTACATCTTTGTAATTTATTTATTTATATCAATTTCTGTCTCCCCTCTAGACTGTGAGCTCGTTGTAGGCAGGGAGTGTGTCTTTCATACTGTTAGTACAGTGCTCTGTACACAGTAAGTGCTCAATAAATACAATTGATTGATTGTTTGAATTTAAATGTTAATAACCATTTTGTTGTCTCCCTGGGGGTCATTTCATACATTCACTCAAAATATACTAATTTCAACTATAAAATTTTGAACAACACTTATTTTTCTGGTATGAATTCCTTCCCAGGATGTATTTTCAGAATCAACGTGCCCATCCTAAGTATGATCAAACTTCCCCTAAACAAAAGTCTTTTTTTCTCTATGGATTACCACCAAGCAATCAGTAGTATTCACTGAGGTACTAACTGTGTGCAGAGCTGTGAGCCCGTTGTTGGTTAGGGACCGTCTCTATATGTTGCCGACTTGTACTTCCCAAGTGCTTAGTACAGTGCTCTGCACACAGTAAGCGTTCAATAAATACGATTGATTGAATGAATGAATGAAATTAGGTCTGAATTTGAATACCTCCCAGTTTCTTTACATTTATGGGATAGTGCAGCGTGGGATGGAAGAATGAAATTCTCTTCTTTTTCTGGCAGCCCTCTTGACCTCTGGGCTGGAGATTTGCTGTTCTTGGGAGAATATTTTCCTGTTCTGCCCTGGGACACCCTCCACAATCCAGATGGATGTTAATTTTAGTGGTCTAGGGCTTCCCGATCATACCACAGCTTTTTGGAAGGACAAGGATTTTTTCATTCTTAGATCATATCAATGGAAGCCCCAGAGTGTGTCTGAAAAAGCATCTGAGTCATAGCTTCTAAATCATCCCTCTTTTCAAACCTTACTTTACCACATAAAGCAAAATTCATGTGAGGATTTCTGTTTTCACAGCACTAGAGAGTATATAAGAAGGGAAAAAAAAGTTTGTTTGAAGAGATGTTGAAGTTATGTACAGCTGAACTTTAAAAGTGCTTTAGGCTGTCCAGTAAAGATACGGACTTTATAGGAGGTGGCAAAGCGGAGGGGTTGTTGAAAATGCCTAAGTAATAGCTCACAGCCAAGACTAAATATTGTTTGGCCTCTAGCACCCTGAAGTTTATGTCATTTCTTAAATACTGGTGTAGGGGAACAGCCCTCCAAATTTAAGATTTCTATTTTCATGCCAGTTAGCAGCTACAGTCTAATTATACAGAGGTCTGACATAATAATAATAATAATAATAATAATAATAATAATAATAATAATAATAATAATTGTATTTGTTAAGTGCTTACTATGTGCAAAACACTGTTTTAAGCACTGGGGGGATACAAGGTGATCAGATTGTCTCGTGTGGGGCTCACAGCCTTAATCCTCATTTTACAGATGAGGTAACTGAGGCACAGAGAAGTTGAGTGATTTGCTCAAAGTCACACAACTGATAAACTGGGATTACAACCCACAACCTTTGACTCCCAAGCCCTTGCTCTTACTTGGTAAGAACTCTACCAGCAGAGTTGGTAGAAATATTCCTTGTCAACCAGGAGCTTACAGTCTAGGGGGAGTTACGCTGCTTCCATCAATTCTAGGCCCATAGTTCAGTGGGTTCTTGCTGTGGGCAGGAAATGTGTCCTTCAACTCTGCTATCTTATCATAGTGTATTCAACCAAGCACTTAGTACAGTGTGCTGCACACAGTAAGCACAATAAATACAATTGACTGGTTGGTTAGAGAAGCAGCATGGCTCAGTGGAAAAAGTAGGGACTTTGGAGTCAGAGGTCATGGGTTCAAATCCCAGCTGTGCCAATTGTCAGCTGTGTGACTTTAGGTAAGTCACTTCACTTCCCTGTGCCTCAGTTACCTCATCTGTAAAATGGGGATTAAGACTGTGAGCCCCCGTGGGACAACCAGATCACCTTGTAACTTCTCCAGCACTTAGAACAGTGCTTTGCACATAGTAAGCGCTTAATAAATGCTATTATTATTATTATTATTATTATTATTATTATTATTATTATTATTCAAAGGAGCTATTGGAGAGGAGAAAATCACCATATCACCATGCGAATGAGAGCAAAACAGCTTTTCCATCTTTGCCCTGGAAAAATGAAGGCAGGAAGTTAAGTGACATGCCCAAATTTATACAGCAGATCACTGGAGGAGCAGGAATTAGAACCCAGTTTTTTTTTTACTCCCAACCCCACATTCAAGAACACGAGTATGCAATTTGCTTTGCCTGGACTGCTAAAAAATAATCTGAAGGAGTGCAGAAGACACCAGACAATTTCAGCTCAGACATTGGGCCACATGGTGGGGGAAGGAAGGGAGTTTTAAGCTCTGTAATGACAGCTTCTTCCATCCACTGTGGCTGCTATCTGTTTAATGAGCCAGATGCAGTTTGCCACCTGACTCTCTGTGGGAGTCACTGTGGGGGTAAACTGTGCACATTTCTGGCATGGAACTCTCCCTCTTTCAATCAGTCATATTTAGGGAGTACTTACTGTGTGCAGAGCTCTGTCACTTGGGAGAGTATACTAGAACAAAGATAGTAGACCCATTCCCTACTCTAAGTGAGCTTTCCTGACAGCTAATACTGGAAGACTGAACAGCCAAGATCAGAACTCTCCAAACACGTGTCCAGTGAAAACACAAACCTACCTAAAAGCTTCAGGAAAATGCATGGGGACAGTTGGTTTGAATCAGCTACCGGGCATTCAAGACCATCTGGGGCCAATAGCATAAACCACAATTAGCATAACTCAAAAATAGATACACTCATTTGTAAAAGATTGTGGCTTTTTCCTCCCTGAATTTGAGTCTCAGGAAAGTGTTTATCCTTTCAGCAAAATAGGCAACTCATTTTGCATTTCCCCTCTGTCACTCATATCCACTCACGCACTCATGTCCACTCTCAATTCATCAGCCTCCTTGTTGACCTCCATGTCACTTGTCTTTCCCAACTCCATCTCCGCTTCACTCTGCTACCCAGATAACCTGTCTAAAAAAAATTCAGTCACCACTTATCAAGAACCTCCACTGGTTTTCTGTTCTCCTCTGTAGAAACTCCTTAGCATCACCTTTAAGCACTCAATCATCTTGCCCCATCCTATGTTACCTCACTGATATCCTACTAAACCAGCTCATTCACCTCACTCCTCAAAGACCAAGCTCTACATCGTGTCTTAATCTCATCTATCTCACACCTTCACTTTCTTGCCCAAGTCCTGCATCTGGCCTGGAACTCTCTACCCCTCCATATTAGGCAGACCACCACTCTCCCCACCTTGAAAGCCTCATTACTATCACGTTTCTTCCAAGAGGCTTTCCTCAACTAAACCCTTATTTCCCCTACTCCCTCTCCCCACTGCACTACCTTTGAACTTGGATTTGTGCCCGTCAAGCATATGATATTTACCGCATCCTCAACACCACAGAATTTATGAACGTATCCATAATTTATTCTAATGTTGGTCTCCCCCTCTAGACAGTTACCTCACTGAGGGACAAGAACATTGTATTGTAATAATAATAATAATGATAATAATAATAATGGCATTTGTTAAGCACTTACTATGTGCAAAGCACTGCTCTAAGCACTGAGAGGATACAAGGTGATCAGGTTGCCCTACATGAGGCTCACAGTCTTAATCCCCACTTTACAGATGAGGTAACTGAGGCTCAGAGAAGTCAAGTGACTTGCCCAGTGTCACACAGCAGACATGTGGTGCAGCCAGGATTCGAACCCATGACCTCTGACTCCAAAGTCTGTGCTCTTTCCACTGAGCCACTGAGCCATGCTGCTTCTCTCGCAAGCACTTAGCATATTGCTCTGCACAAAGCAAGTGCTCAATAAATACCTCTGATTGGTAGATTGATATCAGTCAATACTAATTTCAGGCATAATGTGGCAGAACCTTTGATGGGAGTTTATAAATAGAGGAAATAAAGTTAATAGCTTATAAAATGACTTTGGCTTCCCCTCCCAGCAGCTTCTTACCATTCTTTCCATATAAAAGATAATTCTCTATTCACTTTCTCACTTTACTGGATATTTTCTGTACCCCAACATGTAGAAGGATTAAGTAGTACATGTTCAATTCCTTCTTAAAATATGTTTTTCCATGAATTATTTCTATTTGGAATTTGGCAACAGGAAGTAAAACAACTTCTCACTGTTTCCGTCATCCATGCAAGTGGCTAAAAAAAAGGAAAAGAAAAATTTGGGTAGAAAACCATTGTTTACAAGGACTTGTGATTTTCATTAGGGTATTTGCCAAAGATTAAACTTTTTCATCCCATTTTTCTGATTTCCATATATTTTCCTTAAAAAAAAAAGATTTTCAAATAAGAAGTGAAGGGAAATCAAGCCTTCAGCCTTCTGGGGATTACAGTGAGGTGATAAGATTGAATTGCAAGTCGACTGGTCAAACGCTTAAAAGATCAGACACCCCAAAGGGGAAGAAGAGGTACGTCAGAGGAGAATTTTGGTCACTGGACATTGAAATGATACCTCCGGAAATAGTGCAATCTCAAGAGAAGCTGTTTTCACTCATTTCACCCGGAATATTCCCATGGGATCGATCCTCCACGACTTTTGCCATTACTATGAATGTAGAGGAAAAGGAAAGCGGGGGTAGAAGAAAGTTGAGAATCCGCGGGTCTATTTGGATATCTGAAAGCTAGAATCAAAGCACAGCCCAAGTGGAACAAGAAGACATCAACAAGCATCACCTAGTTTGCCCTCTGGAACTTGTTAGGAATGAAAATTAGGGATGGGCAAACATTTCAGCAAAAGTGAAAACAGAACTAACCTGGACCTTTGCTCCAAAGACCTTTGATTGAACCAGTCCTGAATTGTGAAATGTCTCAGTGGAAAGAGAGGGAGAAAGACAGAGAGAGAGAGAAGGAGAGAGAGAGAGAGGGATAAAGAGCAGACAGCTGGTCTTTCCTGTTTCTCTGCATCGAGGTACCAGCTCTGACTTAAGGATGGATTTTAATTCAGTTGCCCTGCAAATTGAAATGCAGCTCTCAACTCCAAAATAGTTTTCTTCACTTTCCCGGTCCAATTTTTAGATCAAAGAATTTTGGCAAACTCAGTGATAGGCTGGTAAGGTCCAGTTGACCAGATTCCCTTAACTCTACTGGGAAACATAGTTCCAACTGAGCAAAATAAAGCTTGCCGTGTAAATTCCAGATCCTGAGCTGTCTGCCATTAACAACTGTCTCTGAGTTGACTCGCCTTTCACATTGTTTATTTCGCTCTAATTCAATGAAACAAGAAGTCATCTGTTGAGTGTCCTTTTATTTTCGCTGCAGGTCTTTAAGGATCTTCTGCCTAAATTATGTGTTTTTCATTAAGGAATTTCAACCTTTGTAAGATAACCTTACCTCACCACGACATTGACAGTCTACTTTCAGCTTTCCTCAAGCAAGAAAAGTATTCCTCTGATCTGGCTTTGCAGTCAATGAAGCCCTTAGTCCTTCCCTGAGGGATATCAACTTTCCACATTCAGCGTCTGAAAACCTCACGTCGGGAAAGTATGTGAATTATTTCTGCAGGTTCTGTTTAATATTCCTAGCCCGTCTGTGTGTGTTCAAAGTTGCCTTCCTCTATTTTGCTATCCAGAATAAATTCCTCTATTTTACTATCTTGCAGCGACAGGCCTAGTCATTCCATTTTTTTTTTTCCAGAATAATAATTGGGGTATTTGTTAAGCGTTTACTGTATGCCAAACACTATAGTAAATGCTGGGATAGGTACAAAATAATCAGGTTCCCCATTGGGCTCACAATCTGAGTAGGAGGGAGAACAGGGATTGAATCCCCATTTTGTAGATGCGGGAACTGAGGCACAGAGAAGTGACTTTTCCAAGGTCTTCCGGCAGACAAATGGTGGAGCCGGGATTATAATCCAGGCCTTCTGACTCGAGGCTGGTGTGCTTTCCACTAGGCCACGCTGCTTCCCGACGGAACCGTCATTCCACAATTCATTATCTGAGCCTTCCGTCCGGACCCTCCATCTCCAGAAGGCTTCGGCCTTGGAAGGACTCCTCGGTATTGTTTTCACTTTTGTGTCAAAGGGACGCTTGGCACGACTGCACAATTGGGAAACTGTCCATGGTGTGCTAATGGAAGGTCAGAAGCCCACATGTGGGCCTGCAGTTTGGGGAATTGCTCTCAGTGTTCTGCCAGCCGCCAGGCCGCCGGAATGGTTCCTCTCATAAGTTTTCAGCCATAAACTGCATCCTATTTGGTCAGTGATGCCAAAACCCAGCCCAAGGGTATGCAGAGACTTGGCCGAAGGGAAAGAATGAGGGCTTCCCATGGAAGCCACAGCTGTTTTCCTGTGAGAGAGAGAGCACAGATGCCTGCACTTTTTTCCCTGACTTTCCGTTTTTGACTACCTGTTCTGGCGGAGGTTCCGACGAAGGGGGAGGCAAACAGCAGGCACCCAGCTGTTTCAAATAAGCCTTGGCAACCCCAATCCTGATTGCATAAACACAACAAACATCCAAAAAGCTTTTTTTTCTTTCCTTTTTTCTAGCTTTCACACTATTAAAAAAGGCGTTAGTCCACACTGGCACTCCGCTTCTCCGCTTCTTGTGGAGCAATGAAATGCTAAAGACTAAAATCATTGATTATGAAAGCAGAGATTATTCTTGGGAAAATAATACCATCTTCTGCTGGCAAAGATCAACCGGCAGACTAGGGCCGGGTGGAGGGCATATGCCTTCTCTGAGTTTCAGGGACGAGAATCATTTTCTTTGTGGAACTCCAAAGACAAAACGTGCGTTTCATTTGTCCCCTTCTTTGCCTGTTTGTTTCTACACCGTCTAGGCCAACATAATCAGCTTGGACATTATTCAGAAGCACTCCACCCCAGTATGGTCTTCTTTGCTTTCAAATAGCTTTCAGAGAAGTATTTTCATCTCGGAATATTGGAAAAATGCAAAGGAACCGCTTTGCCGATTAATGGAGGCTCAGCCAAGAGCCTACTGTTTAGACTTCAATCTGCCCTGCAAACAGGAGGAGATGGGTCTGTTGAAAACATTTGATTTACAATTTCATCTGTCAGTTTGCAAACCGAGAGAGGTTTTCCTGGCCGAAAATCCATCATTTGCGCGAGGCCAATATTGGAAAAGGGCAGAGTTTGAATCACCTACTCCACTCCCTAACGCGGTTTTATTAAAAACTCGCAGAGCTGGCATGGCCATACACCAGCCCGTCATGGGGTGTTTAGTCTGAGCTTTAATGAGAAATGCGTCCAGAAAGGCTGTGAATAAAAAGGAAGCCCTTACGGAGTTCCAGTGTGGAATCAACCTTTTGACTGCTTTTATTTTTTCCTGTGAAGAAGGGGATTACCATCAATGCCACGTACCTTCCCAAACTCCCATATTCTTTTCTGCCTGGCTTTCAGAAGCCATTGCCCATCATCTAGATTCTAGTTTCATTTTACCTCATGTCCTTAAGGTGGGCAATAATACTACTAATAATGATGGTATATCAAGTTCTTACTATGTGCAAAGCACTGTTCTAAGTGCTGGGAAGGTTACAAGGTGATCAGGTTGTCCCACGGGGGACTCACAGTTTTAATCCCCACTTTACAGATGAGGTAACTGAGGCACAGAGAAGTTAAGTGACTTGCCCAAAGTCACACAGCTGACAGTTGGCAGAGCCGGGATTTGAACCCATGACTTCTGACTCCAAAGCCTGGGCTCTTTACACTGAGTCATGCTGCTTCTCATAGGGTAGGGAATAGGAAGGGGGTGGAGGGGGAGGGAAGGTAAGGGGAAAGGGGTCCCTTGAGCAGTCGGAGGGAGAGAGCCCTTTGGAGGGAGTTGGGAAATTTGGGAAAATGATCCCTGCGCATTTCTCTTTCTCTGCCCTTCCAGATGTAGCAAGGGGAAAATAACATAGCACACTGAGAAATACATTTGGAGACAATGTGAAATGTAAAGAGAAGGGCAGATTTTGAGGGATTCTTAAAATCGCTTTTGTTCTCTCAAACATCATTTGCCTCCTGGTGCGGCTCTGGGATTTGGGTATTAATGATGGCCATTCCTAGTTGGGAGGGTGGATGAGTTTCCATCCTGAGCCTCGATATCTGCCATCCATATGGTGCCTGGCTTTCAGAGGGCACTTATTTCCTACACATCGTGGGAATGTGGTGGGTTGACGCGTTTTAAAAATCAACCCCTCCCCGCCACCAGTCCCTGACTTCTAGTAAATGCTTGAAACTGTAGGGGTGATGGGAAATGAAAATGAAGCAGAACACCTGCAGAGACTCTGTGCTCCTCCTTCCACAAGCTGAGAAACAGAATGAGTTTGCCGTCTTGAAATGAAGTCTCTTCCTATGCCTCCCATCCAAGATGCAGTGGTGTGGGTAGCACATGGAAAATCAACAGGTTGCCTGGGAGTTGGTTTTCCAAGCCTTTCAAACTCTCCCGATCTCCCAGATGCTCTGCACTTATACTCATTTCTATTCTCTCAAGTGCTTAGTACAGTACTCTGCACATTGTAGCACTCAATAAATACCACTGACTGATTCATTGCTTGATTCTCAGACTCTTCACGGTTGTCATTTCTTTTTTCATCCTTATAACTACTTGTCTCCCATAGAGAGCAAAAGCCACGTGAGGGTGAATAGCAAATCTTAATCAACCTTATATTGTGAGTTTACGTGGAACACGGATATTGTCCAATCTGATGATCTCGTATTTTGTACTTAACCCTGTGCTTAACACGGTGCATGGCACTTAGTATATGTTTAATAAATATCATCATTATCATTACTCAGTATTAATTAATCAGTATTGAGTCCCTACTCTGAGCAGAGTGAAATACTAAATTCTTAGAAGTGTAAAATAGAAGTGAAGGAAATAATGCCTGCCCTCGAAAATTTTACAGTTCAACAGGTGACACAGACAGGTGACAAAAACACAAAACTGTGTACAGATGGGAAGAAAATGAGAATGGGAAGATGGATAAGTGAATAAATGAGTGCCTAAATGGTGAAAGCAAATCAATTCATACAAAAGTGCTTTAGGATGCTTTGAACATCTGTAAGTGCTGAGGTCTGGGAAGAAGAAAAGCAGTCTGGAAAAGCCTCTTGGAAGAGTTGGGAATTTTAAACACTTGAGCACATAAACGGTAAGCACTTTGTTAGTCACCTCCCCTCCACTTCTCCACAGCTTTTATCTACATATCTTTATTCTCTGTTGCTTATTCACAATTTATTTTATTTTCTGTCTCCCCAGCTAGATTGTAAGTACCTTCAGGGCAGGGATCATATCTACCAACTCTATTGTACTTTCCCATTGGAGATTTTGGATGATTGAAGAGATAAGAGATGACAAAGGCTTTAGAACACTTTCTGCTTCTTTCAGATATCTTCCAAGTTCCTAATACAGGGCTCTGCACAGGGTAAGTGCTTAATTCATATTGTTCAAAGTGAAGGAGAATCCTAATCCAAAAGGCTCAGGTAAAGCTGATAAGGTTTGCATTGTGTCTCCGAGAAAATCTGCACAAGTAGAGAGCTGGGCCAGGATATTGGAGCTTTTTGCTTTTCTCTACATCTTCCAAATGATAATCCAAATTGAAAGCAATGTGAGAATACACTTGTAATGATAAGAAAGCAAAAATCTTTGATGTCATTAGCTCTAGTCTTCTAGGTATTCCCACCCAGTCCTAGAATAGTCATTACACCAATTACAAAAGTGCAGAATTCTCTTCAGGAAGGATTTCAGGTTCAGAAATACAATACATCCAATTGACATTATAATTTCAGGAAGCACTGAAACACTCAAAGGAGAACAACAAAGAGAGCTTAAATGCTGTAGTTGAAGTTGTTTGCTCATTTAATAGGCACCCAATTCTCCTGGAACTTGGGAGTTGCTTTTTGGCCGAATTGAGTGTAGGCCACAAATGCTTTCAAGTGTAAATCACGTTTGGCTGGTGTGAAGTTCTAAGCCAACAATCCATTCATTGATTCATTCAATCATATTTTTGAAGCACTTACTGTGTGCAGAGCAATGCACTAAAGCGCTTGGGAAAGTACAATAGAGCAAGAAAGAGTGACACTCCCTGCCCACAACGAGTTCACAGTCAGGAGGGACAAGGCTTCATAGAAACCTTTAGTCAGTCAGTCACATTTAGTGAGCATTTACTATGTGCGGATCACTGCACCTCGTGCTTGCGAGAGAACAATACAACAATGAACATACATTCCTTGCCCACAATGAACTTACAGTTTAGAGGATATGTCTACTTTAATAATAATAATGATAATGATGGCATTTGTTTAGCGCTTACTATTTGCAAAGCACTGTTCTGCGCGCTGGGGGGGTACAGGGTGATCAGGTTGTCCCACAGGGGACTCACAGTCTTAATACCCATTTTACGGATGAGGGAACTGAGGCACAGAGAAGTTAAGTGACTTGCCCAAAGTCACACAACTGACAATTGGCGGAGCCGGGATTTGAACCCATGATCTCTGGCTCCAAAGCCAGGGCTCTTTCCATTGAGCCACGCTGCTTCTCTGTGCCATGCTGTTTCTCTGCAGCGTGAGAAGCACTTTAGACCTTGATTGTGTGTTGGGGGTGGTGTGGAGGTGGGGGGCTAAGTAACTTTAATCAAGGCCCTACTGAGAGCTCACCTACTCCAGGAGGCCTTCCCAGACTGAGCCCCTTCCTTCCTCTCCCCCTCATCCCCCTCTCCATCCCCCCATCTTACCTCCTTCCCTTCCCCACAGCACCTGCATATATGTATATATGTTTGTACATATTTATTACTCTATTTATTTATTTTACTTGTACCTATCTATTCTATTTATTTTATTTTGTTAGTATGTTTGGTTTTGTTCTCTGTCTCCCCCTTTTAGACTGTGAGCCCACTGTTGGGTAGGGACTGTCTCTATATGTTGCCAACTTGTACTTCCCAGGCGCTTAGTACAGTGCTCTGCACACAGTAAGCGCTCAATAAATACGGCTGATGATGATGATGATGAATTTTAGAAGTAACAGCATGGCTTAGTGAATAGAACATGGACTGGGAGTCAGAAGAACCTGTGTTCTAATCCTGGCTCTGCCACATATCTGCTGTGTGACCTTGGGCAAGTCACTTAACTTCTCTGTGTCTCCATTACCTCATTTGGAAAATCGGGATGAGTGCGAGCCCCATGTGCGACAGGGACTGTGTTCAACCTCATTAAATTGTATCATCTCCAGTGTTAAGAAGAGTGCTTGGCATATAGTAAGTGCTTAACAGGTACTATTATCATTATTATCATTATCATTATTTTACAGGGAGATCAAAGGATTGCTCCCCAACTACTCCAACTGACTTGATCCCCATGGATCCCAGCAATATATCTTGAGAGATTCCATTGATCTCCCACTGAGTGCAGCACCATATTGGCTATGGCAGGAGAGTTAGAATGCCTCATGACATTTCCACAGTCCATACCATGGTGCCATGGAAAGAGCACAGGCCTGGGGATCAAGAGACCTGAGTTCTAATCCCCACTCCGCCAATTGCCTGCTGAGTGATGTTGGGGAATTCATTTAACCGTGACTCTGCTCAGGGCCTCAATTCTATCATCTGTAAAATGGGGATTCAACACCAGTTCTCAATCAATCAAAGGTCTGGTTTGAGCACTTACTGTGTGTGGAGCACTGTTCTAAGTGCTCAGGAAAATACAATGCAATGGACTTGGCATACATAATAATAATAATGATGGCATTTATTAAGTGCTTACTATGTGCAAAGCACTGTTCTAAGTGCTGCGGAGGTAACAAGGTGATCAGGTTGTCCCACAGGGGGCTCACAGTTTTAATCCCCATTTTACTGATGAGGTAACTGAGGCACAGAGAAGTGAAGTAACTTGCCCAAAGTCACACAGCTGACAAGTGGCGGAGCCAGGATTTGAACCCTTGATCTCTGACTCCAAATCCCGTGCTCTTTCCACTGAGCCATGCTGCTTCTCTTCTCCTCTCCTCTCCTCTCCTTTTCTCTTCTCTTCATGCTGCTACATGATCAATCAATCAATTGATGACATTTATAGAGCGCTTACTGTATGCAGAGCACTGCACTAAGCACTTGGGAGAATACAACAGAAGAGGTGGGCATGTTCCCTGCCCACAGGAAGTTTACAGTCTAGAGGTTGTGGGGAGAGGGAGAAAGACATTAAATTAAATTCCAGATAGGGGAAAAGGAAGGGCTTAAGGATAGAAACATAATGCACTTGCTGTCACATTATTGGAGCTAAAAACGTAGAACTGCCAATCAGAGAAAATATCCTAGTCTAGTCCCAGATCTGCCACTGGCCTGCTGTTTGATCTTGGGCAAATCATTTAACATCTCTGGACCTCAGCTGTCCCATCTGTCAAATGGGCATAAGATAGATTGAGAGTCCCCTGTGGGTCTGTGCCTGAATTGCTAATCTTGTTCCTACCCCAGGCTTTTATTTAGTTAGCAATTGGTAAATGCCATAATTGCGCTGCTTATCATTGGGTTAGTCCAAGGAGATTTATAGAGTAGTTGTGGAAAGAGGATCAGTAGAGTGTCTGACCCAGAAATCAGGCTTGGACCCAAAGTACCGTCCAGATCATGGTAATACTTTGTCCACATCCTGTCTTTGTCATGGAATGCCCTCCCTCCTCATATCAAGAACAGAGCTCGGCACATAGCAAGTGCTTAACAAATACCAAAATAATAATAATAATAATAATAATAATAATAATAATAATATACAATGGTTAATTGCTCTCCCCACCTTCAAACCCTTACTGAAGGCCCATCACCTCCAAAAGGTCTTCCCTGACTAAGCCCTCCTTTCCTCTTCTCCCACTCCCTTCTGTGTCTCCCTGATTTGCTCCCCTTATTCATCCTCATTCCCTCAGTCCCTTGGTACCTATCTACATATTATTTATATTAATATCGGTCTCTCCCTCTAGACAGTAAGCTTACCGTGGACAGGGAATGTATCTGTTATATTATTAGTTGGTACTCTCTGAAGAATTTAGTATAATTCTCTGCACATAATAAGCACTCAATAAATTTGATTGATTGATTGATATTAATGGCTGTCTCCACCTCCAGACAGTTAGCCCATTACAATATGGGCAGGGAATGTGTCTACTAATTCTGCTGTATTGTACTCTCCCAAACTCTCAGGACAGTGCTCTGCACATAGTAAGTGCTCAGTAACTACCTTAGACACTAATAGTTTCCACTGGAAAAGTTAAGGGACATAAGATTTCAAAAGTAAATATTAACACTGGTTTATTTAACTTGATTTGATTTGATTTACTTGCAACATAGGCTGTAGATATAAAATCAGATGAGTTTTTAAGTGTTTCGGATAAAAAGAATTGAAGGGAAATGTTTCACTTTTCGCTTCTCCTTTTTGCTCCTTTCCTCCTCATTATCCTTTATAATTCTTCCCCTGTCCCCTTCAATCTCTGCATTAGCTGACAAGAAAAATGTGTGGGAGTTCTATAATATGAAAAATTTCTGGGAAAGTCATGAACAGTGATTGCTGAATTAAAGAGAATAATGGAGTTTTGGAGCAAAATTTATAAACCTGTGGGTGGAGGGTTTTTTGCAGTGAAAATACATTTATCATTATTTTGTCAAAAACTCTCTTTCATAGTTTCCTGATGGAAGTCATGAAGAACTGTGAAGTCTTATGACCAGAAGAAATGATAATTAGTATCAGGCATGAAAACCACGTAGAGTTTCACTAGTTTTTGACTAACAGATGGTTTAAAAAAATCCATATTACCTGACTGGAGGCCCTGCGTCTGAGAACAACAATATCATGAGAGTCTGTGTAGATGGTAAAAGCGTAATTGTGAATAGATGACTGAATAAATCTAATTTTAATACTATAGTACCATATAAAGTGTATGTATGGAAGCACAAACTTGTAGGCTTATAATCCTCATAGTCCTCTAGATTATAAATCCTCTTCTAGCTGGTAAACTCCTTGTGGACAGAGTGTGTGTCTGCCAACTCTACTGTATTTTCCCTAGTGATTAGTACATTATTCTGCACATAGTAAGTGCTCACTAAATACCATTGATTTATTATTCTTTAGCAATCCAAAGCCAATTCAAACTTAGGGACTATCATGTTTTGTTCATCAATATGTTCTTAAGAGATAAAGGGTACATTGCATTTTGTAATGTATTTTGTAATGCATTTTGTAATAAGATTAATAATGCCTTTTTTCTATCCAGAACATTTATTTTCCCTCATTTCCTTCATATCATTTAGGCCATTTTATCCTCACAATATTCATTCATTCATTCAATCGTATTTATTGAGTGCTTACTGTGTGCAGAGCACTGTATAAAGCACTTGGGAAGTACAAGTTGGCAACATATAGAGACGGTCCCTACCCAACAGTGTGCTCACAGTCTACAAGAGGGAGACAGAACAAAACAAAATGTATTAACAAAATAAAATAATTAGAATAAATATATACAAATAAAATTAATAAATAAATAGAGTAATAAATACGTACAAACATATGTACATATATACAGTGCTGTGGAGAGGGGAAGGAGGTAAGGAAGGGGGGATGGGGAGGGGGAGGAGAGGGAGAGGAAGGAGGGGTCTCAGTCTGCAGGACAATAGTCCTGAAAGGTAGGGAGAGGTGAATGTAATTATTATTCCCATTTTTCCAAAGAACAAAATGAGATCCAAAGAAAATAAGTGAGTTACCCAAGGTAGCCAAGTTCATCGAGAAACAGCGTGGCTCAGTGTAAAGAGCATGGGCTTTGGAGTCAGAAGTCATGGGTTCAAATCCCGGCTCTGTCACTTAGCTGTGTGACTTTGGGCAAGTCACTTAGCTTCTCTGTGCCTCAGTTCCCTTACCTTTAAAATGGGGATTAAGACTGTGAGCCCCCTGTGGGACAACCTGATCACCTTGTAACCTCCCCAGCGCTTAGAACAGTGCTTTGCACATAGTAAGTGCTTAATCAATCAATCAATCATATTTATTGAGTGCTTACTGTGTGCAGAGCACTGTACTAAGTGCTTGGGAAGTACAAGTTGACAACATATAGAGACAGTCCCTACCCAACAGTGGGCTCACAGTCTAAAAGACTGACAGTCTAAAAGGCTTAATAAATGTCATCATCATCATCATCATCATCATCATCATCATCATCACAGGAACTAAAAGTCAAGTCTCCTTATTTCTAGTCCTGCACTCTTTCTACTAAACCACATAGCTCTAGATGGTGTGTTTCCCTAATAAGAACAATTGCCCTCTGGCATTACACAGAGAACTTAGGAGGAATCTCAAGAGATTCCCTGGTTCACCCATTTAATTTCAGGCCTTTTAAACCCGGCAGGAGAGATGTTTGCTCTTAAGCATCTCCAAGAATGCTGTCTCCACACCCTCTCTCGAGGTTGCAAGTGTTGAGTCACCTTGATATCCAAGAATTTCTAACATGTGTCCAAACAAAAGTGTTCATGCTTTAATTGGAGCCCGTTCCCTCTTGTTTGATCTTCAATCTGCACAGGGCTCAGCAACCAACCCATTAAAATTTTATGGTCCAGTAGACAGAGCATGGCTCTGGAAATCAGAAGACCTGAGTTCTCCTCTCAGCTCTGCCTGCAGCAGGCTAATGGGGACTAAGTCTGCACATTATTTTTTCGATGTGCTACCCCCTGCCCTCCTCGTCATCCACAGCACTCCATGTTCCAGGAGGGCATGAATGTCTGGTTGGCAAGAGAGAGCGGGAATGTCTCTGTGCAAGCAACTAGCCCTATAATCATCATCATCATCAATCGTATTTATTGAATGCTTACTATGTGCAGAGCACTGTACTAAGCGCTTGGGAAGTACAAATTGGCAACATATAGAGACAGTCCCTACCCAACAGTGGGCTCACAGTCTAAAAGTCTATAATCCATTCTTCTGCAGAGATTTTTCAGTTCTGAAATCTCAGGCTCATCTGTCAATTCAGAAGGGAGACTTCAGCCATACTTAGAGAATAGTAAGTCCCTTCTCATCAGGGTCTTCTCTAGGCTCAACACCCCATTTCCTTTAATCTTTTCTCCTAGCCTTTTACTTTCTCAATCCTTGATCATTCTTGTCGCTTCATTGATTCATTCATTCAATCGTATTTATTGAGCACTTACTGTGTGCACAGCACCGTACTAAGCACTTGGAAAGCACAAGACTAGACTGTAAGCCTGCCGTTGGGTAAAGACCGTCTCTATATGTTGCCAACTTGTATTTCCCAAGCTCTTAGTACAGTGCTCTGCACACAGTAAGTGCTCAATAAATACGATTGAATGAATGAATGAAAGTCGGCTACACATAGAGACGGTCCCTACCCAACAACGGATTCACAGTCTAGAAGTGGGAAACAGACAACAAAACAAAACATGTGGACAGGTGTCAAGTCATCAGAATAAATAGAATTAAAGTTATATGCACATCATTAACAAAATAAATAGTAAATATGTACAAATAAAATAGAGTAATATCTCTAGTACTGCAATAAAGGTCAGATTTACAGTAGAAGAATGATTTCTTAAGCCTTCTTTGGGTGTCAAATTTGTGTTGCTATCCTTAAAACCATTTTGATATTTCAATCGATACACTGCACTGCTGATTCAGAGTCAACTCCCGGTCCACTGTGGCCTCCAGATCTCTATCTGCTGTTTTGGGGAATAGTGAGCCTTTACTTATAGACTTTGTCTTCCAACTTTGTGAGGGACCCCATTGTCACCCCCAGTGCACAGGTCCCTGTATTAATCCCGTTTACCATCGGCAGGTGGACCAGATCTCTATCTGACTTAACAACACCTGAAAATTAGGGTATTGTTCTCTTGAATCCTTCATTTGTCTCAGCAATAAATTATTGATCGAATCTACTTCCAGACCTGATTCCTGTGGAACAGCTCGTGCGACGCACCACTAGTTTGACGAATCAACAGTTGACATGACTATTTCCATTAAAACCTTTAATGGAAAAAATCATGTCAACTGCTGATTCGTTTTTCCCAGACTCTAATATCCGGCACATCCTCTCAGGGATTCCTTCAGATTGACCTGTTGCTAGAGAGGAATAGAAATAACGGGATCATTTTGGTCATTGGCAGCTTTTCTTACACTACAGTCTACAAAATAGCCCTTCTCCGTCTGATGTGGACACTTTCCCAATGGGATGTCTAACCATTCTCCTTACTGATGGGGCCAACCCTAATTCAATTAGTGTATAAGACTGTAGTGACATGCACATATTTAATGGCAATCCCCCAATCAAACTTATTTAGACCTGGTCTAGATAATTAATGTTCTTCAATAAGGTGGTTAGAGATCACTCTACCAAACTAATTCTTTCTGATAATCATAATGTATCCCCCTGAAATAAGTTTATAGTTGGTGGCTGTATTGATAGCAACAAGGCAACTAAGATTTGAAACAGCACAGCAACAGCCCAAACAGCGGCTCCAGAACTGTATGGAAATTAATCCCACAACATGGAACATGTTAACTTGAGGGTTTCAGGAATTTGGAACTTTGAACGCCTAGGATGTGGGTTTAATTGAAACACACTATTAGGAACATCAGGTCCCCTCAGGAGACTTTTTGAAGGTGCATGCAAATACATAATTGAGCACTGACATATTACATCATGGCGCTACATTTTAAACAACCCGTATCTGCTCTGGAAGATTTATTCCTGTGAAACACCATTGGTTTCCAAAGAATCCTGCCTGGGTTTTAAAAGCAAGAAAGCTGAACAAATGAACAGTGTGAGGAAGTAAGCCAGTCAGCACTCAAAGGGGCCTGGAGGAAAAGACTCACACACACAAAACACTTTCTGGAAAAAATGTATCTCCGTTTTCAACATAAATCAGGGTCAACACATAATACCCTTCATTTTTAGGTGGGTGTTTTTTTTTTTTTAGGTTTTTTTGGTGCCTTCAAAAGCTGGAAAACAATCTTAGAGAGACTGGCGCCTTCAGGAAGTTTCCAGGCCAAAAGGCAATCAGAAAGAGGAATTTCAGGGCTTTGTGATCACCCCTTCTCTCTTTTCAAGACCATGAAGAGTTTGCCTCTCTTCCTGGAGAAATGTGTAATGGGACATCAAAACTTGTATTTTCTGGGCTTGGTGCTACTTTTTGTGTAGGCCTTTTAGTTTTATTGCCAAGGGAAGCAACTGGAGCTGAAGTAGGATTCCAGAAGACCGTAAGAAGTCCCAGGTAGGTTTTGCAGTACAGTGAACAGACAAGTCGATTTCCAGGCTGAGGAATAATGTGGGGAGCAGTTACAGAACAGACCCAGACATTATGGTGTACAAAAGACTTGTGCCAGTTTGTGGCTGGGTTTCAGTTGCTCTGTCACTGACCTGCTGTGTGACCTTGGATGAGTCATATGATAGAGTGGCCTAGTGGAAAAGGCATGGGCTGGAAGTCAGAAGATCTGGGTTCTAATCCTGTCTGTGCCAATTGTTTGCTGTCTGACTTGGGGCAAGTTATTTAACTTTCTGGGCCTCAGTTTCCTAAACTGCAAAATGAGAATTCCATTTGCCTGGTCTCCCTCCTACTTAGATTGTGAGTCCCATGTGGGACAGGGACCGTGTCCAACCCGATGAGCTTGTATCTATCCCAGTGTTAGAACAGTGCTTGACACATAGTAAGCGCTTAATATAACAATGATAATGCTAGTAATAATAGTAATGATAAGAATACTGCTGGGCTTCAGTTTCCTCATCTTTTTAGGCTGTGAGCCCACTGTTGGGTAGGGACTGTCTCTATATGTTGCCAAATTGTACTTCCCAAGCGCTTAGTACAGTGCTCTGCACACAGTAAGCGCTCAATAAATACGATTGATTGATTGATTGATTTAAAATGGGGAGAAAGCAGACTATGAACCCGTAGTGGGGGGGGGACTGTATCCGATCTGATAACCTTGTGTTAACCTTGGAGCATGTTAAGAGCCCAATAAATACCATAATGACTAGTCAGTGGTAATGACAATTGGTATTATTATTAGTAGTAGTATTTATTAGTATTATTCTCCCCCACAGTCCTACCGAACCACTCTAATTTTGTTCCAAAGAGTGTGGCCACTAGGAGACAGGAAGGGTTTGAAAATAGGTGTGAACACCCCCCTGGGGAGGGATGCAAAGACAGCTGTAAGAACTCCTGCACATGGGGAAAAAAATGAACCAGAAATGCCCCTTTCTGCATGATCTCTCCTGAATGATATTTAATGAGCACTTACCGTGTGCAGAGCACTATATTAAGACCTAGAAAAAGCTCAACAGAGGAGGTAGACACAGTCCCTGCTCCCATGGAGCTTACAATTAACCGTGGGAGGCAGATATTAAAATAGATTAAGGGAATGTGTCTGTTTAATAATAATGATAATAATGATAGCATTTATTAAGCACTTACTATGTGCAAAGCACTGTTCTAAGTGCTGGGGAACTAACAAAGTGATCAGGCTGTCCCACGTGGGGCTCACAATCTTAATCCCCATTTTACAGGTGAGGTAGCTGAGGCTCAGAGAAGTTAAGTGACTTGCCCAAGGTCACACAGATGACAATTGGTGGAGCCGGGATTTGAACCCATGACCTCTGATTCCAAAGCCTGTGCTTTTTCCACTGAGCCACAATGCTTCCCTAATGTTTATTGTCATATTGTATTCTCCAAGTGCTTAGTACACTCTAAGTGCTCAATAAATTCAATTGAATGAATGAATGCAGTAAAGGATAGGGGAAATAGTGGAGTAACATGAGAAATAGAAGATTTTTTTGTGCTGAATTGTAACTAGAAACACTGATTTCCCAACGTCCCAGACTAAGCCCCTTTTTCCTCAGCTCCCCCTCCCTTCCGTGTCACCTCGACTTTCTCCCTTTTATCTTCCCCCCTTCCCTCCCCCCAACAGCACTTATGTATATATGTATATAATTATAATTATACCTATTTATACTGATGCCTGTTTATTTGTTTTGATCTCTGTCTCCTTCCCTCTAGACTGTAAGCCCACTTCCATGTCACCTCGACTTTCTCCCTTTGATCTTCCCCCCTTCCCTCCCCCCAACAGCACATATGTATATATGTATATAACTATAATTATACCTATTTATACTGATGCCTGTTTATTTGTTTTGATCTCTGTCTCCTCCCCTCTAGATTGTAAGCCCGTTGTGGGCATGGATTGTCTCTCTTTATTGCTGCATTGCACTTTCCAAGTGCTTTGTATGGTGCCCTGTACAAAGTAAGTGCTCAATAAATATGACTGAATGAATGAATGAAGTCTTGGGGCCTAAAGGGAAGAGGACAGGACCCAGATTTGACACCTGGGTTCTAACTGTGGTTCTGCCCAATTACCTTCTGTGTGTCCTATGCCAGGACACTTCAATGCCCGACACCTCCATGTTGTCATCTGTAAAATGGGGACTATATCCCTGCGCTCCCTCCCTGTTAGGCCAGGAGCCTTAGATGGGGAGGGGACTGTGTCTGATCTGATCATATTTCATCTTCTGCAGCCCTTGAAACAGTCCCTGGCACCTGGTAAGCAGCACAGTTATTATCCCGCTAGACTGTAAGTTCCTTGAAGGCAGGGATCAAGTCTGCTTACTCTACTGTACTCTTTCCAGTGCTTCATATACCTCTACACACAGTAAGCGCTCAGTGAATAACACTGATATCCTGACTGATTAAAAGAGAGCAAATTCCCCAATTGGTGTAAGCGAATGTTATCTTAGGGTGGGAAATGGGAAACTAATTATTTTTCTCAACCTTTCGTTACATTTGGCCAGAAGAAGGCATTGTGCATGAGCTAAGAAGCTTGCCGATTGCAGTCCCTTCCACACCATGAGAAATCATATTTCTTCGCCCCATTAGTTCATGACACTCCAAAATAAAAAACGTCCTTGAATCAGAAGTCTAGGAAGTTTGCTTTAATAGGATTCAAGTCCTGGCTAAATGTGGGGCTCTAAATTTGGATTTTGGATGAATCAATCAATTAAAGGTATTTATTAAATTTTTACTGTGTGTAGGGCACTGTACTAAGCACTGGAATGGCTACAAAAACACTTTGGGGAAAAGATGTTCCAAAAGATGAACAAATGAAGAAATAAAGAAATGAAAGTAGTACGGTGCAAGTATCCGGGAACATTGATCAAGTAGAAATTAATTCAATCAATCAATCAATCAATCGTATTTATTGAGCACTTACTGTGTGCAGAGCACTGTAGTAAGCGCTTGGGAAGTACAAGTTGGCAACATATAGAGACAGTCCCTACCCAACAGTGGGCTCACAGTTTAAAAGGGGGAGAAAGAGAACAAAAACAAACATACTAACAAAATAAAATAAATAGAATAGATATGTACAAGTAAAATAAATAAATAAATAGTGTAATGAATATGTACAAACATATATGCATACATACAGGTAATTCAAATCTATTGTCAAAGATGGGTTAGCAGATGAATGGAATCTGCAAAGTGTTTCATGATTATTAAACATTATGAACTGGGCAATGTTTGATATGTTTCAACAGATGAAGCATTTCATTTTTTGCCACATTTAACGCACAATTTACAGCAGCAAGGAACAGACCCCGACTAACTGGAAGAAATGTGATCGACGCTCTATGAAATAACGGAAAATGACTCTCCAGAATGAAACATTTGGTTATAATGATGTTCCCTGTATCATCTTAGGTGTCTCGGAATAATGAGAACCAGATACCTGGAAATCATACAACGTGAAGCAGAGAGGAGAGACAAGACCCTATCAGAAGTCCCAGGGTTCGCCAAAGTTTTTCCAGATTAAAAGGCTTTCGCTGGAGATGGGAGAATTGGGCAATCATTTTGATGAATAGGAAAAGAGTCTTCAGCGCTCTGTTAGCTGATGATTTGAGAGTATCAACAAGCTGACACTTGGCTTCTGCATAGCCAGGACTCTCCATTCCAAAAAGGAGTTGGAGGGAAATTTCCAAATGTTTTGGGTCTCTTCCAGGCTAGTGGGGACTGAGATACATCTGCTTGTCACATGAGCCAGGAGATGTGGCCATTTTTATCATCTGTCAAAAATCTGGAGTTTAGTTGGTAACAATGCTGGCAGTTGCCCAGATGACGTTTGTGAAAGATTATTCCTGCTCTTCAGCAAAATGACAAAGAAAGGCATAGAATGTGTGTGTTTGTATGTGCGTATTTATGTACACCTTCTCCTTTCATTTCGTTCATGGCAACCTATGAAAAGATAGAAGAAATTCCCATATCCTATAGATAATGTGTGGAAAGGGGAGGAAAGAGCAAGACTCTACCACAAGAAGACTCTGACCAAATCAGTATTGCTTCTTCTTGCGGAGGCAGAAATATCTTTCCAGCCTACCGGAACCCTGAAGATAGAAAAATAGGGCTGGAACTCCCATTAAAACTCTATTTTCAAGGCAGAAGGATTCCACGGCCCCTGATTTTAAAGCTATTGTGAAACTGAATGGCAAACACATGGCAGGCATGAAATTCTAGTGAAGCACGTCTCTCCCTCAGAGTAAAACGTCATTTCTCTTTTGCAAGATCCCTGCACTGCGGGGCTGGACAAACCTTTTCATATACAAATTGCTTAACATCCTTTAAATCGATGGAAAAGCCAGAATTCTGCAGAGCTATGTGGCCATCATCTTCCCTTCCTTATATTCTCATGTGTGTTTTTATTGTTGTTATTGTTTGTTTTTCAGCAAGTGATGTTTCAGAATCCTGAATATTGCATGTTTAAGCCCAAGCAAAGCCTACAGGGGTCAACATGGGGATCAATTAGCTCTTAATTTTGGGAAATCTTATGGGTAACTCTCAGTTCTTTGGTTCTTAAGATTTTCCTGGCTGGGTAGTTAGATTGTTAGCTTAGCTTGAGAGCCCCATGTGGGACAGAGACCATGTCTAATCCCCATCTGTCAATTCTCTCCAAGCATTTAGTTCAATGTTTGGCACTCACTAAGCACTTAATAAATGCTACTACTACTACTACTACTACTACTACTACTACTACTACTACTACTACTACTACATAAACTGAACTCTTCATTTTCCTCAATTACAGTACAATTTTGATTTCCTATTTCCTCTATCTCCTCAATGCCTCATAAATGTGGGAACTAGAAAATTCTGAGACTTGCATTTTGGCTTGGTAATGATTTTAGGTAGGGAATTAAGAATTTAATGCTGGATCGGACAGAACGGTGGTGGAAAATCACAGTCATGTCTGCTCTATCAAAGAAAAGCAGTGGAGCTTAGTGGAAAGAGCCCGGGCTTGGGAATCAGAGGTCATGGGTTCTAATCCCAACTCCGCCACTTTTCAGCTGTGTGATCTTGGACAAGTCACTTAACTTCTCTATGCCTCATTTACCTCATCTGTAAAATGGGGGTGAAGACTGTGAGCCCCATGTGGGACAACCTGATTACCTTGCATCTACCCCAGTGCTTAGAACAGTGCTTGGCACATAGTAAGTGCTTAACAAATACTATTATTATTATTATTATTATTATTATTATTACTATGTGCAGAGCATTGCACTAAGCACTTGGGAGAGAACAATACAACAGAGTTAGCAGACGCTTTCACTGCCCACATTGAGTAAGCTCTTTCTGAGTAAGCTCAGAAACGTGTCTGTTTCTTGTTATATTGTACTCTCCCAAGGTCTTAGTAGTACAGTGCTCTGCACACAGTAAGCACTCAATAAATACAATTGAATTAATGAACAACTTTACAGTGGTCTACACCTTTTAACTAGAACAATTTGGACATAATACAATAGAGGAGTTAGGGAATGCTCTTCACACAACATGAATCTGTTATGATGTGACCTGAGCTACACATTTGTGCAGGAAGACAATCGATCAGTCAGTGGTATTTAGTGTGCTCCTGGTGTGTGTGTGCACTACAGCAGACTAAGATCTCAGGGACATACAACACAAAAGAGTTGATAGAGATCAGCCCTGTGCACAGGGAGCTTACAGACTAGACAACAGGAAGAAATAGATGTAATGTCTGTCTTCCCCACTGGACTGTAAGCTCTTGTGGCCAGGGAGCATGTCTACCAAAACTATTGTATTGTACTCCCCCAAGTGCTCAGTCCAGTACTCTGCACATAGTAAGTACTCAATAAACTCCCTTGGTTCTCCTCTTATCTCTCCAGCCGTTCATTCTCAGTCTCCTTTGCAGGCTCCTTCTCCCCCTCCCATCCCCTTACTGTAGAGGTTCCTCAAGGGTCAGTTCTCAGTCCCCTTCTGTTCTCTATCTACACTCACTCCCTTGGTGAACTCATTTGATCCCACGGCTTCAACTATCATCTCTACGCTGACTACACCCACATCTACATCTCTGCCCCTGCTCTCTCTCCCTCCCTCCAGGCTCTTATCTCCTCCTGCCTTCAGGACATCTCCATCTGGATGTCTTTCCACCATCTAAAACTCAGTAAGTCCAAGACTGAACTCCTTATCTTCCCTCCCAAACTCTGCCTTCTCCCTTACTTTCCCATCACTGTAGACGGCACTACCACCCTTCCTTTCTCACAGTCCCGCAAACTTGGTGTCATGCTCGACTCCGCTCCCTCATTCACCCCACATATCCAATCCATCACAAAAACCGGCCGGTCTCACCTCCGCAACACTGCCAAGAGCCGCCCTTTCGTCTCCATCCAAACCGTTACCTTGCTGGTTCAGTCTCTCATCCTATCCCGACTGGATTACTGCATCAGCCTCCTCTCTGATCTCTCATCCTCCTGTCTCTCCCCACTTCAGCCTATACTTCACTGTGCTGCCTGAATTATCTTTGTACAGAAAAGCTCTGGGCATGTTACTCCCCACCTCGAAAATCTCCAGTGGCTGCCTGTCAACCTTCGAATCAAGCAAAAACTCCTCACTCTCAGCTTCAAGGCTCTCCATCACCTCGCCTCTTCCTACCTCACCTCCCTTCTCTCCTTCTCTAGCCCAGCCCGCACCCTCCACTCCTCTGCTGCTCATCTCCTCACCGTGCCTCCTTCTCGCCTGTCCCGCCATAGACCCCTGGCCCACATCCTTCCCCTGGCCTGGAATGCCCTCCCTCCACACATCTGTACAGCTAGCTTTCTTCCTCCCTTCAAAGCCCTACTGAGGGCTTACCTCCTCCAGGAGGCCTTCCCGACTGAGCCCCCTTTTTCCTCTCCTCCTCCCCATCCCCCCGCCCTACCTCCTTCCCTTCCCCACAGCAATTGCATATATTTGTACAGATTTATCACTCTATTTATTTTACTTGTACATATTTATTATTCTATTTATTTCATTAATGATGTGCATATAGCTTTAATTAATAATGATGGCATTTATTAAGTGCTTACTATGTACAAAGCACTGTTCTAAGCACTGGGGAAGATGCAAAGTGATCAGGTTGTCCCACAGGGGGATCACAGTCTTCATCCCCATTTTACAGATGAGGTAACTGAGGCCCGGAGAAGTTAAGTGACTTGCCCAAAGTCACACAGCTGACAATTGGTGGAGCCGGGATTTGAACCCATGACCTCAGACTCCAAAGCCCAGGCTCTTTCCACTGAGCCACACTGCTTTAATTCTATTCGTTCTGACGATTTTGACACCTGTCTACATGTTTTGTTTTGTTGTCTGTCTCCCCCTTCTAGACTGTGAGCCCGCTGTTGGGTAGGGGCCGTCTCTATATGTTTCCGACTTGTACTTCCCAAACACTTAGTACAGTGCTCTGCACACAGTAAGCGCTCAATAAATAAGATTTAATGAATTAATGAATGAATACAATTGAATGACCTAACTCTCCCAAGATCATATATGTGGCCACAGACATCTGGGTCTCTTCTGCTATCCTGGCTTACTATTTGAAGCCTCTCTAGACTTGTGATGATATTTGTAAAGCGCTTACTAAGTGCCAAACACTGTTCTAAGCGCTGGAGGGATACAAGGTAATCAGGTTGTCCCACATGGGGCTCACAGTCTTAATTCCAATTTGACAAATAAGGTAACTGAGGCACAGAGAAGTGAAGTGGCTTGCCACAAGTCACACAGCTGACGTGTGGCAGAGCTGGGATTAGAACCCATGACCTCTGACTCCCAAGCCCGGGCTCTTTCCACTGAGCCACACTGCTTTTCGAACTACTCTACTACAAACTGCTACTCTTTGTTGTGTAGGCAAACACAATACAGGAGATGGGTAAGTGATATTTTCAGTCACTAAATCAGTTACATTTGGAAACTTGGGTATCATAAAAGCCCACCTCAGTTTTCCGTTCAGGCCACATTTGAAGGTACTTATGGCTTTCTACTTAGAAGCGTGCTGGGCGACCAGTCCACTTGTGACAGAGATACACACAGAATGTATTATCTGCAAAGAGGAAATGTGGATGCCGAATGTAACTTGTATGCTCTACACTCCAGGTCAAGGATGGAGGTAATACAAGGCTTGGCTTTGCCGTTTTCGGGGAGAGGGAGGAATTTGACTGCATTTCACATTTATCGAGGTTGACATCTCTATTTAGCTCCATCTCAGAATGTCAAACTAGAATGTGGAATCACTGAGAGCATTGTAAGCCTCTAAGACAAAAGCTGTGTGTTTGGAACTCTTCACAACTCCTTGGAGAGCTTTGAAGGTACCAGGGAATGAGAAAAAAAGTAAGTATGAATTTTCAAGCTAGAGAAAGTCACACGATAGTTTAAGAAAAAAAAAGGATATGATTGATAGAATTTTGGAATATCTTTCAGAATGTTTGAGAACTGAATGTGTTATGGCTGACACCTAAATTGTCCATTCCTAGGCTTCCTGTTCCTGGCTCTATTTTATTTTTCTTGAGGTACAAATGTAGAGGAATGAGAAAAAAAGAAAGGTATATTTGGTGGGACATTTAAGACATCTGCCATTAGAACCCATATTCCTTGTGGGCAGAAAATGTTTCTCAGATATCTATTTTTCTCTCGTACATGTATAGGGCAGACAGAGCACACAGCAGATGTTCAGTAAATAAATCTGCTATTAGACTATGTCTAAGCTATGTTCACCTTAAGGAACTGTATTGGTTTAATGAACCTAGAACGCAAAAACAAGAAAATGTTCACTAAAGTTAACATTTGCAATAAAGAAAAGGTTGCAGAAGAACAAAAACTTTGTATGGGGCAAAATAAATGTTCTCCCTCCTACCTAGACTGCAAGCCCTAGGTGGGATAGATACTGTCTCTGGTTTGATTAATATGTATCTTCCCCAGTGCATAGAACAGTGT
This sequence comes from Tachyglossus aculeatus, assembly GCF_015852505.1. Lineage (NCBI taxonomy): Eukaryota > Metazoa > Chordata > Mammalia > Monotremata > Tachyglossidae > Tachyglossus > Tachyglossus aculeatus. The sequence goes on from NC_052067.1 coordinate 7,808,626, forward strand.
TTGTCTCATAATAAATACCATTAAGTGCGTGACAAATGATACCACTGCTACTACTACCACTACTGATAATAATAATAATAATAATAATAATAATAATAATAATAATAATGATGATGAGAAACAGTGTGGCCTAATGGATAGAGGATACTTTGCGAGTCAGAAGGACCTGAGTTCTAATCCCAGCTCTGGCACCTGTCTGCTGTGAGACCTTAGGCAAATCATTTGACTTCTCTGATCCTCAGTGACCTCCTCTGTAAAATGGGGATTAACCATTTTAATCCATGTGAACCCCAGGTGGGTCGTGGACTTTGTCCAACCTGATTAGTTTGTATCCACCCCAGTGTTTAGAACTGTGTTTGACACATAGTGCTTAACAAATATTGTCGTTATTATTAATAGTAATAATAATCTGTACTTTACAGCCATCTTAAAGAGCTCCACAGCACTGAGAAACTGGAGCAGGCAATAGAAACTCAGAAGAAAGAATCAGAAGAAATCAGGTACTCTGGAATTGTGATTGACAAGGAAACTGTAGGTAAATGTTACATGCCCCTCTAGATTGCACAATTCTTCAGGAAAGAGATTTTGTCTGTTAAGCAGCATGGCTCAGTGGAAGCGCTGGGGAGGTTACAAGGTGATCAGGTTGTCCCATGGGGGACTCACAATCTTCATCCCCATTTTACAGATGAGGGAACTGAGGCCCAGAGAAGTGAAGTGACTTGCCCAAAGTCACACAGCTGACAATTGGCAGAGCGGGGATTTGAACCCATGACCTCTGACTCCAAAGCCTGTGCTCTTTTCCACTTAGCCACGCTGCTTCTCATACATAAAACAATGAGCCCAGGATGTAGATTCACAAATTGCTGTCCCATTTTTGAAGGAGATAGAATTAACATCATGCTGCCACCATCCTCTAATTGTTTACTAAAAAATGGGCCAGTTTTTTGGATTTGTTTGTTTTCCAATTCGCTTGGCTAGCACTGCATCACGGAAAACTGCAGCCTAAGTAATGGCAATCTGCGATAGCATTTATTTCCATGTAAAGATTGACTTTTTATTGGAAAGGGAGGTAGCAGCGGCCGGCTTTATGTAATCAATCCAAGACTCCAGAAAGCGATTGGCATGTCCAACATTAGAATTCACAACTTTGGATTTTCCAGTCCATTGCCTAGCTCACTGAGCCATGGAGCTTTCCTAAATCATTGGAATTAAAGGAGACTCTAGCCTGCCTAGAAGTGATATCTATCAATCAATCAATCAATTGGAGGTATTTATATAACATTTACGGGTGTGCAGAGCACCATATAAGCACTTGAGAGACTACAATTTAATAGTGAAAGCAGACACGAATACTGCCCTCAAGTAGCTTGCCCTGAAGAAGATGGTTGTCCTGGTATAGCACAAAATTACTATAGTTTGAGTTCATTCAGGATACTTCTGAGTGAAATCTCTTTGCAGGTTAGCTAATCCCTAATATCACCCTACATCCAAGTAGAACATACAGTGATGTATCCACCCTAATTTCCAAGACAAGGGAAAAAAACTTAGCCAGTGACTGAAATTCACACTAAACCACATCATTCCTTGCCTGTGGAAAACCATCCAAGTGGAAAGCCTAAGGGAGGGAGGAACACACAAACCCTTGGACTAAAAAGATGCACAAAGTGAATCCTCATTTCATTCAACAGCTCACCTGCCGACCCCTTAAAGGCCAGGGCTCTGCAGCTAGAGAATGAAGAGGATTTTAGGGAGGTTAGCTAGATCATTTGGGCAGATATCCAGCCAGATGTCTCAGTCCTTCCTTTCATTTGGCCCCACAGATCTGCCTTTTGTTGGGCCAAACTCCCTTCCATTATTTTGGAAATCATTAGTATTTCTTTCCATAGGTTGCTTTACAGGATATTAAAGTCTTTCCTTTCCTGACAGGCAGGAGTGAGTATACGAGAAGTATGTGCCTTGCTCGGGTATAACTGCGGTGATACGCTTGCACTACGAGTGAGATTTGAATCCGAATCATGTGCATTCCCTGCCTCGATCCAGTTGGACTGCAGGGTTTTCACTCGACACATTTTAAAACAGAAATCTGAGCTGGGAAAGCTTTTTATATATATTTTTTTATGGTATTTGTTAAGTGCTTACTGTGTGCCAGGCACTGTTCTAAGTTACAGTGTAGATACAAAGTAATCACTCACTGTCCCACATGGGGCTCAGAGTTGTATTCTCCATTTTACAGATGAGGAAACTGAGGCGCAGAAAAGTTAAGTGACTTGCCCAAAGTCACACAGCTGACAACTGGCAGAGTTTTGAACCCATGACCTCTGATTCCAAAGCCCGGGCTCTTTCCACTGAACCATGCTGCTTCTGAATCCCAGGCCTGCCTGTGCTTGTTGAATTAGCTTTCACTCCAACCCTATGGCTGCAGATCTTTGAAGGGATTCGCCAAATAGCAGGATTGCTGTCCTTAAAGGCGCAGTTACTTAATAATAATTACTATTATTATGGTATTTTTTAAGTGCTTATCATGTGCCAGGCACTGTACTAAGCGCTGGGATCGATACAAGCAAATCGGGTTGGACACAGTCCCTTATCCCACGTGGGGCTCACAATCTCAATCCCCATTTTACAGATGAGGTAACTGAGGCACAGGGAAGTTAAGGGGCTGTGTCCAAATCAATTTGCCTGTATCCACCCCAGCTCTTAGTACAGTGTCTGGCACATTCATTCATTCATTCAATTGTATTTATTGAGTGCTTACTGTGTGCAGAGTACTGTACTAAGCGCTTGGGAAGTACAAGTTGGCAAACATATAGAGACGGTCCATACCCAATAATGTGCTTAACAACTACCATTATTATTATTATTATTACTATTACTCCACCCCCTATTCCCTCTAGCCCTAGAAGATTGAGACTCTAACTGAAAGCTCATCTTCAGGACTGTATGCTTGTTGTGGGCAGGAAATGTCTGTTATAGCATTGTGTTGTACTTGCCCATGAGCTTAGTACAGTTGTCTGCACACAGTAAGTGCTCAAGAAATCGGGTTTATCGATTGATTGACACCAGGGTGAAGAAGGGATTGGGTCAGCAGGGATGCTAGAAACAGTAATGGTATTTGTTTAGCATTTTAGTATATGTCAGTGCACTGTTCTAAGTGCTGGGGTAGATATAAAATATACAGGTTGGACATGGTGCCTTTCCCACATAGGGCTCGCAGTCTTAATCCCCATTTTACAGATGACATAACTGAAGCCCAGAGACGTCAAGTGGCTTATCCAAGATCACACAGCAGACAAGTGACAGAGCCGCATTAGAACCCAGATCCGTCTGACTGGCAACAGAATGATGGCATCGCCGATGAAACGTAATTGCTTTGGTGCTTTGAAAAAGTATTATTATGACTCCTGCTACTAATAATAATAGCAATAAAAAATCAAAATGACTTACTTATCAACTCTTGTGTGCTAAGCACATAAAATTGAAGAGAATAGAAATAGAATAGGGGCAGAGAACTTGGAAGGGCCGGGGAGAGACACAGGATCTGGGAGTGTTGGAAGAAGGGACGGGAAAGCCAAAGGATGAGACCAATGAAGGCTGGTTGAGGAAAGGAGGGAACAGGGAGTGGGTGGGAATGCTTGCCCTCTGATTGTGCCAAAGTGGCAATCAGTTCAACACAAAGTCATTTCCACCAGATTGACTTTGAACCCATTGAAATGACTAAAGAAAGAAGCTTTAGAGACATGACCACAGAAGAAGCCAAAGAAGCAAAGACCATATACAGCAAATGTGAAGATCAGGCTGTGAATCCAATCCAAAATTTGAACCTGACACCAAACAAAAGAAACATTCTCACATTTGTGTTCATTTGTCCTTGCATGTGTTTTCCTGGGTTACGATTAATAATGATTATGGTACTTGTTAAGCGCTTACTGTGTGTCAAGCTCTGGGGTAGATACAAGTTAATCAGGCTGGACACAGTCCCTGTCCCACACGGGGTTCACATTTTTAATCCCCATTTTATAGATGAAGAAACTGACGCCCAGAGAATTTAAGTGACTTGTCCAAGGTCACACAGCACTCACGTGGAGGAGCCAGAATTAGAAACAGTGGTCCTCTGGGCATAAGCATAATGGACTCACCCAAGTGCCCAATCTGTGAGCATGTTGATTCAAAGTTAGCATAAGCTAATCATGGATCTGCAGGGGAATTTAAGGGACAAATTTTAAATGGGAGCACTCCAAAGATATTTATGTTCTGAGCCAATCAAAATTGCATAAATTACTGAATCCAATTGCCAGAAAAAGGGGTTAAACTTAATGCAGCTAGACAGCTGGACAGCTGCTTTCATGATTTAAATAAAAACAAGCTGAAGCCCTTTGCTGTCAGCTTAGTGATATATGACTTGTAATGGGATGTCTCCAACCTTTTCCTTCCATATGGTCTCCTGCATGTTAGATAATGCGCCTTCCCTACAGTGAACCAACCTAGCATCTTTCCAACATCTGGGTCCCATTCCTGCTCTATTAGCTCTGCTGTTGCCTCCCACAAACACACATGATTCATAAGACAACATCCCTTCACTTCAGGATCAAATTAGGACATTTCATTGATCATTTTATCAGGGCTCCAGAGTGGAGATCTGCAGCCCGAATGCCATTTTTCCAGGAAGAGCACGATAGAGTCTCTCCTACTGTCAGGGGGTTGATAACTTTAAGATTATAGATAAGACTTTAATAACTGAATTTGGGAAAAAAAATGGAAGGCTCTCTCCCTCGGGGACTGCCTTTCCATGATTTTCATCTAGTTGCTGTCTGCCTCAATATCAGAAGCTATTTTTTTTTTTCTTAAATCTCCTCAAGAGTTGGTTCCTGGCAGGAAACAATATCAATCCTCCCACTCCATGGCACTTTCACCTTTTTCAGGATTCTAATTGAAACCAAGACATCTTGTGGGAACTAAAATGAAGAATGTCAGAACTCCTCATCGTCTGTGAGGAAAATGGAAGGTAATCCTATGTGGCGTCTCTAGAATGTAAGCTAGTTGTGGGCAGGGATCGTGTCTGTTAACTGTTATATTGTACTCTCCCAAGCGCATAGTACAGTGCTTTGAACACAGCAAGCGATCAGTAAATGTGACTAAATGAATGAATGAGGGTCCGCCAGCATCACGTGGCTCAGTGGAAACAGCACGGGCTTTGGAGTCAGAGGCCATGGGTTCAAACCCCGGCTCTGCCACTTGTCAGCTGTGTGACTTTGGGCAAGTCACTTCACTTCTCTTGGCCTCAGTTCCCTCATCTGTAAAATAGGGATGAAGACTGTGAGCCCCTTGTGGGACAACCTGATTACCTTGTATCTACCCCAGTGCTTAGAACAGTGCTTTGCACATAGTAAGCGCTTAACAAATGCCAACATTATTATTATTATTATTATTATTATTATTACCATGTGAACTGTGACAATGTTTGCATCTTGAAACCCCGAGGAATAGTAACCAGTTACGATGTCCACATTCAATGACTTGGATATATGATGGTGTGGATGATGAAATGAACCTAGTCACTGTAATAATAATAATAATAATAGAGGTACCTAAGCGCTTACTATGTGCCAGGCATTGTTCGAAGCACTGGGGTAGACACAGGATAATCACTCCATTTGCCATGTGGGGCTCACAGTCTTAATCCCCATTTTACAGATGAGGAAACTGAGGCCCAGAGAAGTGAAGCGCCTTACCCAAGGTCACATAGTTGACAAGTGGCAGAGCAAAAACTCAGAGGAAAAACCAGACCAAAACCCAGGTCCTTCTGACTCTCAGGCCAGGGCTCTTTCCACTAGACCAAGCTGCTTCTCTAATGGAAGGCAGATGCCCTAGTGGAAAGACCCCAGACCTGGGATTTAGAGGACCTGAGTTCTAATTCTGTCTCCATCACTTGCCTCCCTTATGACCATGGGCAAGTCACTTAAACTTCCGCGTGCTTCAGTTACCTTCTCTGTAAAACAGAGATTAAATCCTCCTTCCTCCAATTTAGTGCCAATATAATAATAATAATAATAGCATTTATTAAGTGCTTACTATGTGCAAAGCACTGTTCTAAACACTGGGGAGGTTACAAAGTGATCAGGTTGTCCCATGGGGGGCTCACATTCTTCACCCCCATTTTACAGATGAGGTAACTGAGGCCCAGAGAAGTTAGGTAACTTGCCCAAAGTCACACAGCTGACAATTGGTGGAGCCAGGATTTGTACCCATGACCTCTGACTCCAAAGCCCGGGCTCTTTCCACCGAGCCACCTTGCTTCTCTATATGCAATTGATCTATCAGTGGTATTTATCTAGTGCTTTTGAGTGCAAAGCACCATGCTAAGCCCTTGGGGAAGTACAATACAAGAGGGTTGGTGGAAATGATTCTGGCCCACAAGGAGTTAAAAATCTAGAGGGATCAAATCACTATGAGGTTATGTACATATTCCCATTCAACAGTTTCATCCTGTTTTATCTGTGTAATATCCTTTTTGTATGATGTTGGTTATGCACTTACTATGTGCTAAGTGCTGGGGTAGATACAAGATAATCAGGTTGGACACAGTCCATGTCTCAATGAGCCTCACAGCATTAATCCCCATTTTTTACAGACGAGGGAACTGAGGCCCAAAGAAATGAAGTGACTTGCCAAAGTTCACACAGCAGACAGATGGCAGAGCCAGGATTACAACACGGATCGTTTAGATTCCTGTCCTCTATCCACTAGGCCACGCTGTTCTTCCACCTGATCCTTCTCTTTGTAAATAATTTTTATGCACGTGTCTCCTCTGTTAGCTTTTAAACTCTTGAATGGTATGTAGCATGTGTCTTGCTTATGTTGTATTCTCCCAGGAGCTTAGTATTTTAATGGTATTTTTTAAGCGCCTACTGTGTACTGGGTACCTTACTAAGCTTGAGGGTAGACACAAACTAATTAGTTTGGACACAGTCCATGTCCCATATGGGGCTCACAGTCTTAATCCCCACTTTACAGATGAGGTAACTGAGGCTCGGAGAAGTTAAGTAACTTGCTCAAGGTCATACAGCAGACAAGTGGTGGAGCTGGGATTAGAACCCATCTTCTGAGTCCTTCTGACTCCCAATCCCCTGCTATTTTTACTGGACCATGCCCCTTCTCTAGTTCAGGACTTTATACTCAGTAGTGTCTTCAATAAACACCAATTGATTAACTTGATCAACACAATAATGATACTAATGATGGTATTTGTTAAGTGCTTACTACGTGCCTAGCACTGTTTTAAGTGCTGGGGTAATAATAATAATAATAATAACTGGCATTTATTAAGCGCTTACTATGTGCAAAGCACTGTTCTAAGCGCTGGGGAGGATACAGGGTGATCAGGTTGTCCCACGTGGGGCTCACAGTCTTAATCCCCATTTTACAGATGAGGTAACTGAGGCCCAGAGAAGTTAAGTGACTTGCCCAAGATCACACAGCAGACATGGGGTGGAGTCGGGATTTGAACCCATGACCTCTGACTCCAAAGCCCGTGCCCTTTCCACTGAGCCACGCTGCTTCTCTAAATGCAAAGTAATCAGGTTGTCCAACATAGGGCTCACAGTCTTAATCCCTGTTTTACAGATGAGGGAACTGAGGTGCCAAGAAGTTAATCACACAGCTGATAAGTGGCAGAGCTGGGATTAGAACCCACAACCTCTGGTTCCCAAGCCCATGCTCTTTCCACTAAGCCATGCTGCTTCTCTAATGCTGCTCTTCCTATTATCTATATGACACTCATGTACAAAGCTCTAAAATAGAAACAATGGGGGATCAATACTTGTTCTCCCTTCGACTTGGACAGAGAGCCCCAAACAGGACAGGGACTCTATTCTACCCAATTAATCTGCACTTACCCCTGATCTTAGAACAGTGCTCGTCACGTAGTGAGGACTTAAAAAATACCATAACCAAATCCCCAAGATAATCCAATCTGACACAATCCCTGTCCCAAAAAGGAATCACAATCTAAGGTAAGGAAACCTGATATCCCCATTTTGCAGATGAGAAAACCAGTGGTAGAACTGAGATTTGAACTCCTGACTCCCAAGTCTCAGGTTCTTTCCACTAGGCTATGCTGCCGCTCAAAAGAAAGAAAGTTGACAATTCTGGTTCTACCCAAGTATTTAGGCAAAGAAGAGAAAATCAGGTGCTGAAAACCGATCTCACGCTCGGAGAATAGCGGATAACCTCTGCCACAGTTGGATGGGAATTGGCTGAATCTCCCTCAAAGAGACAAATTGGGATCCAGTTGGGGTTTTTACAACTTCAAGCTTGTGCCGGAATCAAGGAAGATCATTATCCCACTGATTCTCTAAGCATCTTACTGTTGCTGTCAGAAATGGCAAGCTAGCCTGGATGGGCCTTGAGTCTGATCTATTTCCTTTGTTCTTAAATGGCGAATAAGGGTGGGAGCAAAGGAAAATTGCTTCCTTTCTCATTTGCTACCCCAGAGAAGCTCCAGATGAGAGAATTAGGCTCAACATAAGTCAATGCCTAAATATTTCCATTGTTCATTTCTATTATTTGCAAAGCCATTGACTCTGTCCAGGATGATTAAGGGATGACTTAGCAGTAAACTATAAAGGCGTTTTTTTAGCACACACTATTGAGAATATTTAGAACAAATAGCCCTCAATTTAGCAGGTTAATTCGCTCATCTGATCTAGGGTTCAACCTCCTCTCCATTACAGCAGAGAATCTTACTATAATTCACTGTAAATTGTGCTCTTTTCCAGACAGTAACTCCTCTAAGGCAGACTGATGATTACATATTCCAGCAATGGCTGAGCCAGGTTGCTGGTTTTGGGAAAATAACTTCCAGTAGCAGAAAGAGATTAATATTGCAACACTGAATATATTGGATTTGATTATTCAAGAGAGTCTTTTTCGATGATGAATCAGTTAGCCTAAGCTGGTGTTGACATCTGCTTTTACTTTAAAAGACAAATTTTAATTGACAACTTTGATGGATTTGTTTTCCATTTTATGCTGTGGATTATGAATTAATGCTAGCAATAACTGATTGATTATTAATTATTATTGATGAATCGGTGTTATTAATGACCGGAAGGACGTCATTTATTTCCTCTGTGAAATTTGTATGAAGGAAAGAAACAATAGCGAGTGGGTGGCAACTTATGGGCATGAAGGATTAGATGTGGAGGAAAATGGGTGAGAGGTCTTTGGGACAAACTATTTGCAGCAACATCAATATCGGTTAAAGCAGAATATGTGATTTTAACACTGGAATTGGAAGTCATAGCCAAATGGGAATGGCAAACTCAACATCAGAGGCCTGTATTTGCTCAGTGAATGTGCCATACTATATCACACAGTCACCCTCCCCATTTTCCAAACAAAGGAAAACCTCCTGGATGCTCCCGTGATCTAAACAACACCATCTCATTGACTACATCACAGAACTCTAGAAGGATCTAGAGAATTTAGAGAATCCAAAGTGTGTGCTTGGGAGAGTGTGATATAATAGAATATCTATTTGCATATATATCTTTAATTCTATTTATCTATTTTAATGCTATTGATGCCTGCCTAGGTGTTGTGCTTTATTGTCTGTGAGCCCACTGTTGGGTAGAGATTGTCTCTATCTGTTACCGAATTGTACTTTCCAAGCCCTTAGTACAGTGCTCTGCACACAGTAAGCACTCAATAAATACGATCGATTGAATGAATGAATGAATGAATATAAGAGATACATTCCCTCTACCCACAATGAGCTTACACACTAGAGGGGAAGATGGACACCAATATACATAAATAAATTACAGACCTGTACATAAATTACAGGAATGCACAGAAATTTCACTGAGTACAATGCTCTTCACACAGTAGGTGTTCAATCAATGCCATTGATTGACCGATTGGCCGTGCACCAAAATCAACCTATTTCACTGAGGAGGAGTCTCCGTACTGCCTTAAAGAGTCTAATATACAGCATCTGGAAACTAAGGATATCTGGAAGGAGTTTGACAGCAATATTACAACACTCCTATTGGAAGAGGAACCTCCAACCACTGCCTCCAATATAAACAACAAATGGGCCTTTCTCCATGGCGAGGTCTACTACGCAACCCAGGCCTGGGTGTGAGAAGGACATGGATTCTAATCCCGGCTCTGCCGCATGTCTGCTGAGTGGCCTTGAACAAGTCACTTCACTTATCTTTGCCTTAGTCTCCCCATCTATAAAATGGAGATTAAGACCGTGAGCCCCCAGCAAGACAGGGGCTGCATCCAACCCAATTTGTTTGTATCCACCACAGCGCTAAGTACAGTGCCTGGCACATAGTAAGCACATAACAAATACCACAATTATTATTATTATTATTATTATTATTATTATTAATGACAGTGAAAAAAATTGAGTTGCAGCAAAACAACTACTGCAGGAATTGTACAACCTCAGGCAGGACACAGATAGAAGTGAGATTTGTAGACTGTGAGCCCATTGTTGGGTAGAGATTGTCTCTATCTGTTGTCAAATTGTACTTTCCAAGCACTTACTACAGTGCTCTGCAAACGGGAAGTGCTCAGTAAATATGATTGAATGAATGAATGAATTCATAGCGACTTGTATCATCATGTTCAAATCAAGCTAATGATCATATGTGATAGGTAATGGGATGCCACAACAGAAGAAGCCCCAAAGAATTCCAACTGCCCCAAACCCAAGAACTTCTACCCATCGATAAAGACGTTATGATCCGTAGACAGGGTAACACGGCACTTTTGAGGAGTTCAGATGGTTTCAGCCTCATCCGGAGTGTGTGACTTTGTTTTTTGAGCTGCAATAGTCAAAGCGAATGCAACCCGAAATGCTGTCCTATCCTTATTCAATACCAGGATCATAAGAGGAATCCGCTAAAGAAAACACCAAACTCTTTTCCAAAACATCTGGTGAGGGATTTTTGTTTTGTTTGTTTTTTTTCCCCATTTAAGCTACTACATTACACTTTCAGCCTCAGGCTGTACATCAATCCACCTGCTTAATATGCTCTCTTTATGATATTAGTCAAGCATTTACTATTTAAACTGTATTAAGCTCTGAGGTAAGTAAAAGACAATCAGGCTGGACACAGTCCCTGTCCCACATGGGGTTCACCGCCTGTAGCCTGATGATTATAATGACATGACAGGGAATGGTTCAAACAACTCTGTTCCATTGTACTCTTCTAAGCACTTAGTACAGAGCTCTGTGCATATAAGTGTTCAATAGATACCATTGATTGATTGATGGATTGATGTCAATGTGGTAATAAAGACAAACTTGTGAGGCGTCTCCGAACATGTCAGGGCAGGTGCATCTTGAGGGGATGTGTTTGGTGGGGGGGAGATGGGAGAGGTTTGACTGTGTCAGTGTGTGTGTGTGTGTGTGTGTGTGTGTGTGTGTCTGTAAGTGTGTGTGTGTGTGTGTATGTGTAAGTTTAGTTGCATGAATGGCTCTCATAGTGGTGGCAATAATAACAATAATAGCAATATTTGTGGTATTTGTTAAGTGTCTACTATGTGCCAGACACTTTATTAAGCACTTGAGTAGTTACAAGATAACTAGGTTGGACCCTTGTCCTAGATGGGGTTACAGTTTAAGGGGACAGGAGAACTGGTACGGATTGTGCTCTAGTTTCCTAATCTGCAGAATGGGGGCAAAATACCTATTCTTCCTTCCCCCTAGATAATGAGCTCCTAGCAGGGTTGCTAGGAGAAGCAGCATGGCTTAATGGAAAGAGCGTGGGCTTGGGAGTCAGAAGTCATGGGTTCTAATCCCAGCTCTGCCACTTAGCTGTGTGACTTTGGGCAAGTCACTTAACTTCTCTGTGCCTCAGTTACCTCATCTGTAAAATGGGGATGAAGACCGTGAGCCTCACGTGGGATAACCTGATTACCTTGAATCTCTCCCAGCACTTAGAACAGTGTTTGCCACATAGAAAGCACTTACCAAACACCAAAATTGTTATTGTTATCATTATTATTGCATCCAATTTGGTTGTATTAGACGTACTGTGCTTAGCAAAGTGCCTGGTATATAGTAAAATATTTTTTTCTCTATATATGAAATTAAGAGAAACTAAAGAAGGTGAAGAAGCAGTGTGGCTCAGTGGAAAATTCAATTCAATTTCAATTCAATCCTATTTATTGAGCGCTTACTGTGTGCAGAGCACTGTACTAAGTGCTTGGAAAGTACAAGTTAGCAAAAGAGCACAGGTTTTGGAGTCAGAGGTCATGGGTTCAAATCCCCGCTCTGCCAGTTGTCAGCTGTGTGACTTTGGGCAAGTCACTTCACTTCTCTGGGCCTCAGTTACCTTATCTGTAAAATGGGGATTAAGACTGTGAACCTCCTGTGGAACAACCTGATCAGCTTGTAACCTCCCCAGTGCTTAGAACAGTACTTTGTGCATAGTAAGTGCTTAATAAATGCCAGTATTCTCATTAAAGAGAGAAAAAACAAATGTATTAAATTAAGAAAAGGGGAACTAGAAGAGTTTCATCAGCTGTGATACTTTCTGCAATTAGTTGACAAATACATCCTTATTACTTTTAAAAGAGACAATCACGTGTCCTGGTTTCACTGGGGTGATCTATTTGTGTTTGTACTGGGCAGGTTGAGGGAAGGACCTACAATGGAGGAAATCTGGCTAAAGTGGGCAGGCTTTCTTGCATTAGTCCCCCATGCTCTGGTTAACTTTAAATCCTGCCACTTTGGCAAATAAGCCACCACTTTGCCCATGCTCAGCTTCTATCCCAAGGAATTCTTGTCTTGGCTTTTTCTGTTGAGTTGTCCCTGACCCAAAGCAATGCCACAGACACATCCCTCCCAGAACACCCTTACATATGTAAACTTACATATTTATGACTCTATTTATTTATTTTACCTGTACATATCTATTCTATTTATTTTATTTTGTTAGTATGTTTGGTTCTGTTCTCTGTCTCCCCCTTTTAGACTGTGAGCCCACTGTTGAGTAGGGACTGTCTCTATATGTTGCCAACTTGTACTTCCCAAGCGCTTAGTACAGTGCTCTGCACACAGTAAGCACTCAATAAATACGATTGATTGATTGATGATTGATTGATTGAACACCCCACCTCCATCTGCATTCATTTCGGTAATGGATCCATAGAGTTTTCTTGGTAAAAATCCAGAACTAGTTTACTCCTTCTCTGCAGTGAATTTGAGAGTCTGCCGTCGACTCTTTCCTATACTGCTGCTGTCCAGAACAGGTGAGTTTTGACTTGGAGCAGATTGCCTTCCCCTCGCTAGCCACCGGCCAAGCTAGGAATGGAATGGGCAGGCCTCTGCTTGACTCTCTGTGAGAGAGGAAAGAATTTTAAGTCTTGCTATATGGGCATCGAATAATTTTAGGGGCCCATGAGACCTATTTTTTTCTCTATTCCTTACCACAGTGAGATAAACCTGCCCTCCCTTTATCTCCACGCTCTGTCAGTTCAGAAGCTTAGAATGGTTTCTTCCAAACTAAAAAAAAAGACTTTAAATCTATAGTGTCAACTGTAGATCTGGTGCAGATAACATCCCTGCTAAACGTAAAGCTGTAATTGAAAACCTCACCCCATTCTTTTCCCCAGATTTTTTTTAGCTGATCAAAGTTGGATGCTCAGTTCTCCGTTAAACCGAATGGAAATCCAGAACGCTAAGCAGAAAGCCAAGGTAGACAGCCAATTATTTTGTCACATTTTTAAGTCATTTGAGAGTGTTCATCATGTCATCTGCACTTCATCTAGAGGAAATGATTCCCAGTATCAAAAAAATCTATCTCATGTCACTGGCCTTTCACTTAGTAGGGATCTCCCTTTCACTTCAGATGTGTAATTGGTTGTGTCAGATAATATCTCATCAATTTCCAAATTCTCATTATACTGTGGCATGAGATCACAAGATGGGGATGTTGGAAAATTTTAGCTGGTTTAAACCCATTTCCAAATCACTGCCTTCCCACACATTTAGCCAACTTGTTACCATTACCACTTTCTCTACCTCAAAAAACCTTTTCCACGTGGCTGTACTGATGACTGATTTCCTGCTGCTTTTCACTGGATCACGTCTATCCACTCTTGCATTGCACTGAGCACAGTAAAGACTCAATAACAACGATAAATTTTTTGATTAATTGATTGTGACTTGGACTAATATACTTTCTCCTCAAAAGAGTCACTAAAACTTCAGTTTAACATCCCCTGAACTCAATCTCCAAGTCTCCTCCCCCACCAATTACATTAATTAGGTAGAAAAGTATGTTCTGTATGCATTTACCAGTTGGGTCATTCACTATTATAGCTACATTGTATCATTTGCACAGTATTATACTGGACAATTCTGTTTTCAATCCATCAGTGGTATTCATTTTGTGTAGAACATTGTGATACTGTGTGAACATAGTGTGAACATTAGATACTTGGAAGAGCACAATAGAGTAAGTAGAAATGATCCTCACTCTTAAGGAGTTTACAGTCAATCAGGGGAAGCAGACATTGAAGTAAATTACAGGTATCAGAAACAACAACAGATGTGAAAGTATGAACGTAACTGTTAGGGAGGTGATGGGTAAGGTGAGCAACAAATTACTTATGGTTATAAAGTAGAATTAATGGATGAAGCAGCAGGGAGGGAAAATATGACAGGGAGAGGTGAGAGAGATTAGTCAGGAAATGCTTCCTGGAGGAGATGAGACTGCCACTTATCTCTGTTTGACCTTGGGCAAGTCACTTCATTTCTCTGAGCCTCAGTTACCTTATCTTTAAAATGGGGATTAAGACTGTGAGCCCGCCGTGGGACAACCTGATCACCTTGTAAACCCACCCGAGCTTAGAACAGTGCTTTGCACATAGTAAGTGCTTAATAAATGCCATTATTATTATTATTTGTATTTTTATTATTATTATTATCTGTAAAATGGGATTGAGACCGTGAGCCCCAAGTGGGACAGGGATTGTGTAGTAACCCAATTTGCTTGTATCCACCCCAGCACTTAGTATGGTGGCTGGCACAAATACCATTATTGTTATTACTATGTTAGTAGGACTTCGAAGATCAGGAGATTTGTGGTCTGTCAGTGGAGAGAAAGACAATATAAGACACCTTTAAATCTTGTATTTTTATAAGTATGCTCTGAGGCTCTGTCTGCTTCAATTGCTGCCCCTAAAATTCCTGGCTCAGAAGTGATGCTTCTGTTCACCAGAGACCCGATAAAGCAAGTCAGAGAGTCAGGAGAACCACAGGAAAACATTCCACGTTTGGGGACTTTTGAGATACTTCTACTAAACAGTCCATAAGATGATCTAATGTTACCCTGCATGACATATGTGATGTTACAAGTGTCAGTGTGTCCTGTGTCTATATGTGAGAAGCAGCGTGGCTCAGTGGAAAGATCACAGACTTGGGAGTCACAGGTCATGGGTTCTAATGCTGGCTCTCCCACTTGTCAACTGTGTGACTTTGGGGAAGTCACTTCACTTCTCTGTACCTCAGTGACCTCATCTGTAAAATAGGAATTAAAGACCGTAAGCCCCACGTGGAATAACCTGATGACCTTGTATCTCCCCCACTGCTTTGAACAGTGCTTGGCACATAGTAAGTGCTTAACAAATACCATCATTGTTATTATAATTATAAGAGTTGGAAGTAGCATCTCTATATGTGGGAAGCAGCATGGCTCAGTGGAAGGAGCACGGGCTTTGGAGTCAGAGGTCATGGGTTCAAATTCCAGCTCCGCCACTTGTCAGCTGTGTGACATTGGGCAAGTCACTTCACTTCTCTGGGCCTCAGTTCCCTCGTCTGGAAAATGGGGATGAAGACTGTGAGCCCCTCGTGGGACAACCTGATTACCTTGTATCTACCCCAGCGCTTAGAACAATGCTTTGCACATAGTAAGTGCTTAACAAATACCAACATCATTATTATTATTATTATTATTATTATTATTATTATTATTATTATTATTATTATTATTATTATTATTATCTGTGGCCCTAATGAACCTAGTGCTCAGTCTGGATATTTGCAAAAGGGAGATCACAGTGGATTATTCTTAGTAGATTTTTGGTAATGCCTGTATGAAACTTTCCTCAGGAAAAATTATTATGAGTTGATAGAAGATGAACCAAGTAGCTTAAGAAGATAGCTGGGGAACCATGATCCATGCCAGTAGACAGTAGGCCAACAGAGATTTCATTCTGACAAGCCAAGGAAGGCTGTGTAAAGATACGTTCCTTGCCCTTCAATGTTTTTATGGGGAAAAGTGTATTGGGAGTTCTGAAGAAGTTTTAATTATATAATAATAATAATGGCATTTATTAAGCACTTACTATGTGCAAAGCACTGTTCTAAGCACTAGGGAGGTTACAAGGTGATCAGGTTGTCCCACGGGGGGCTCACAGTCTTAATCCCCATTTTACAGATGAGGTAACTGAGGCATAGAGAAGTTAAGTGACTTGCCCAAAGTCACACAACTGACAATTGGTGGAGCCAGGATTTGAACCCATGACCTGTGACTCCAAAGCCTGTGCTCTTTCCTCTGAGTCACGCTGCTGTTATATGTGAGTTATACTGTGAAAGTCAAACAAGAATCCTCCACCTCTGAGAATCTAAATATTAAGGAAGCTGAAAGACACGTCATATTTTTCTAACACATTATAATTCACTCCAGAGAGAGCCAGAATTCCTTATAACCTAATAGCGGGCCCTGCACAGAGTGCCTGATAATACCAGTAATAAAACTGAAAGGGGAACCAGAGAGGACATGAGGATAGAGCATGGGCCTTGGAATCAGAAGGGCCTGGGTTCTAATTCCGGCTCCCCATCTTGTCTGCTTTGTGACCTTGAGCAAGTCACTTCATTTCATTCGTTCACTCATTCACATTTATTGAGCATTTACTATATGCAAAGCACTATACTAAGCACTTGGGAGAGCACAATACAACAAACCAGACACATTCCCTCCCAATTCTCTGTGCCTCAGTTACCTTATCTGTAAAATGGGGGTTAAGACTTTGAGCCCCATGTGGGATGTGGAGGGTGTCCAACCTGATTAGTCTGGATCTATCCCAACCATCCAATCATTCATTTATTCAATTGCATTTATTGAATGCTTACTGTGTGCAAAGCACTGTGGTAAGTGCTTGGGAGAGTACAATGTAGGAATAAACAGACACATTCCCTGCCCACAATGAGCTTAGCATTTAGTACAGTGCTTAGCACATACTAAGCACTTAAGGAATGCTATAAGCAGCAACAACAACACAACAGAAAGGAATGTAGCAGCTTTATATTTACGTGACCTGCCTGGGTCAAAAACACTTCTGGGAATGTCAGAAAAGTCTATGCCTTTGAGACAGAACAATTTATCTACTGTAGTGTCTCTGAGGTTATTCATTAGAGATGACCTATAATGAAACTGAGTTCAACACATGATAAAGTTTTACTACAGTTTTTCCATAAAGGAAGAAGAGGGAGGAGCACCTTTCTTTTCGGCCAATCCATCGGGGGTACATATTGAGCAATCACTGTATGCAAAGAGCTTGGGAGAGGACACTGCAATAAAGGTGGTAGAAACAATTCCTACCCTCAATTCAGAAGGGCCTAGGTTCTAATTCCAGCTCCCCCGCTTGTCTGCTGTGTGACCTTGGGCAAGTCACTCGTTTCATTTGTTCACTCATTCGTATTTATTGAGCACTTCCTATATGCAAAGCCCTATACTAAGCACTTGGGAGAGCACAATACAACAAACCAGACACATTCCCTCCCAATTCTCTGTGGAAAGAATATGGGATGGGGAGTCAGAGGACCTGGGTTCTAATCCCACTCCTTGGCTTTGCTCTGTGCCCTTGGGCAAGTCACCTAACTTCTCTGTGGCTCAGGTATCTCATCGGCAAAATGAGGATTTAATACCTGTTCTCACTCCCGTTTAGATTCTGAATCCTGTATGGGACCTGGGTATCTACTCCAGCACTTAGTATAGTGCTTGGCACATAGTAAGTGCTTTAACAAATAACCATAACTATTATCATTATTATCATCATCATCATTATTATTATCTAGGGGTGGATTTACAATCTAGTTGCATGAATGTATTTGAGTGCCTACAGTGAGTTTGCAGTCTAGTGGAGATACCCTCCAATTTTTGTCATAGGGATGTAAACATACTGCATATTCTCCTTTGTTCTTGAAATGGACACTACACAGGAAAAAAATCAATCCATGGGTGTGGTGTGGCAGAAAAAACAAACCTTCCCTGCCAAACTGTGGTCTCTCGACATTGTTTTTTATTTTACTCTCTGTTCATTGGCCTCTAGACATCATTCTTTATTCTGCTCTCTTTTCACTGGCCCCTAGATGTTCTTTTTTCTACTCTTTTTCACTGAATAACACATTTCTCTCCTTTACTGGCAGGGTGGGGAGGATGAAACACGTATGTCCAAGTTTGATATTTAGTTGCTGATCTGTCAAATGATCATATTCAAGTGTTCACATGATAACACTCAAATGTCACATGATCACATGGAAATAGGCATTGAACCATTTGGCTTTTGAGAAAAGTCTCTTACATCCTTTCTCTGTGCTTCAATTTCCTCATCTATGAAGTGGGGGTTCAATACTGGTTCTTCCTCCTATTTAGTCTGTGAACCCCATGTGGGAAAGAGACTGCATCCAACTTGATTATCATGTATCTAGTCCAGTGCTTATTACAGTGTTTGGCACATAGTAAGTGCTTCACAAATGCCACAATTACTGAAAAGGAAACTCAATGTGCCCCTCCTGCTCTCCCTGAACTACTCACTCTCATCCCCCAGGAGATTGACCAGATTCCCAAAAAGCATTTTCATTAAATGACAGAAAAGGCACTTAAAGTGATGACAATCGACAAAAACCATCATGCAATAGTTTACTAAAATGAAACTAAAAAATGGAGTTTTGCGCTGCTGTCTTCTTTAGGGCTGCTGTCTTGGTGAGTAACTGAATGCTCTACTCTTAAGGTAAGAAGTATTTATTGACCATATACTCTTTTCCTACACATCTTATTTTAAGGTAGAGACACACCTGTAACAGCAAAATGATAGGAGCATTGGAGATGAATTTCTCAACTTATTATACAGTCCTCTGTCTTAGTAGAAATGAGGTGAATTAGAATAAATGAGATAAAGTGAGTGTCAAACTGTGAGCCCCATGTGGGATAGGGACTGTGTTCAATCAAATAAGCTTGTGGCTACCTCAGCACTTTAATTATGGTATTTGTTAAGCGCTTACTACGTGCCAGGCACTGTACTAAGCGCTGGGGTGGGTACAAAGTAAATCAGGTTAGACAAAGTCCCCGTCCTACGTGGGACTCACAGTCTTGATCACCCTTTCACAGATGAAGTCACTAAGGCACAGAGAAGCAAAGTCACTTGCCCCAGATCACACAGCAGATAAGTGGTGGAGCTGGGATTAGAACCCATGACCTTCTGACTCCCAATTCTGTGTGATATACACTGTACAATGAGCCTGACACATGGTAAGTACTTATGAAATACCAAAATCGTTATTATTAGGGGAAGGAATTGATCCTGGATGCATCATGTGGGAAACTTTTACGGTACTTTTGTTTTCGTTCTTTTTGTTGTTGTTTTTTTAAGAACACCTCACCACTACTGGAAATCTTACTCTGAAAGTGGGCCCATTCTAAATCCTCATATGGCTCACAGAAACCCTATTACATTAGAAGTATTGGCATACCCAATAAATGGGTTCCTTTTTTAGCAAATAAGGAGCAGAGGAGAATTCTTCATGGCTCTGAAACTACAACAGCAATAGAGAAAAAAAAAAAAAAAGGAGTGAATAAAAGTGTTTCCAATAGGGCCCAACATGTCAGGTATTAGTGGAACAAAATGCTTAGTAGATTTTTGACTACCAGAGGTTTGGCCGGACTCCCAGGCTCAGAAATTGGAGAGCACTCTGGTGCAGTTTGCCAGACCTTATGGAAGCTTTAGAAATGTGAAACAAAAGGCTGTGTGTAAAAAAGATCAATTATTTATTTATTTATTTTAAATCTCCATCGGCACTGCTTGGGAGCGTTTCCCTTTCCCAAATGACTATCGCTCTAAAGGTGCCACACTTTTATTTGGTAGGAAAAAAATGGAGAAAATGAAGCTGTTGTTCCCAATCCATTAGATAGCTCATTGGCTGAGTCTCCCCAGGGCAGGCCTGAATTTTTGAGTGGCCGAAGAGGTCGGAGGTTCTCTTTGCCCCAAATATGAACGGGACAAAGCAACTTTAATAGACATTGCCCCATGTAGATAAGTCACTATTTTGGATAGCTCTAACCCTGAGTCCGCTTTTCAAACCCAATGGGCGAGATGGTGTCTTTTGTGGTTGTAGTGTACCTGCCCCAGCGGTTAGCGGTTAAGGAAATGCTTAACAAATAGCATAATTGTTATTACTGAATATCATTGATATAACCACATCAGGTGACCTGGACAACGCAGTTCAATCAGGAAGGTCTTCTTCTTTCAGTCAATCAGCCAGTCAATCATATTTATTGAGCACTTACTGTGTGCCAAGCACAATATATGACAATATAGCAGACACATTCCCTACCAACAATGAGCTTGCAGTTGAGAAAGGAAGACAGACAATAATATAAATAAATAAAATTACAGATATGTATATAAGTGCTTTGGGGCTGGGAGCGAGGATGACTGAAGGGAGCAAGTCAGGGTGATGAGGAAAGGAATGGGAGAAAAGGAAATGAGGGCTTAGTCAGGGAAGGTTTCTTGGAGGAGATGTGCCTTCAGTAAGGCTTCGAAGGTGGGGAGAGTCGTTGTCTGTTAGATATGAAGAGGGAGGACATTCCAGGCCAGAAGTTGTCTTGCCACAAGTTTTCTTGCTGTAATTTGTGCTCACCTTGGTTTAATGGGAAGGAAAAGTCATCCAGTACATCCTTATAAAAATTTTGAAGATGGTCAAAATTTTGCCACTAACCCTCCCTTTTTTGGGGGGGTTAACTATAATTCCTCATAGAACCTATTTTCCAACATGATAGCCAATCCCCACCAATTCCTCACACAAACGTACTCTTTTAACCTTTCATTTAACACATATTTTCTATGTTCAAGGAATTCCAAGTGTTCAATAAAGAATTAGTATTCTCCGTTTTTAATGCTTTTGGCCTCTTCAGAAGAGTTCTTGAGAAGCAGCATGGACTAGTGGAAAGAGAACAGGCTTGGGAGTCTGAGTTGCCAGTCAATCATATTTATTGAGCACTCACTATGTGCAGAGTACTGTTCTAAGTGCTTGGGAGAGTACAATATAACAGACACATTCCCTGCTCACAACAAGCTTACGTCTAGAGGGGGAGATAGACGTTAATAGAAATAAATGAATGACAGATACATGCATAAATGTTGTGGGGCTTGGAGGGGGAATGAATAAAGGGAGCAAGTCAAAGTGACTCGGAAGGGAGTGGGAGAGGAGGAAAAGAGGGTTAAGTCAGGGAAGGCCTCTTGGAGGAAATGTGTCTTCAATTAAGCTTTGTAGTTGGGAAGATTCATTGTTCTTGTCTTGGCTTCACCACTAGTCTGTTGTGTGAATTGGGCAAGCCACTGAAATACTCTCTGCCTCAGTTACCTCATCTGTAAAGTGGGGATTAAGACGGTGAGCCCCAAATCAGTCAATTAATCAATGGTATTTATTGAGTACTTATGTACAGAGCATGATACTAAGTGCTTGTGAGAGCACAATACAACAGAATTAGAGAACATGCTCCCTGCCTATATCAAGCTTCCAGTCTTGAGGATGAGACATGGACTGTGTCCAACTTGGTTTTTTTGTATCTACCCCAAAGCTTAGTAGGGTGCCTGGTACTCAGTACGCACTTAACAAATAACACATAACTACTTAGAGAAGCAGCATGGCTCAGGGAAAGGGCCAGGGCTTGGGGGCCAGAGGTCATGGGTTCTAATCCCGGCTCTGCCACTTGTCAGCTGTGTGACTTTGGGCAAGTCACTTGGCTTCTCTGAGCCTCAGTTACCTCATCTGTATAATGGGGATTAAGACTGTGAGCCCCATGTGGGACAACCTTGTATCCCCCTCCAGTGCTTAGAACAGTGCTTTGCACGTAGTGAGCTCTTAACAAATGCCATCATTAAATACCAGTTTAAAAAAGGAGTTCTGGAGCAGTCCTTAGTGGCATTATTCTTTGTCTACTTTCATATTATAAATGACCACATAGAGCTGATTTGTGGAGGGATTTAAATTCCTGAAAGGGAAGTGAGAGGAGGTTAGAAATGCAAGTTTGTCCAAGGTTCATTAATGGGTGATTTGGGCATTGTTTGACTAATGATGTGGAAAGAAAGGCTCACTTGCTTTTTGATTTCCCTCAGAGTAAATCACACCCAAGATGGAGGCCCACTTGGTTTTAGAATCAAGAATAAAACATACAAATGAGACGGGGAAAAAAAATTCCAGCTTGCTATTCCTTCCTAAATGCAGGCTGATCTGTAGCATTACGAAGTTGTAGAAGGTTTGTCAAGAAATAAGGAAAGATTTTTCTTAAGGAAAAACCTCCATGAAATCCAGTAAGCCCTCAATAAATACCACTGATTGGTTGAATAATTCATTTAAAGACTTTGGAAAGACCTTAAAGAAAAATGAATGTGATGACAAGAGGGCAGGCATCATGACTAACTGAACTGCTCATAAATGTTAAATGTGTATTACAAGAGTGAGCATTTCTAATCAAAAAAGGATTGGGATTTGCTAAATATGTAATCTTACCAAGTATGTTTAAATACACTGAAAAAAATCATTTCGAGATGGGGGTCTCTTTAGACAGTTTCATATAATGGCTGTGGTATTTGCTAAATGCTTGTTATGTGCTAGACACTGTCCTAAGCAATGGAGGAGGTAAAATTGGAAATTGGACTACAGATTGGAGGGAGACACTGTCCCGCAGAGGGCTCACAGAGGAAACTGGTTAAAATTCCCGAAAATGGTGCATTTACCTAATGGTCGACAGCAAAGAAATCTTTCTTTGTGGATGAAAATGATAAGCTCAAAATTGTGAAAACATTCCTCAGTGTGGATCAAAACTTTAATGATTT
Source organism: Tachyglossus aculeatus (assembly GCF_015852505.1). Classification (NCBI taxonomy): domain Eukaryota; kingdom Metazoa; phylum Chordata; class Mammalia; order Monotremata; family Tachyglossidae; genus Tachyglossus; species Tachyglossus aculeatus. The sequence goes on from NC_052067.1 coordinate 7,831,768, forward strand.
CCCTAGTAAGTCATGGTTAATTAATTGTCTCTGTCATTAGGCCAATCCGGTTTTAAAGATTAATTTTTTTAAAAAAATAAAGCCACTGTGAACATCTTTGGCTCCGCAATGTATATCACAATCATAGATATTTATTGAATGCTTACTGTGTCCAGAAGACCGTATTATATGCTCTGAGGATCACAGTAAATTCTACAAAGTCAGGTCTGGTAAGAAAGAAGTCCCTTAGATCACTGCTGGTTTAGTTAAATAAAACATTCATGATCCACTCAAGTGTGGAGAGGAAAGCAATATTACCTCATTTGATGAATGGAAGTAACTATTTCTCTATACTAGCTGGCACCGCACAGAGCAAAACCTCTGAAGGAAATTAGCAAATCTTGAAGGTGCGGATGACATTCTGTAGTATTCCTTGTCCAAAAACTGACACAAATTATAGCACTGAACACAAAAGCCAAACAGCAGCAGACACTCAAGGCACAAATGCACATTTTCCAGAGATCAGTCTCGAAATAGACTGATAGTTCTGGGCACCGTTGGCTAGAGGGACCCCAAGCAGAGCATTAGAAATGCAATATTCCCATTTTTTTTTCACTCGCTACAAATGTGGTTTAGTAGTATGAGTGCTTCATTGGAGACAACAGGGCTAAACCTGCCCTTGAAAGTGAAATGGAAAAATGTCAGGGAAAATTATTGGGGGAAAACTTTCACAGTTTTTTTCAGCCGCTAGTGGATCTACTATGTCTTTTCCAAAGTCACGCCTGACGAGTCAGTGTTGGTACACGTCTGCAGTGAAAATAAAAGTGTTCATAAAGGCATTTTCAATGCCAAGAACCAAATATGCCTGCAAATTAAATGAAGCAACTAAAATATTTTAAATTACAGATATGGTGCCAATCAAAATTAAATAAATTGCTATTTTAAGCCCTGAATGCATAACAAAACTTTGAAAGAATGCGTTTGGTTGCTTCTGATGATTTTTCTTTTGCATTTATATCATTAAACCTTTCAAACCAAAGTAAGAAAATGTTTTCTCAGCACTAGATATCTGCTTTCAGTGAGCTTCTTCTTCTGTGCGACTTTGGGCTAGTCACTTAACTTTTCTGTGCCTCAGTTACCTCATCTGTAAAATGGGGATTAAGACTGTGAGCCCCACGTGGGACAACCTGATCACACTGTAACCTCCCCAGTGCTTAGAACAGTGCTTTGCACATAGTAAGCACTTAATAAATGTCATTATTATTGTTATTATTGTTATTTGAAAGAGTACATTTTAGGCATAGTTTCAGGTGGGTTTTTGGGGGAAAATTTTCAAGACACAAAATTATGGATTTTATTTTTCAATTGGACTAGATTGAATTTGAGTATTTTTGTGATTATGAAGTATGAATGTCAATTAAATCAAACTAGGCTGAAACAATTAACTTGTATTTACTTTCATATCTGACTAGTAATAACAAGAAAGTGTAGGATAAATGCAAGGAAAGAAAACTTGTTGCCAAATATCATTCACTGATGGAGATTTTCAGGGTATTGTACTGAGAACCCATGGTACATATGACTGAGATAAATAGAAACAAAGAGCTCATTTTATCACAACTGTAACCTTGTTGGGCATGAAATATATCTACCAAATCTATTGTATTATGCACTAGCTTAGACTAGTGTTCTACACACAATACGTGCTCAATAAATAGCACTGATTGATCATAAGTAGGAGGAAAGGAAGAGAAAACTGACTTCTAGACTGTGAGCCCACTGTTGGGTAGGGACAGTCTATATATGTTGCCAACTTGCACTTCCTCAGCGCTTAGTACAGTGCTCTGCACACAGTAAGCGCTCAATAAATACGATTGAATGAATGAATGAATGTTAAGAGATTTATCTTCCAGAGGAGTGGTGAGCCCCTGAAAGTGTTTTGGGCCTTATACAATCTCTCAAAGGGAATATTACTGTGCAGGTATTAATAATGCACTTCCACATGCAGAAAAATAATGGAGAGAATTTTCAAATGTATGTTTTTCAAATGAAAAATGGGTGTCCAGGGTCTAAATTGCATTTCTCATGTCAGCTATTTGGATTTTTGAAGTGCACTGCATGGAAGTTAAGATCAATCTTTGGCCCAAGTAATACAAGAGAACTAGTAAGATGAATGATGTAGGAGTGCGTGTGTACGCATGTGTTTGTGTGTGTGTGCCGGGGGGGGTGCGCGTACACGCATGCATGCCTGCATGCATGTCTTGGTTAGGTCAAGACGGACGACAGCAACAAGAGGGAGAAGGAGTGATGAACATCTGGGGTGGTTTCCTCAGAACAAGCAGGAAAAGGTCAGGTCCCACCCATGGAGAAGAAGTGACCCCCTAAAAAATGTAAGTGATCTTGCTTGACCTGTGATGTGAGCATGGGCGTGACCTCCGCTGTTTTAACTGCAATGTGTGTTTCTTGTTAGAAGAACTGAGAGATCTGGGCGGTGCCAGAAAGGAATGTGGAGAATATGGATGGTGCTGAAAGCCAGGAAAATGCAGTGTAGCTTGTGGAAGTCAATAGGGATCATGAAAAGACAGAAAATAAAGGAACTTGGTATGAAGAAGAAGTTAGGTGGAGGATGAAGAGGCTGGAAATAGAGGCTTTACATTGTTTGTTCATTTTAGGAACAGGTTTACTATCTGCTTTGTTTTTACTCATTCTGAGTTAATTTTCTTTTAAAAGAATAGAATGATCGTTCGAAAGAATAGATGAAAGAAAATATGTTTTTCGGCTCCTCTTTGAACACGGCAGTTCTCAGGGCTCAATTTTACTTTGGTCCAAGTTACTGAGACTCTAGTCTAAACATATTCAGTACAGTCTAATGCCTTGAATATTTTGGAATTTTACTAATGGTGAATATTAATCACCACCACTCTTCACTACTTTTACCATCTCAAATGAAATGTTTTCAGTGAAGATATGGGTGGCTGGGATTCCAGTTTGTGTTCAATCCATACATATCCCCATCTTGAAATACCTGGACTCCTCTTCAAGAGTCTGAATAAACACACGACTTACCCCGATCTATCCTCTCCCTACACAACCCCAGTATGCTCCTTCCTTCATTTTTTTCAGTCTTTGCCGCTCTCTGACCCTTCTAGCCCAACTCTGTCCTTTCCTTTAACTCCATGATGTTACTCTGAAGGAAGGGCCCCATTTCATTAACATCGCAGAGTGGATAGAGCACAGAACTGGGAGTCAGAAGGTCATGGGTCCTAATTCTGGCTCTGCCACTTGTCTTCAGTGTGACCCTGGGCAAGTCACTTCACTTCTCTGTGCCTAGGTTACCTCTTCTATAAAACGGGGCTTGAGACTGTAAGCCCTGTTTGGGACAGGGACTGTGCCCAACTTGATTTGCTTGTATCCATCCCAGTACCAGGCACTTAAAGTAAGAGCTTAAAAATATCATCATTCTCATTCTGAATTAATATTTGACCAGCACCTGTGAAGAGTAACGGAGGAGAAGAACAGGAAGAAATATGTCCAAAACCCCTACATAAAAGCTTTTTGCCTATTCCAATACATGTCCCATAATTTGAAGCTTTGGAACCTTTGGACGTTTGTATCTGCTGCTTTTCCTGGTTGTTATTTCAAGCTGGCTGTCTCCTTACAGGAACAATTTGTGTTAAATAAAAAAACAACTTATACATCTAGTCTTGGCAGAGCACATACATTTGTTCTTTCCAGTTAGGCTAACCCATACATTTGATCAAACAATCAATCAATTCATCAATAACATCTATTGAGCACCTACTGAGTCTTAAGCACTAAATTATACAATATCCCCAGTATGAAGCCTAAAACCCTGACTCTGTTAGAAAGTACACATGACACTTAGTCCAGATTTCGACAGCAAATTGTCACTTTCTTCATTTCTTAAAAATACTTTTGATCTCGCAGTGCAGTAGTATTTATTAAGCACTTACTGTATGCAGAACACTCTACTAAGCGCTGGGAAAGAATAGACAGGTGGAAATTCGACACAGTCCCTGTCCCTTGGGAAATTTAACAATCTATCCACTCTTTGTTGTGAGTCAAGAGCTCTGTTTGCCTATAACATCAAGGACCAGATTGAACCTTTCCAGGGTCATGCTTTTTAATAGGCCACTGAAACAGAGAAAACAGAGACTTCTATTTTTCAGGATGTTGACTGCATGAGTTAGGATGAAACAATTAATCAAGTTGTTTGAACAGGATGGGAAAGTGCCGTATTCCCCAAATATTCACACGCAAGGTAGTGTTTCTCCTTCTGAGCACAAAGGCCTAATGTTCATGAGAAATTTAACTCTGGCCAGGATTTAAACTAAATCCCAAAAAGCAGACCAGATTGCTGTTTTCCCTCAGATCTGCCCCACCCGGTATTAAAGAGGGCTCCAGTCTAAAGCAGAATAAGCTGGATTGCCAACCATTCGTTTTCTAGAAATACAGACAGCAGTGTTATATGTGTGATGTTTGCCTTTAATTCCTCTATGTTGGACAAGCCGTCTAAAGGAGTTTACTGTCTAGAAGAGGCATTGGTTATCTTCTGGAAGTATTGCTGTGTCATGTCTTTTTGTTTTGTACTTTGTAAATGTTTCCTTATCTTGGGTTATTTACATGTTTTTATTTTTCTCTGTCTGTCACTGGCTCCATATCCCCACTTTAATACTGAGAGCAAAGGACTGTGTCTAATTCTCAGCCACGTACTCTTTTCTGACATCTAATGCAGTCCTTTGTACACAGCCTACCCTTAATAGCTAGTATTACTACCACTATTCCACACATCTAACATTTAACAGCTAACCATCATCTCCTATGTAAGTTCTGCGAGGGCAAGGAACAATTTTAGATTTTCTTACATGGTATACTGTTATTTTTACTTTGTAGATAGATTGTGGGCTCAATATTCATTGAGTGCTCCTTCTGGATGCTAAGAACTTTGGTGAGTACAATAGAGTAATAAGATACAATCCCAGCCCCCAAGGGTTGTACCTGATAATAATAATAATTATATTTGTTAAGTGCTTACTATGTGCTAGACACTGTACTAAGTGCTGGGGTAGATTAAAGCAAATCATATTGGACATAGTCCCTGTCCCACATGGGGCTCACAGTCTCAATCCCCATTTTACAGATGAGGTAACTGAGGCACAGAAAAGTGAAGTGAATTGCCCAAGGTCACACAGCAGACAAGTGGCAGAGTCAAGATTAGAACCTATGCCTTCAACTTCCAGGCCTGTGCTTCATCCATTATGCCATGCTACTTATTCACCAATGTCGCCAAATAACTGAGACATGGTTCTTTTTCTCTGTAATTGAACTACTTCCTGGAATATTACTCTCTTCTCTGAAGTAAATGGACCACGATACTTTGACTTATTTCTACTTTTGTAACAGAAAGATGAGTTCCTCCCTTCTCTAAACTATACCTGGTCCTCAGCTGAAGCAATTAAGCACATTTTAAGATTGATCACTTTAAGAAAAGTACACTGCAATGGTAAAACATTCCAGCATTGGTACCAAGATGACATTGCATGGCTAATTTGCCTAATTACCAAAGTACCGTAGCCCTGAGAAAAATTCATTGTGGATTTCAGTAATTCAAATTCCATAAGGGTCTTTTTGTTTAGGAAAGTTTTCTCTCGACTGAAGGGAAACAGCATGACTTAAGTGTTTCCCTGGAAGTCAGGAGGGCAGTCACCCTGGATTCTCTCCCAAATGGCACCACTCCCTAGCAGAAATCTTACGTGAGTCATATAGTATCCCAAGTTCCCTTAATTCCTTTTCTGTACAATGGAAGTGGATAAAAGTCTGCAAAGTCCTCAGAGATAATCAGAGGAAGAACGTCTGAATTCCAAATGGTTCCTGACATATATTTGACAAAGCAGCCATCCTCCACAATTTGTCTCTAGCAGGGAGGGGTGGGAATGGAACCCAAGCAGTTAATTCGGTGCTCTGCACACAGTAAGTGCTCAATAAATATGATTGAATGAATGAATGAATGAATGGAAGCTGCACTTCTCAGAATAGATAAATGAGGCAAAGGAGTACAACCTCATCTTCTTCTTTTTAAAAATCTTTTCAACTCCAACCCTTTCCTTCAAATCCCAGTAGGAAAGTATTCTTTTGGACAGGGAAAGATTAGTTCAGCCTCTACCAAACTCATATCAGTTATGATTTGGAGAAATAGCTCTTTACAAGTCTCTTCCCCCAAATTAATTTCCATCTCCCAAATTGCATCAGCCCAGCAGCTGCCTTTAATTCTTATGATTCTTTATTTTTTATTTTTATTCATTATTTTTTTGCCCTTCCTCTGAACTTGTGAACTTGTTTACTTAGATTACCCTACTTGTAAATATTTTTTATGTGTTCCCAGCTAGAGTGTGACCACAGTGAGGATAGGGAGCTTGTCTCTTGCTTCTTTTGGACTTTGCTAAACTCTTAGTTGTAGCCAGTCAATCAATTCATCAATTATATTTATTGAGTGCTTACTGTGTGCAGCGCCCTGTACTAAGCACTTGTGAGAGTACAATATAATAGAGTTGGCAGACATGTTACCTACCCACGACGAACTCACAGTCTAGAGGGGAGCTTACAGTACAGTGATTATTATACCTTGGTTATAACCCAGTTCATTGAATAAGTACATCTTACTTCGCCCCAGTGCTTAGTTCCAGGCTCAGCACACAGCAGGCACTCCACCAATACCATGGATTGGCATTATAAGTCCTTAACGGAGACTATAATGATGGTTATGATTAGATATTATTGTTATTCATTGTGTGTATTAATGTCTGTCTCTGACTGTGAGTTCATTGCGTCCTGGAAGCATGTTAACCAACTCTGTTATACTTTTATTTTCTAAACACTTAGTACCGTACCCTGCACACAGAGAAGCAGCGTGGCTCAATGGAAGGAGCACAGGCTTGGGAGTCAGATGTCATGGGTTCAAATCCCTGCTCCACGACTTTGGGCAAGTCACTTAACTTCTCTGGGCCGCAGTTACCTCATATGTAAATTGGGGATGAAGACTGTGAGCCCCGCGTGGGACAATCTGATCACCTTGTATCCTCCCCAGTGCTTAGAACAGTGCTTTGCACATAGTAAGCGCTTAACAGATGCCATTATTATTATTATTATTATTATTGAAGCACTCAATAAATATGATTGATTAATTGATCTCTTAGTTATATCTAGTACAGTGCATTTTGAGCATTAGAAGCAGAATGGCTTAGTGGAAAGAGCACGGGCTTGGGAGTAAGAGGTCATGGATTCTAATCCCGACTCCGCTACTTGTCAGCTGTGTGACTTTGGGCAAGTCACTTGACTTCTTTGTGGCCTCAGTTCCCTCATCTGTAAAATGGGGATTAAGACTGTGAGCCCCACGTGGGACAACCTGATAACCTTGTATCTGCTTAGAACAGTGCTTGGCACATAATAAATGCTTAACAAATACCATCATTTTAATTTATTTATTTTATTTTTTAAGCATCATGACTACTATTACTTTTACCCAAGACTTTTCCTGCGCAAGCCTCCCCAACTTTCCCAAGACCTCCACACACATAAGCTCCTTTACTGAATGCCTTTGGAATGTAATCAGAACTCTTGACATGGAGTTGCATCCATTTCTGATGGAAAGCTCAGACACTTTGGCACATTCTCATTGTGCAGCAGTGACAAATGGAAGGGTTTTGCATTTCAGTGGTTAAGAGGGAGTCAGGCTTTAGTTGTTTGAACCTAAGGTAACTTTATTCATGGATCAAAAAGGACCTCTCGAGACTTCTAAAGTCTTTATTATTTTAGAGCTGCAAGGAATAACTTTGGAGAGATTTAGACCCTAGGAAATACATTTTCTTCTGAGATCGATTCACTTTGAGGAACTTTCCATCTGGGATCCAGGGTCTCACACTTATATGCTCTCTAAAGCTCCGTCTGTCTTCAAGTCTGAGTGGACTCAGAACTCAACTGGACTTTTGCAAGCATTATGGAGCGTTGAGCCAACTACTCCATTGCAATGCAGCATAGTTTAGTGAAAAGAGCAGAATCAGAGGACCTAGATTCTAATCCCAGCTTTGCCACTTGTCTGCCACGTGACCTTAGGCAATTCACTTCACTACTCCATGCCTCAGTGACATCATCTGTAAAATGGGGATTAAGACTGTGAGCCCCACAAGGGACATGGACTGTGTTTGACCTGAGTACCTTGCCTCTACTGCAGCGCTTAGTGGAGTATCTTCCACATAGTAAGTGTTTAGCAAATACCATTTAGAAAAAACTAAAAATTAAATTTTACAATAATTTTAAGAGCTATGAGTGCTTTTAAAAGGTCAGTTTTTCTCTTTTAGGAGTAGCAAAATGCAAATGTTCTCCCAGAATTCAGATCTGAAATATTTTGAGGAGAATAGTCCAACAAAACACATAGTTTTCTAGGGATCTCATGAAAAGCAGTCTTTCAGAAAAGTAGATTCTTCACTTCTGATATGCAGTATAAAAGTGTGATAAAGAAGGAAGAAGAAAAGCAGCATGGCTCAGTGGAAAGAGCCCGGGCTTGGGAGTCAGAGGTCATGGGCTCTTCCACTTGTCAGCTGTGTGACTTTGGGCAGGTCAATTAACTTCTCTATGCCTCAGTTCCCTCATCTGTAAAATGGAGATTAAGACTGTGCACCCCACATTGGACAACCTGATCACCTTGTATCCTCCCCAGCGTTTAGAACAGTGCTTTGCACATAGTAAGTGCCTAATAAATGCTAAAATTATTATTATTATTATTATTATTATAAATGTTGAGGTACATAAGGGCACAGTGCAAATGAACGTATTCTTAGAAAAATGATATTTTTTGAATGAATATGTTACAGTTGGCATTTGCATGAAGAGCCCAAGGATTGAAAGGATACAAATGCAAAACACAATTAGCAAAACTTGGTTCTGGTAAAAGAAAAAAGTACCGGACCAGTGATAAAGGAAGGTGAGAGGAGTGGGGAAAACTGGGTAGTGGTGGAGGTCGGGGGAAGAGGGAGAATGGTCCATCCCTATCCTCGTATCTCACCCCCAGCTCCGCTCCACAGCCACGTCTTCCATTTTATTCTGCCCGAACTCTGGGTTGTCTGCTTCCTACTGGAATTCCACTTGGAATTTTCATTTTCCTTTTTGCACTGTAATTATTCAGACAATTAAGACTGAGAGTCTATTTTACGGATGCAGTCATTCAGTGACAAGAAGAGTAAAGCTCTTCTTATGTGCCTCGTGTAGTCTAAAATCTCAAAGTTCTATTTAAAAGATTATATTTTCATTAACTGCTACCATATCTGGCACCTAATCATCTATGACTTTTAAAGCTACTGTAATATTTTAATACCACCTGATCTCATTTCCTCCACCATTGTCTATCGTCTTCTTCCCCTTTCCCCAGCCCCTGAGGGATTCTGAGGTGACACTAGCAGATTGTTACTCCAGAAACATCCCCTTTGTTGACCTCAGGCTGTTCCCATTTGCCTGAGTCTAAAGTTTTGTTGGCCATGGGAAATTCAGGGCCCGGATGGATTTTTCCCCAGATACCCTTCTTCCAAAATGCATTTCTTCCCGTGGAAAGAGCATGGGTCTGGGATTCAGGAGACCTGGGTTTTAATTCCAGTCCTTTTGATAGTAATAATAATGGTGGTATATACTAAGCAGTTACTATGCACCAAGTATTGTAGTAAGTGATGGGTAGGTACTAGATAATTAGGTGTTTTGTAGTTCCTGTCCCTTACTGAGCTTGGAATATATTTAGGAAGGAGAACAGATATGGAATTTCCATTTTACACATGAGGAAACTAAGGCAAAGAACTGTTAAGTGACTTCCCCAAGATCACACAGCAGACAGGTGGAAGAGATGGGATTAGAACCCAGGTCCTCCTTAGAGTAGCCCACACTGCTTTCCTTTTGTGCTGTGTGACCTTGGGCAAGTCACTTAATCTTTCTGTGTCTCTGTTCTTTCATCTGTAAAATGGGGATTTAATACATGATCTCCTTCCTATTTAGACCATGAGCCCTACGTAGGATAGAGATGTGAGCCTCCTGTGGGACAGAGACAGTGCCCAACCCGATTATCTTATATCTACCCCAGCACTGTGTTCAGTGTTTGGCCCATAGTAAACACTAATTGAATACCACAATCAATATTAACACTGTATACCCCCAGCCTTCAAAACAGGTTTCATTTCCTTCTCTTCCTCTTGCTTTAAAATTGACCTTGACAGAGTGGACTCTGAAGTTTAAAATGCAGTTCAAGGACCCATTATAATTAAGGCAGGGCACTCAAAATGGCTCTCAGAGCAGATTGAAAGTCCACTGACTGCAACAAAAACTACATAGGAAAACCAAGGCAAGGAGGAAGGTGAGTGGATCTGATTTGGGATGAGAGGAAAACCATGCTTTTTCCCTTTTTCTAAAGCCACTGAGATGTAGGAGAGAGAAAAGGAAGTGTTCCCATTTTGTTCAAGTCTTCTCCCCATCCTTTGGGCAATGCTACTGTGGGGTCACTGAACAGCAAGGGATGATGGAACAACAAGGGGTATTTTTCTGTTCCCGTGATGTGGGAAGGAACATCAGTTCTACAAGACTAGCGAGTCAGACGTTTAAACTGTCACCATCAGTGGCGTCCACCTTCAAAGCCACAGGACAGTTTCATATGGAGGTGACGAGAGAAGCAACATGATCTCCCCAGCGCTTAGAACAGTGCTTTGCACTTAATAAATACCATTATTATTATTACTATTATTATCCAGTGGAAATAATAATAATACTAATGGTACTTGTTAAGCACTTACTATGTACCAAACATTCATTCATTCAATCAGTCGTATTTATTGAGCGCTTACTGTGTGCAGAGTACTGTGCTAATCGCTTGGGAAGTCCAAGTCGGCAACATATAGAGACGGTCCCTACCCAACAACTGGCTCACAGTCTAGAAGGGGGAAACAGATGACAAAACAAAACATGTAGACAGGTGTCAAAATCATCAGAACAAATAGAATTATAGCTATATGCAGATCATTAACAAAATAAATAGAATAGTAAATATGTACAAGTAAAATAGAGTAATAAATCTTTGCAAATATATATACAAGTGCTGTGGGGAGGGGAAGGAGATAGGGTGGGGGGGATGGGGAGGAGGAGAGGAAAAACGGGGCAGAAACAAGGCAATCAGCTTGTCCCACATGGAGCTAAATCTTAATCCCCATTTTCCAGATGAGGTAACTGAGGCCCAGAGAAGTTAAGTGACTTGCCCAAAGTCACACAGTTGACAAGTCGCAGAGCCGGGATTAGAACCCACAACCTGTGATTCCCAAGTCCATGCTCTTTCCACTAAGCCACACTGCTCCTCAGTGCCCAGGTTTAGTAGTCAGAAGATCTGGATTTTAATCCTGCCTCCCCTACTTGTCCATTGTGTGATCTTGGGCAAATCACTAACCTTCTCAGTGCCTCAATTCCCTCATCTGCAAAGTGGGGATTTAATACCTCATCTCCCTCCTACTTGGTCTGTGAGTCCCACGTGGGACCTGATTATTTTGGATCTATCCCAGAGCTTACTACAGTGCTTGGCACATAGTAAGCACTTAGATTTCACAATGATTATTACTGTGATGGATGGTTTCACTCTCTGATAGTCTGATAACTGTCTGCTGTACCTCATTTTCGCCTGTTCCGCCTAGCTCTCTTCCTCCCTTCAAAGCCCTACTGAGAGCTCCCCTCCTCCAGGAGGCCTTCCCACACTGAGCCCCCTTTTTTCTCTCCCCCTCCCCATCCCCCCGCCCTACCTCCTTCCCCTCCCCACAGCACCTGTATCTATGTTTGTACAGATTTATTACTCTATTTATTTTACTTGTACATATTTACTATTCTATGTATTTTCTTAATGATGTGCATCTAGCTTTATTTCTATTTATTCTGATGACTTGACACCTGTCCACATGTTTTGTTTTGTTGTCTGTCTCCCCCTTCTAGACTGTGAGCCCGTTGTTGGGTAGGGACCGTCTCAATATGTTGCCAACTTGTACTTCCCAAGCGCTTAGTACAGTGCTCTGCAAATACAATTGAATGAATGAATGAATAACTGTGGAATCTATAGTTATTATACGTAGAATGTACATTGCGTGTATCTCCTATGAATCGATGCCATATTGTGGCAAGAGAGTTTGCATACATCAGTGAAGCTGAGAGCTATGCCACTGAGAGATAATAATAATAATAATGATGGCATTTGTTAAGCGCTATGTGCAAAGCACTGTTCTAAGCACTGGGGAGTATACAAGGGGATCAGGTTGTCCCAGTTGGGGCTCACAGTCTTCATCCCCATTTTACAGATGAGGTAACTGAGGCCCAGAGAAGTGAAATGACTCGCCCAAAGTCACACAGCTGGCAATTGGCAGAGCCGGGATTTGAACCCATGACCTCTGACTCCAAAGCCCGTGCTTCTTCCAATGAGCCACGCTGCTTCTCTAATAGCATTTATTCTCCTGTCAGGGTTACCCATGATGAAAAGGTCTAAGCTGAAGTGTCAGACAAAGTAGATAGACCTTTGCTGGGCAGCAGCGGTGTGGGAAAGAGTCAAAAGCGGGTGATCGAAGTATTCATCAAAGTCAACAGCAGAGACTTAAGTTTTTACTGCAAGGAAGAAGGCGATGGTAAAATGCCTCTGGATTTTTTTACCGAGGAAACACTCTGGATCCATCCGTAAAGCTGCTATGAATCGGAAAGGACTCGGTGGCATTTGAAAATGTTGATGTCACTCCACCATATGTAAAGTATATAGTGAAATGGCATCAATCATGTACTTCAGTGAAATAAGTCATCACTCATCGGTTGTATGTCACAGTAACCTCATCTCCACGCACTGGGTGTGCCAGCCTTTCCAGGAGTAGCAGCTGCTGGAATGAGCACACAACAGTGTGGCTGAGTTACTTGGCTCGCTTTTTAGATCGTTTGGTTTTAATTTAAAGAATGATTTGAGTCAGTGATGCTATTTAAACAAATGTAAAAAACACTCACGATAGGTCACATGAAGTAAGTGATCAAAGTTGTGGTAATTTAGGTTCTTCCTTGGTTAACAAAAATGGGGCTACTGTGCCCATTTCTCCACTGCCAAAATTTCCTCTCTGTCTTTCATCCCACAGACACTTTGGGAGAAACACTATAATAAATCACTCGGGGACATTAACCCCATTGCAGCAGTGAATGCATAGTGTAAGCATGTTGTAGTGGCTGGAGTCAGAAGGATATGGGTTCTAATTCCAGCTCCACAACTCATCTGCTGTATGACCTTGGGCAAGGCACTTAACTGCTCTGTGCCTCAGTTACTTCATCTGTAAAAAATGTGGATTAAGAGTGTGAGCCCAGTGTGGGACAGAGACTGTGTTCAACTTAACTTGTATCTATCCCAGTGCTTAGAACTGGCCCTACTGAGAGATCACCTCCTCCAGGAGGCCTTCCCAGACTGAACCCCCTCCTTCCTCTCCCCCTCGCCCCCCTCTCCATCCCCCCATCTTACCTCCTTCCCTTCCCCACAGCACCTGTATATATGTATATATGCTTGTACATATTTATTACTCTATTTATTTATTTATTTTACTTGTACATATCTATTCTATTTATTTTATTTTGTTAATATGTTTGGTTTTGTTCTCTGTCTCCCCCTTCTAGACTGTGAGCCCACTGTTGGGTAGGGACTGTCTCTATATGTTGCAAACTTGTGCTTCCCAAGCGCTTAGTACAGTACTCTGCACACAGTAAGCGCTCAATAAATATGATTGATTGATTAGAACAGTGCTTGGCATATAGTAAGTGTTTAACAAGTACCATAATAATTATTAAGCAGAAACACCCTAAGAAGTCCCCTGCTGATAGTCAGGCTCCCGCCAAAGTGCCAGACATCAACAGGGAGTGTCTTGCAATACTAAGAGAATCAGGCTTAATAGTGTATATTCTATCCCAATGTTTAGTACAGCGCTCTGCACATGGTAAGCACTTAATAAATGCTATTACCACTTCGACTACTACTAGCTGTGTCTGTTAGTGAATGTTTCCATTCTATTTTTCAATTTAACTTTAACTTTGCTTCAGTGGCACATCTCCAATTCAAATGACTTTGCTGATCACTCAAACACACTCTCCTTCAAGGTGATCCTTTCAGCCATCATTTCAGGATTTTCCTGAAAAGAACAACCAGCGACTTTGTTCAGTAGAAGGGGGACTGTCAGAAAAAGAGTCTCTAGACAATGAATCTCTTTCTTTCCTTCATGCTATTTCACAGCTGAGATTATAGCATTTTTGTTGTTCAGCAATGATGCAGATGCGGTAATTATGGAAAAGAATATGGTGGGGGAGTTATAGGAAATGAGTATGTTGGTTATCTCTGAAGTGGGGAGGGGAATCAATCAATCAAAACTATTCATTGAGCATATTCTCAGGGCAGGGAATTGTACTTATTGCTTGGGTGTGTACAATATAGTAGAGTTGGTAGATGTTATGCCTGTCCTCAAGGAGTTTACAGTCTAGCGGGAGAGTAGAAGAAAAAGGACCAAGTGGCATCAAGTGCTTAGTACAGTGCTCTGGACACAGTAAGCGCTCAATCAATATGATTGAATGAATTAATGATAAATCGTTGCCCAGAGGTTGAAGCCCTTTAAAATGCTATCTACTACATTCCTCTGAATGGGTGAGGAAAGGGGAAGGTGATATGTTTTCTTCTGACATCCTGCCATTCCTAAATCCCATCCCTGTTCATCCCTAAGGTTTAGAGGCTTTTCTGCTTAATTTCTACTCTCTCCAGGTTGCAGTTCCCAAACTGTCACCTCGACATTCTTTAGTTCAAAAGTGGTTGCTATTCATAACAGATCTAATTTTTTATTAATTTTCCTAGATGGGGTTTTCTTGAGACTGTAAACTCACTGCGGGCAGGAAACATGTCCACCAACTCTGTTGTATTGTACTCTCCCAACCACTCAATACAGTTCTCTGCATACAATAAGCACTCAATAAATACCATTGATTCATTTATTGATTGATTATCATTCATTCAATCGTATTTATTGAGCGCTTACTGTGTGCAGAGCATTGTATTAAGTACTTGGGAAGTACAAGTTGGCAACATATAGAGGTGGTCCCTACCCAACAACGGGCTCACAGTCTAAGGGCTATTTTTTTAGCCAATATAATTTCAATGGTAAACTGAAAAAGTAATGGTTTAAAATTAACATTTGTTCCTTTGTAAATTGAAGATATAAATACTCATCATACTGGCCTTAGCTGCTTACAAGAGTACCATTCTCCTAGGCATATTTAATAAATATTATCTGATGACAATAAATTTGTAGCTACCTCACGTGACGCTTAGAACAGTGCTCCAGTGCTTAGAACAGTGCTTTGCACATAGTAAGCACTTAATAAATGTCATCATTATTATGTGAAGCTCGGACCTTTTTGAGGACATTTAGGGCATTTTGGAAGTTCGTGAAACTAATTTTCTAGATCAAGTGGTTGATCCTCACAGGATTTACCTAAGTATTCATTAATTTCCAGGGAGTGATGCCTCAGTAAAGTATATCTTGGTAGCTACACACGCTCTCAGTGGTAGACTATAAATGTAAGATCTATAAGTGAGCATTTGTTTTCTGATCAAATTAAAGGAAAAATAATCTTTATGTTGCCCATGTCTGCTTAGGAAAGTGTTATTCTCCCAGAGATATTTAGGAATTTTCACTTGTGGACAGAATCTCATTCCCTTCTAAGCAAGACGTAGGACTGAGACCTACTTTCTTCTGAGCTCCATTCCAGTTGTTTCATCAGCTTCATTTTGAACCTGATCCTCTGGTGCCTCATCTTTCATGGCTTCTAATCTCAGCTCTGACACTTGTCTGCTGCATGGCCTTGGGCAAGCCATTTCATTTCTCTGTGCCTCAGTTACCTCATCTGTAAAATGGGAATGAAGTCTGTGAGCCTTTTGAGGAACAGGGACTGTGTCCAACCCAATTCACTTGTATTCATTCAATCGTATTTATTGAGCATTTACTGTGTGCAGAGCACTGTACTAAGTGCTTGGGAAGTACAAGTCGGCAACATATAGAGACGGTCCCTACCCAACAACGGGCTCACAGTCTAGAAGGGGGAGACAGACAACAAAACAAAACATGTAGACAGGTATCCATCTTAGTGCATAGTACAGTGCCTGGCACATAGTAAGTGCTTAACAAATACCATACATATCATTATTATTTTATTATTATTATTATTATCTACTCTTTGGAAGTTTGCTAGATTAGTTACTCCAAATGCTATATTGGACTATTATTATTCAGTGAATTATTATTGAGGGATTAATTACTTCAATTATTCAGTGAAATAATTGTCACTCTTCCCTTTAACCCCCAAATCTCAGTGATTTCTAATTCATTCATGTCTTCAATATTTATTGAACTACACTGTTTACTCTGACATGGCTCTGACATGAGGTTTAAAGATACTGTGTGTCTAATGTAGCATGGGAAGGGAGGAAATAGCTACATACAAAATGATTCTCTTGAATAATACCTGAGATACTGTAAATGCTCCTTTAATCAACTTTACCCTAACCGTTGACAGATATATAGATAGACAGATGGGCCCATGTGCTTGCATTTAGTGTTCAGGCATAAAAGTGAATGTAAACTCTAATAAATCAAACTAGAGTCATCCGACTTTATTTATTAAATTGGGAGCAAGGTTTCACATATATGTCTAAAGGCCACTAAAGTTACTGTGTGCAATAGCTCTATGTAATAGGGACTGTTGCTAACTTACTCTTAGGTGACACACCATTTATATTCATTTTAAACAACCGTTAAATCCTCTGTAGCCCTGGTTGGAGTGAATACAGTGCTGTTGAATGTATGGAAGAGTAAAGTACATTTCCTTGATCCAGGGTCTAAAGTGATTTGATGAGTTTCTAAGGCAGAAAGGACCTGGTTTCTTCATGTCTACCATATCTGTGGTATGTTACTCTCCTAAGTGCTTCACACAGTGCTCTGCACATAGTAAGCATTCAATAAATGCCATTGATTATTCTAGGTGTAAGGTTGTTCTACCTTTTGGTTAAATAAAATGGTGGTATTCAGAGGGACTGAATTATTTTTATTCCAGCAGTGCCCGAGTCATTACATTCTTTATATTGAAAGGGAGTCCCAAAATCAATCGATCAGTCGATCAATTTATCAGTAACATTTATTGAATGCTTACTGAGTGATGATCACTGTTCTTAGCACTTGGGAGAGTACAATGTAATAATATCATACATTCCCTGCCCACAGTGAACTTACAGTCTAGAGGGGGAGACAGGCATTAATATAAATAAATTAATGACGGATCTGGACATAAGCGCTATGGGGCTGGGAGGGGATGATGAATAAAGGGAGCAAGTCAGAGTGATGCAGAAGGGAAGGGAAGAGGAGGAGAGGTGGGGGGATTATCAGGGAAGGCCTCTTGGAGGAGATGTCCTTTAAATAAGGCTTTGAAGCAGGGGAGAGAAATTATCTGACAGATATGAAGAGGGAGGGCAATCCAGGCCAGAGGCAGGATGTTAACCAGAGGTCAGCAGAGAGACAGACCAGATCAAAGGACAGTGAGTAGGTTAGCATCAGGTTAGAGAAATTGGCATGTTGAGTTGTGGTAGAAGAGTAGAGAGGTGAGGTAGCTGGGGGAAGATGATTGTGAGCTTTAAAGCCAAAGGTAAGGAGTTTTTGTTTGATGTTGAGGTGGATGGGCAACCAGTGGAGGTTCTTGAGGAGTGGGGGAGACATGGACTCAATGTTTCTGTAGAAAAATGGCCCAGGCAGCAGAGTGAAGTATGGACTGGAGTGGGGAGAGATAGGAGGCAGGGAGGTCAGCAAGGAGGCTTATACAGTAATCAAGGTGGGATAGGATAAATGTTTGGATTAATGTGGTAGCAGTTTGAATGGAGAGGAAAGGGCAAATTTTAGCACTGTTGTGAAGGTTGAACTGGCACCGAACTGCCACCTGAAATGGCTGGCAGGGCCTTAAAAATTGAATTACCAGAACCTGAAGATATGAAACAAATGATCACATTGTACCAATAGGTCTTTAAGATTGGGAACATGTCTCCCAATTTTAATGTACTGTACTCTCCCATCCTCTTAATATAGAGTTCTCCACAGAATAAGTGCTCAATAAGTACCATTGATTGATAAAGATTTGGGGGGAGTTTCTGGTATTGTGTTTTAGTGGAAAAAGCACGGGCTTGAGAGTCAGACGTGATGGGTTCTAATCCCAGCTCTGCCACTTGGCTGCTGTGTGAGCTTGAGCAAGTCACTTAACTTCTCTGTGCCTCAGTTCCCTCATCTGTAAAATGGGGATTAAGACTTTGAGCCCCATGTGGGACAACCCGACTACCTTGTATCTACCCAGCGTTTAGAACACTGCTTGGCACATATTAAGCACTTAACACATACTATTCTTCTTATTATTATTATAAAGCATTAACACTGAAGACAGTCGAACAATGGGTGTCTGGGTTATTGTTGCCATGCAAAGTAGCATCAACTGGAATAAGTGCAACCACAGTTTAGGTGAGGACCCCCCTTCCAGGATGAATGGATATTAGGTGAAGCCTCTGACACGATGAGGAAAACCATCACTCACAATCAGGGAAGTGTTAAAACTCCAGGGAATTGGGACCCTTGTGGATAGAGCACTGGCTTGTGAGTCAGAATGACCTGGGATCAATTCCCACCTCCACCACTTGTCTGCCATGTGACCTTAATTTCTCTGTGCCTCAGTTACCTCAACTGTAAAATGGGAGTTAAGACTGTGAGCCCCATGCAGGACAGGGACTGAATCCAATTTGCTTATCTTGTATTTACCCCAGTGAATAAGGTTTTAAAATTCCATTATTATTATTATTATTATTATTATTATTATTATTATTATTATTATTATTATTATTATTATTAATCTCTGCTCCCTAAAACAGATATTCGTACCTCCGAGACAGGACACTCCTCTGCTAGGGCAGAAGCCTGTGTCTCTTGTTTCTACTGCATTTTCCTAAACACTTAGTACAGTGCATTAAAACCCATGGGACCTCAAGAAGTACAGCTATTATAATTTGTCAAAAGAAACAGCACAGTGGCAACTCTAAATCTTGGCCTAAAACTGAAGACGACTTGGCCCAGCCAGAACTCAAAGAAACTAAACGATTAAACCCAGGGCAGTTGAAAATCCAGAACAAAAATCTAGATTTTCCTGAACTCAGGTTTTCTTGACTAAGATGGGTTTTCAATCCAATCTTTTGCTGGTTCATGCAGATGAACCCACTGAATGTTCTGCCAACTTTCTCAGGAAGGAATTGTTCTGTAGTACTCTGCACGCAGTAAGCGCTCAAAAAATATGATTGACTGACTAGTAGTAGTAGTAAGTATCGGAAGCAGCAACCTCTTGGTACAGTGCACTATACTAGATGCTTGGGAAATACAGAGGATTCAATTCACAGCTTCCCTGCCCACAACTATTCCCGAGTGGAATATTCTATATTAGTCAATACATTGAAGAATCAACCTCTCAGCTGAATTTATTAAGTGCTTACTTTGTGCAGAGCACTATACAAAGCACTTGGGAGAATACAATCCAATAGAGAACATAGACATGATCCCCGCCCTCAATGAGAAGCAGTGTGACCTTGTGAAAAACAGTGATCCCTAGTACCAGGAGGACCTGGGTTCTAATCCCAGCTCCGCTACATGCCTGCTGTGTGACTTTGGGCAGGTCACTAAATTATCCGTTAGCACTTAGGAGAGTACAACACAACAAGAGTCAGTTGATTCATCCCTCACTATTAAAGACGCGTATTGATGTTTTTGTAGTCACGGGTGATTGTACAAGACGATTCTCAAAATGACATATGCCAGTCTCAGCTTCAGCAGTGTCGACTTCCAACCAAAGGACACCTCTGCTCTAGGCTCTTCGTTGTGTATGCAGGGAACTTCCCAACAACTCTCTGATATTGTACTCTCCCAAGTGCTTAGAACAGTGCTCTACACACAGTAAGTGCTCCAAAAGTACGATCGGTTGATTAACTGATTGATTGATTGTGAACACTTGCCCTACACACCATGCCAACTCCCAAGAACAGCACCCAGAAGACACTGTATTTCTGTTTTGTTTTATGTTTTTCCCTTTGGGGTGACCAGCCAGAGCCTTAGAAGTCACTGGCCACTTCGGACACAGCTCCCAATTCAGGATTTGGCAAGTAAGACAGAAAATGAAGTTATTCTCAACCTGTAAATCTAAACACCTTATGAAGGAGAAGAAAGTGCCCATTCACCAGCCAGTCATGCATTATTTATAGAGTGCCAACAGGAAGCCCGGTACTCTATAAGAGAAGCAGCGTGATTCAATGGAAAGAGCACGGGCTTTGGAGTCAGAGGTCTTGGGCTCAAATCTTGGCTCCGCCAACTGTCAGCTGTGTGACTTTGGGCAAGTCACTTAACTTCTCTGTGCCTCGGTTACCTCATCTGTCAAATGGGGATTAAAAATGTGAGCCCCCCGTGAGACAACCTGATCACCTTGTATCCCCCCAGTGCTTAGAACAGTGCTCTGCATATAGTAAGTGCTTAACAAATACCATCATTACTCTACCTGGCACATGAATCAGAGAACACTGCCTCAATTTACCTCACTTCAATATCTGAATCCCTTGAGGCTTCCCACCTTTTCTGAGAGGCTCCATTTCTGCCACTTAATACAAAGAAAAAGGCTGAGTCTGAACTTCACCACATTTTTTTTTTAATATCTGGAATTTTTGAAGAGAAAGAACACTGTAAGTCTAGGTAGTAAAGGGATACCTACTGCTCAAAGAGTCATTTGAGCAAACAGAGCAAATTCAAAGAGGAGATGGAATTCAAGCAAGGTGATTAATAACAGTAATGATAATAATATTTCTTAAGCACTCACTATGTGCCAAGCACTGTGCTAAGGATTGGGGTAAATAAAAGACCATCAAGTTGGAACCAAATCTCTGTCCACATGGGACACACAGTCTAAGATGATTTACAATGTCCACATGACGGTCTCAGATATTTCTGAACCCATTCTGAATCCATTTCAAAAAATTAATGCAACATATCTATTCTAAAAGAAAGTTTCTCAGGGATTTAGTTTCCTAATGGATTACGATAAACAATAGTGAAGTTAAAAAATGCAATTATCCTGAAAGTCTTGACAGATACATCTAATAATTCATGTTGTAGTTTAATGATCGCACAGAAAATGACTGTAATAAAACAATAATGTTAAACAGTTGTAAGTCTTCGTTTAGGTTTTGTTTTGTTTTGTTTTCTATGGTTGTTTGGAGAGTATTTAACATCCTGGTCTTCACTGGGAACAGAACCAAGTTAACCATAATGATGGTTCAATGCTGCTCTTCATGTCATTGTGCTCAACTTTTTATGGACATAAATATCCCCTGAGCACTTAATAATGATAAAAATAATTGCAGTATTTGTTATGTTCTTTCTATGTGCCAGGCTCTGTACTAAGTGCTGGGGTGGAGACAAGCAAATAAGGTTGGGCACAGTCTTTTGAGAGTCACCCCTCTTCTACCTGTACAGCATTCACCCCTATTCTATGCTGCTTGCCCAATTTAAAATTTATTTAAATGTTTGTCTTCCTCATTAGTTGTAATGTCCTGAAGGACAGAGATCGTGTCTACCGACCCACTGTTGGGTAGGGACTGTCTCTATATGTTGCCAACTTGTACTTCCCAAGCGCTTAGTACAGTGCTCTGCACACAGTAAGCGCTCAATAAATACAATTGATTGATTGATTGATTGACTGAATCGTGCTCTCCCAAGCGCTCAGTTCAGTGCTGTGCACACAGTAGATGGTAAGCTCCTTGAGGGGAGAGATCATGCCTACCAATTAATAATAATAACAATAATGACATTTGTTAAGCACTTTCTAAGCAATGGGGGGGATACAAGGTGATCAGGTTTTCCCGTGTGGGGCTCACAGTCTTAATCCCCATTTTACAGATAGGTAACTGAGGCACAGAGAATTTAAATGACTTGCCCAAAGTCACACAGCTGACAAGTGGGGGAGTCGGAATTCACACCCATGACCTCTGACTCCCAAGCCTGAGCCCTTTCCACTGAACCCCGCTGCTTCTCTACTCTCTGTCCTGTTCTTCTCTGTTCTACTCTCCCTAATGCTAAGTACAGTTTTCATCACTCGGTAAATGCCCAGTAAAATTGATTGATCACACACAAAAAAAATTTGGAATAATACAGTTACCATTTAAAAAAAAAGAAAAAGCATTGAAAGTCTGGGATATGATGTTAGCATGTTGCGAGCAATTATTTTTAAACTTTTTCTTGAATACAAAACTATGACTAGGGCCCCCATCTATTTTCATTTATACTTAAAAAAGTTCATCCAAGTCTTTGGTAACATGTTTTGGGGTATTTTTACAAGCAACCTCATTAAAGGCGGTTTCTCACAACATTACTAAAGAATGTCAAATATTAAAGAAAAGAATAATATTCCTTCTCTCTGATGCTTTATTTTGATATGAAGAGAAAAATTTCAGAACATAATCCTGGAACAGGTCTTTCAACACCTCCTCCCCTTTAAATATGCAGAGACCAGTAACCATAAAATTGGGATCGATGAATATGAACAAAAAATGAATATTCTATTTGCTCTCCAAGTTCTGTTTTGATAAAGAACCACATAGTGCTAGGACACTTATAGAAATATTACTGGGGCATCTACATCTAAAAGAAATACTAGTACATCAGTGAATACAAAATGGTTTTTGACTTCTATTGAAGAAGAGGGAAGAAAAGAAACAGGTGAAGATTTATTTGTCCCCCGTTGCCAATAAACAGACTCCTTTTTCTCTTCCTTAACCTCCCATGGAGGCCTACCTCTCTAAAACTAAGCATTCTCCTAAGAGCTGAGGCAGCAAAATTTTGGTTCTTAGATTTAGTAAAGAGATTTTTACCCCCTGAGTTTTCTCTTGTGGGAAAATATAAAAAAGAATGAAGGATAAGCTAGATATAATAATTCCAAGTCTTTTATTTCTTTTTAATTGGGATGACCAGAAATGCTTAAAAAGCAATCTGGGGGTTTATGTTTTTGGTCTCCAAAATGGCAACCATACAAATCCTTCAGCAAGTGAATCATTTCCAGTCTGTTCGCAGTGAGTTTTATTTAAAATGACAATTTACTTCCATTCTGCCAAAATTACAGAAAGGATTTATTTAGACACCTAATGAACCATAACTATGAAATCAGCATGAGCGTATTACATTGTGGAAGTCCTTGGGGTCTAGATTTTAATTTAAACTTTCCTGCAGCTGAAAGGGCATTAATTCTAACAATTTTTCCTGATCCCCTTCTTTGTCAGAACAAAATATTTTATGAGAGAGATTGGGAAGATGCATTTCTGCATTTCCTCCCCCTCTCCATCCCCCCCACCTTACCTCCTTCCCTTCCCCACAGCACCTGTATATATGTATATATGTTTGTACGTATTTATTACTCTATTTAATTATTTTACTTGTACATATCTATTATAGTTATTTTATTTTGTTAATATGTTTTGTTTCGTTCTCTGTCTCCCCCTTCTAGACTGTGAGCCCACTCCACACGGATGGTGGAGTATTTATTGAGCACTTACTGTGTGCAGAGCACTGTACTAAGCGCTTAGGAAGCACAAGTTGGCAACATCTAGAGATGGTCCCTACCCAACAGTGGGCTCACAGTCTAGAAGGGGGAGACAGACAACAAAACAAAACATATTAACAAAATAAAATAAATAGAATAAATATGTACAAGTAAAATAAATAGAGTAATAAATATGTACAAACATATATACATATATACAGGTGCTGTGGGGAGGGGAAGGAGGTAAGGCAGGGGGGAGGGGGAGGACAGAGAGACTGACCTACTTGAATGAGCTCACCACTATTCATTTCAGAGCTCCATTTTACAGTCTGAAATGAATAAGCTACTCAGCAGGTGTAGCAATAACAATTCACTTTCAAAGCCAGGATGCGAATTACACATTTTAATCCTTCAGAGAAAACAAAAACACTTTTCTGTGAAATTGACATTGTGCCCCCAATGCACTTGACAGCAAATAAATGAACCAGCCAGAACATCTGCCGTCAAAAATATCAAAGCCTCTGATTAAGAGAATCTATACTATACTTCTGTATGGGGAATCACAAAGCCATAACTGGTATTTGAAAAAAAAATAGTCTGGAGGTTATTGTTTAGAAAAAAAATTCAAAATTTGGAACACATTCAATTATCTCCCTTTGAATTGTACTATAAATGTATCCTGATCTAAGGTAGAGTCTTTAGTTAGTTCCCACTCCCTAGAGGTAGCTGTTCTAAAGTATAACTAAGCACAATCCCAAGATTCAGGGACATTTTGTGGAGGATAAAACATCCAGTTGCACTGAACGAGATCAAGAGAAACAACCTAGATAGTAGTTAATATTGAAAGAGTGTGAAATATCATCTCTATCAAGAAAGCAAATTTACCATGAAAGCATTTTATAGAGCCTGACAAATAGTTGTAAACATATAGTGTCCATTTACATGTCGTTGAAATCACCTTTCCTAAGTATGAACTAAAATTGTACTTTATCCTCAGATGCCCTTCTAGCCAGCAATCGGCAAATATAAAATTGCCCTCCAGACTTCTTACCTACCAATGATGAGCAAGCTATAAATTAACATAATCAAAAATAACCCAAAGGAAAGTGAAATACAGAGAGGAAAAAATGAACCTCAGTCATTTCCAGAACTGCCGGACTATGTGCTCGCCGTTGTCACTGCTTTGCTGTGGCAGCAAGCCCAATGTGTGGCAGGAACTGGATTATCCCTATCTACCCCAGAATGTAGTACATAGTAAACACTGAACAAATACCACAGTTATCTTAAACCATTGACAGAAGGTGGGGTGGAGGCAAAAAGAGAGTAAAGAGAAAGTAAAAGTTGGAGAAAAACCAAAAATCTCAATATTGTTCAAAAATAGCCATCCTGAGAAATGCCACTCCAAAATTATATTGAAGGCATTAAAAGATTTCCATTAGTGTCCATGTATTTTCCTCAATCCGGCACCTTTAGCTCCGGCTTGTGACAGTTTATCTTCCTCTACTGAATTCCTAAATTTGGACGGACACCCCTTCCCATTTTTATTATCATCTCTTTGTATCCATTCTTCCTTTGTGATATCACGGTGAATTAGAACTATGTGACCAGAAATGGCAGTCTTTTCGAACTTCAATCCCTGCTTTCCCCTGGGACACGGGGTTATTACTACATCATAATATCTGTTAGCTAAAACCATGGGCTTCACCCAACTTCAAAGCAGAGATATTAAAGGCTCGTTTTCCACTACAAGGCAGGTGTATTTTTATTAGATCGCTCTTTCAAAATTGCTATGACTTCATTTGTGGATATCCCGCCAACAACCATTATTGAAAGCTGGACTATAATTGCTAAGTTACATGCAACGTCTGAAGCACTAAACCAGTGCTCCTCGCAACCCTCCAACAACTGACTGGAACCAAGTGTTACATCATTAAAGCTGAATTACAACACAGCCATGGCGTGTTTTCCATGTGTGCTATTTTAAACAATAGGAGAGCAAAACCTGGCTATAAATTCACAGAGCCCCAATTTGTTCAAATTCACCAACAGTAAGAGCTGTCTGACAGACCCTGTTGGCTCTATTTTAGTCAGAAATGTCACGTGCCAAAATTAAATATCTGTTTGGCTTTTATTGGAGATGGAAATGCTAGCTTTAAGTTATAAATTTAAACAACCTGTCACAAAGGGGGACTCCACATTTATAAAGCTTGGGAACTCATATTCGGCGATAATTGTGGAAGGAAAGACAAATAAACTAATGGAGAGTGTTCCGTTTCTTAGCTGATTTTGTATAGAATAAATCAGTAGAAGTGATGATGGCATGGCTTTCATTTGGTTCTGTCTGGGTTTCTTTTCATTGGTAGAGATGGATTTGATATCTGTACTTTCAGCTGCTGTGCCTAGTTAATTGCTCTGGGGGAAATACAACGGAAGGGAAGACATCCTTCTTAACTGTACTACACAGCAAGACAGTTAAGGACTCAGGAAACACCACCAATGAAGATTTTTCCAAGTTCTGTTCCATTCATTCCAACGCTGATGGGTGCCATCCAAGTGGAAATATTTTTGCTGCCATACTGGAATGCGAAGACCATTCTAATTATTGTGAGCAAATCCTGAAGCCTTTTTATTCAGCTTCAGTGATTTTACAGTGCCCAGATTCCACTGGAAAATATTTGGTCACTCATTTGCTTGGACAGAAATCCATCACCTGGAATAGAAATCGCAGTAAGCCTGCCAGCACCCTGGTGCAGACAAGCCTCGCAAATATTCCAAGGAATGAGCTCTACCTTTCAAATATTCGGTGCATTGCAGTGACCGAAAAAGGCTCATTCTAGCACGCGTAAGTATTATTTTAGCTCTCACCTCCAGAACTTAGATTGTACAGTAGCAATTCCTTTGCCATCCACACATTACCTGTCTGCAGGTTTGATTGCAGTAGCCAAACACAATATTCAGCCTTCTCACTGGTGGCTTAACAGTATTTTTAATTTTACTTAAAATAGATCACTTCATTGAAGGTAAGAGTTTCCAAAATAATTTTTACTAATCCACAGGGAAACCACGATAGCTGTTTAAATAGGGCCACATCATAGGAAAATACACTACAATAAATGTCTGAACTAATCCAAAACGTCTCCTGGAGCTGAACTGCTCTATAAGCAGCTAATAATTTTTCAACTACTTGGTACTATGTTACTCTGGCTGGAATCTCCCATATTATGCCATCTCATTTATTTAAATTCTTGCAGTCTGTACAGAAGTGTAATGCCGCTTGCATTTATTTATGAAAATTCCCTCTATCCGTATATTCTGAATGATGGTGGCCCATCGCTTCCACCACATGCGACACACATCGCATATTGAAACAGCAAAAGAAATCCACCCCTCCCTACCTGGAAAAAAATAAAAGTACATATGGTGCTCTCACCACAAATGTATGCACACCCAGTTCTTTCCTTTATTTAAGGAAGCTTTGTGCCAACTGAATCAAGGCGAAGATACTATTTTAAGGTTTGTTTGTTTTCTTTAAATTTGGCTCTACCTGCCTTTTCAAGAGCTATACTATTTTTTTCCCCATAAAATTGATTGGACCAATCTGGAAAAATAGCTGTTGTTAAGGCTGCGGGCATTCAAAGAATTCAGCAGGCTTGGTGGTTATTTTTCATCTTTGATCCCAACAGGATTCTGCTGGTCTACATTCAAGCATTGCCCTTTGGTCTAAATTGCTTTATGGAGAATGTCGGTTACACACTTCCCGATAGGGAGTGAAGGATATTTTTATCTGGTATTAAAACGAAGAAATTAGTCACAATTTTTCCGACATTCTTCAAGTTCTAGGAAATGGGTCATTTCATATGAAAATGATATTTCTCTCAAGGGGCTGTGATTTCTCTACTTTACCCTTTAAACATGGAGTGCAGTACCAATGCAATCAATTTCTGTTCCTTTTATTAATTTTTGGCCCCTTCGCATTTTTAATACAGTGAAACTTCACTAATCTGGACTAGAGAATTGGGAAAGTCCATGTAAAACTCTGAATCGAGAGTGTTTAAAATGTGGTTTTATTGGAATATTCTGGCAGGAAGAGGGTGTGCCTCTGTGTGTTTCTGAGTTTTACTTCCAGATACTCTTACTAAGTCACTAACTTTCTTTGACATGGCTGTTTCAATCTGCGTGTAGGGTAGCTTGGTTTACAAATAACTTGATGTCTTTCATTCTCTCTCTATTCTCTTGCTGAAGATGAACAGGTTCTTCTTTACTCAGAGGATAGGTCAACTGAACTAACTTTTATTCCAAAACCTGCCTTCTTTTAGCACCAGTAGAGAGACTGAAAGGGATCAAGTACAGTATCTGAGGTATCCCCAACTCTTGATTAATTAACCAAATTGATGAAGTTTAGAGTTAATGATATTCAGAATTCTTTTCTCCCGACATCACCAGAACAAAGACTTATAAATATAGTCTCCCAACTCCCCCCCCCGACACACACACTCCATTGGGTTCGGGAATTTTTTACACCTAATGAGAAGCAGAGTGTCTTAGTGGAAAGAGCCCGGGCTTGGGAGTCAGAGGTCATAGGTTCTAATCCCGGCTCAGCCACTAGTCAGCTGTGTAACCCTGGGCAAGTCACTTAACTTCTCCGTGCCTCAGTTACCTCATCTGGAAAATGGGGATTAAGGCTGTGAGCCCCAAGTGAGACAACCTGATTACCTTGTATCTACCCCAGTGCTTAGAACAGTGCTTAACACATAGTAAGCGTTTAACACATATCATCATTCTTCTGTAGATATACAGCCTAGAAATAAAAAAAGTGGCTTATACAATCCAACTTCATTGTATGGAGAAAAATGAACTCCCTTGAAACTGGCCTAGGCCATTATAACTTTCCATTTTGTATGAAGAGTTTACAGCATCCCATATCAAACTTCTCTTTGCTCTTTACTCAAAAAGATACGTAAACTAGCCATTCAAAATTCTCCATTAATTGTTGGCCTTGGTTAAACCCCAGGAAAGATCAGGCCCCCTGGAAGAATGCCAACTCTGTTATATTGTACTCTCCCAAGTCCTTATTCATTCAGTCACCTTTATTGAGCACTTACTGTGTTCAGAGCACTGTCCTAAGTGCTTAATAATTATGTTATTTGTTAAGTGCTTACTGTGTGCCAGGCATTGTATTAAGCACTGGGGTGGATACATGCAACTCGGGTTGGATGCAGTCCCTGTATTCATTCATTCATTCATTCAATTATTGAGCACTTACTGTGTGCAGAGCACTGTACTAAGTGCTTGGGAAGTACAAGTTGGCAACATATAGAGATGGTCCCTACCCAACAGTGGGTTCACAGTCTAGAAAAGGGAGACAGAGAATAATACAAAACATATTAACAAAATAAAATCAATAGAATAAATATGCACAAATAGAGTAATACATTTGTACAAACATATATACATATATACAGGTGCTGTGGGGAGGGGAAGGAGGTAAGGTGGTGGAGAGGGGGAGGGGGAGGAGGGGGAGAGGAAGGAAGGGGCTCAATGTGGGAAGGCCTCCTGGAGGAGGTGAGCTTTCAGTAGGGCTTTGAAGGGAGGAAGAGAGCTAGCTTGGCGGATGTGCGGAGGGAGGCCATTCCAGGCCAGGGGGAGGATGTGGGCCGGGGGTCAATGGCGGGACAGGCAAGAATGAAGCCCACTGAGGAGGTTAGTGGCGGCAGAGGAGCAGGGGGTGCGGGCTGGGCTGGAGAAGGAAAGAAGGGAGGTGAGGTAGGAGGGGGCAAGGGGATGGACAGCCTTGAAGCCGACTGTACCACATAGAGTTCACAGTCTCATTCCCCATTTCACAGATGAGGTAACGAAGGCCCATACAAGTGAAGTGACTTGCCCAAGGTCACAAAAGCAGACATGTGGCAAGCTGGGATTAGAACCCATGACCTCTGATTCCCAGGTCTGGGCTCTGGCAGCTGTGCCATGCTCTCCTACTCCAGTATAGTGCTATGCACACAGTTGCGCACTCTAGACTGTGAGCTCATTGTGGGCAGGGAATGTGTCTGTTCATTGTTCTATCATACTCTCCCAAGTGCTTTGCACATAAAAAGTGTTCAATAAATAGGACTGAATGGATGAATGTGCACAGTAATTGTTCAATAAATACCACTGATTGATTGATTGATTGATGGAAGAATAAGATGTCCTTATAGAGAAGCAGCGTGGCTTAATGGCAGGAACATGGACCTAGGAGTCGTAAGACATGGGTTCTAATCCTGGCTCCACCACTTATAATAATAATGATGACATTCAATAAGCGCTTACTATGTGCAAAGCACTGCCCTAAGCACTAGGGAGGTTAAAAGGTGATCAGGTTGTCCCACGGGGGGAGCTCACAGTCAATCCCCATTTTACAGATGAGGGAACTGAGGCACAGATAAATTAAATGACTTGCCCAAAGTCACACAGCTGACAATTGGTGGAATCAGGATTTGAACCCATGACCACTGACTCCAAAGCCCGTGCTCTTTCCACTGAGCCACACTGCTTCTCCTGTGTGACTTTGGGCAAGTCACTTCACTTCTCTGTGCCTCAGTTACCTCATCTGTAAAATGGGGATTAAGACTGAGCCACACGTGAGACAACCTGATCACCTTGTATCTACCCCAGCACTTAGAACAATTCTTGGAACATAGTAAGTGCTTAACAAACACTTAGTACAGTGCTCTGCACACAGTAGGTGTTCAATGAATATGATTGAATGAACAAATACTATTATTATCATTATTATTATTATTATTATTATTATTATTATTATAGTTCTATATCACAATGGATGTACTGGGTATCCATCTACACTTTAACTTGCCCAGAGGCCCTTCATGGACTAGCAGGGACCTGAAAAGTAGTAACAGGTATTCAGGAGATTTATTAAACAAAAAAATGATATTCATTAAGCAGTTAGTAAATTCTGGGCAGTGTACTAAGCTCATGGGAGAATACACTTTTTTACTGGTATTTGTTAAGCATTTGTTATATTCCAGGCACTGTACTAAGAGTTTGGGTAGATACAAGATAATTAGTTTGGACATAGTCCCTGTTCATTCATTCAGTCGTATTTATTGGAGAAGCAGCATAGGTTGTGGAGAGAACACAGGCCTGGGATTCAGAAGGTCATGAGTTCTAATTCAGGCTCTTCCCCTTGTCTGTTGGGTGACCTCGGGCAAGTCACTTCACTTCTCTGTGCCTCATTTACCTCATCTGCAAAATGGGGACTGAGACTGTGAACCCCAGGTTGGACAGGGACTGTGTCCAACCTGATTTGCTTGTATCCACCCCAGTGCTTAGTATAGTGCCTGGCACACAGTTACAACTTAACAAATACCATTATTATTATTATTATTATTATTATTAGTAGTAGTAGTAGTAGTAGTAGTAGTAGTAGTAGTAGTAGTGAGCAATTACTGTATGCAGAGCACTGTACTAAGTGCTTGGGAAAGCATAAATCAGCAATAGAGACAATCCCTGCCCACAGGGAGCTCACAGTCTGGAGGAACTGTTCCACAGGTGGCTCACAATCTTAATCCCCATTTTACAAATGAGGTAACCACGGCATGGAGAAGTGAAGTGATTTAACCAAGGTCATAAGGCTGACAAGTGGCAGATTTGGGATTCAAATCTAAGTCCTCTGATTCCTGGGTCCATGCTCTTTCCATTAGGCAGCACAGCTTCGAAGTAGGAGGCTGAGCAAGTACTGAATCCCGATTTTCCAGATGAGGTGACTGAGGCCCAAAGAAGCTAAGTGACCTGCCCAAATTCACAAATAGTCAAGTGGCAGAGCCAGGATTAAAACTCAGGGCCTCTGTGCTCTTTCCCTTTCCAATAGGCAGTACTGCCTCTCTAGTAGATCCTATTGATTGGTTGATTGATGATTGAAGTAGCCCAGTTATCTGTGGAGATCACAGTATGATCGACCCTCACTGTCATTTTTCTTGCTATTTCTGCCTGTACCAAATGGGTACTGGGAAGGCAGGGAGACTAGAGGGTCCCTGGGTGAGTGGAGTGGATTCTCAAGGATCTAACAAGCCAGAGGTAAGGTGAAGCATCTCCTCAGAGCCCCACATTCTAGCAGAAGTGCTCACCATGGTCCTAAACTTAAACCAGAGCTTATCTGTGTGTTTGTACACAATTCCCATCACTTCATTAATCTGGACTGTTCTTTGTGTTTGTGAATACCATGGACTACCCGAAAGGCAGACACATAGATTTTAGAGCAAATTATACCAAAATAGTCTTTGGAAGGCCAAATGATTTGACTTAGAGTAGCATAAATTGGACACATAATCAGGAGGACTAATACTCTGAAGAAGATACTAATGCTAGGAAACGTCCAGGGAAAATGTGGAAGAGGCAACTGGCAGCTAGACAGCGGCCATAACAACGATAACAGAAGAACCGTTAGAAAGGTTGTGGATTTCGTCAGAGGTCAGTTCGTTCTGGTGGAAGTATATCCATGGAGTCGCTATGAGTTGGAAACAACTCAACAGCACTTGATAATCATAATAATCTTGGTGTTTAAGAGTCACAACAATAATAGCGAGGACTCACCAAGCACCTTTCCTCCAAAGAATGAATAAACAAGGAAAACAAAGAACATATAAGCAGTGAATATCTGATCACATAGGAGATGAACATCTTTATT
Source organism: Tachyglossus aculeatus (assembly GCF_015852505.1). NCBI lineage: Eukaryota > Metazoa > Chordata > Mammalia > Monotremata > Tachyglossidae > Tachyglossus > Tachyglossus aculeatus. The sequence goes on from NC_052067.1 coordinate 7,864,160, forward strand.
TGGATTTAGCAGCCTGGTCTGGAGTCACTGTATTCTACTGGATCAATACAAAGTATTTATTGAATGCTAACTGTGTACAGAGTACTATAGGTTTAGAAGAGTATATGACAATCCCAGTTCCTCCACTTGCTGGTCATATGACCTTGGGCAAGTCAATTAACTCTGCTGTGCCTCAGTTTCCTCATCTCTAAACTGGGGATTCTATAGCTCTTCTCCCTTACTAGACTGTGAGCCCTGTGTGGGACAGGAATTGTATTCAATCTGCATATACAGTACTTGGCACATAGTAAACACTTAAGTGCCTCAATAACAGCAACAACAATAATAATAATACTTCTATTATTAATATCAATATTATTATATCCTTATATCACTGCTCTCCTACTACCACCCAGCCCACATATAATCCCCAAATTCCAGTAAGACAAAAAAAAACAAAAAATTAACCTTTAAAACTATTGAGACCCAAGGCCCGGCCACTCATGGAGTAGGTGAACAAATATATCAGCTGACTGGAAGAAAGGCTAGAGGCTCTCAGACATTACCAACGTCTTTCATCGGGGGAATGAGTGAACCCCTCAAGCAGTGTGGCCTAGTGGATAGAGCATGGGGCTTGGAGTCAGAAGGACCAGGGCTCTAATTTCTGTTCTTTCTATTGCTTGCGATGTGACCTTGGGCAAATCACTTCATTTTTTTGTGCCTCAGTTTCCTCAGCTGTGAAATGGGGATACCTGTTCTCCCTCCTACTTAGACTGTGAGCCCCATGCAGGACAGGGACTGTGTCTGACCTACTTAAATTGTACCTACCCCAGTGCTTAGATCAGTGTTTGACACATAGTAAGTTCTTTACACATACCATAGGAGACACTTATTTCCACTCCAAGATTTCCACATCACAAAGTACTTGATTCCTCTCCCTTGTACCCTCCTTGTAAACCTGCAAACTTGTAAACTTATCCTCGTAAACCTTTAAACTCTGTTGCTAGAGTCAAGTCAGAGGACCTCAATCTAATCCAAGGTCACTTGGATCATAACCTCTGGACATTTGGTATTCACCCCCCCCCACACACACACAATCCCACAAAACTTATGTACCTATCTTACAATTATATATTATGAATTATTTATTTCTATCAATGTCTGTCCCTCTAGAGTGTATGCTGGTTACAGGCAGGGAACTTGATTGCCAACTCTGTTGTATTGTAACTGTTCTAGCACTTACTACAATGCTCTGCATATAGGAGGCACTTGATAAATACCCTTGATAATCACAGCTTTGCCAACTGCCTGCAGTGTGACCTTGGGCAGATAATTTGACTTCACTGGAATTAGGAATTAAATATAAATTAAATACCTGTTCTCCCTCCTACATAGACGTGAGCTCCATGTGGAATAGGGACTGGATCAGAACTGATTATCGCATATGTGCCTCAGTTCTTGGCACATAGTAAAATAATGCCACAATTATCCCATTATTTTTAGTATCTGTTTCCCCATTAGGAATGTGTCCCCACCACGAAGGACACATATTCAGAGATACTTAAATACCGAATCTGGCCCGAATTCGAGAAATGTTGATACTTTATTTTTGTGAGCTGTCACACTTGATCACACTTGATGGCAGCAGGAGCCCATTTTGAGGTTCGTCTTTCTCTCTGTCAGGATATTCTCCCAAAGAATACAGATTATGCTAAAAACAGTGCTGTGTAGTGGCAGAACCTGTGTTTTAATCAATATCATTTTTACAGTGAAGACTATCAGAAGAAATATCTTTAAGTTTGGTTAAACACAACTGCCATTTATGAGGTAGGTTTATGGATGGGACCCTTTGCAGATCAGAATGAATCATCTTCAAAAATATAATTCTAAAATTTCCAGATTTTTAAATTTCTAAGAATGATTCAAAAAGTTATTGTATGCTATTTTCTTTGCAATTGGCTTTTCTTATGCCCTCAGATACCTACATGATTGGTTCATAGTTAAAAAAAAAAAATTAGGAAAGTCAATAGGAAAATTCCCGATAGGCGGTGAACGCTTTCTGGGCAGGAAACGTGTCTACCAACTCTTCTCTATTGTACTCTCCCAAGCGATTAGTATAGTGCTCCATTCATAATAACTGCTCAAAAAATACCAGTGATAACAATGATGATGAAAATCCTGAGTACTGGTTTATCAACTGATTTTAACCTTCCTTTCCTAACCTTTAAAATGGGAATAATATACAATCTTTCCCAGGATGAGTATCCCAATAGTTATTGCCCTCATAGGTACATAATAAGAATGAAAAGTATTCCAAAGTGACTGTCCTTTCTCAAACCAAACTCCTCATCTGGCAATGATTAATATGGAGTTCAAAATTGAAGCTCATATAATGAAGACTCGTTATCTGAATGATGAACACTACCCTTGGATTCAGCAATGTGCAATGGCATTAATTCAGTCATATTTATTGAGTGCTTAATGTGTGCAGAGTACTGTACTAAGCACTTGGAAAGTACGATTTAGCAAAAAAAGAGAGACAATCCCTGCCCACAACAGCCTCATATCTATCTTCCCTCTTGTGTGATTGTTGGTCATTGATAAAGAATGAACGGTAAGATTGAATTAACTCCTTGAAAGGCTTATGGTAGAGATTATGACAGAACACAGTGTAAACTGAAACGACTAAAAAGCACATGCCATTTTTGGCCAGCTGTGGATCAAAATTAAACAGCAACCAGGGGAAGAGAGTCAGTTGGTGAGAGACTAGTTGGAGAGCTCGGAATATTTGATTTTGGGGTCACTCCTTGCCTTTTGATGCTTTTTATCAAATTTTCTAACTTGATGCTAATGTTTCCTGAAAGATGGAGATACAATAGATGCCAAGGAGGAAACCTGGATCCACTAAAGTTTCATTTTTGACTCGCTCCTATCTCAAGCCATTATACCATGGATCTGAGCTGTTGCATTACATTTCAGATCCCGGAGAGGAACCTTGGTTTTGGAATTCATTAGTTGAAAAAGTTGTGGGAAATTAGTGAAAAACATAGGCACCATGTAGTCTACAATCACTGCAATGTGTTATTTAAGGTAGCATAAGGTTGAGCAGAATATTATCAGCGTCTATTGAATGATGAGCATTTTGCATTATAGCCATTTTTAAGGCATTTAGGCATAGATTATGATGATGCCCTCATTACTACTAATAATAATGATTATGGTATTTGTTAAGTGCTTACTATGCGCCAAACACTGTTCTAAGGGCTAAGGTAGATTGAAATTAATCAGGTTGGACACAGTCCCTGCCCCACATTGCACTCACACTTTTAATCCCCATTTTTTACAGTTGAGGTCACTGAGACATTAAGACGTTACGTGACTTGCCCAAGGTCACACAACAGACATGTGGCAGACTCGGGTTTAGAACCCATGACCTTCTGACTCCCAAGCCTGGGCTCCGTCCACTATGGCTTGCTGCTTCAAATCTATGAATTTATAAGAATTAAATCTATGGCCCTTGTGCAATTAGTTCACTAAAAGAAAAAAGCCCCAAGTCTTTTTTATTATTATGATTTTTATAGTATTTGTTAAGTGCTTACTATGTGCCAGGCAATTTATTAAGCACTGGGATAGGTACAAGGTATTCAGGATGGATATAGTCACTGCCCCATAGAGGATTCAGAGTCTAAGTAGAAAAGAGCAGTGTGGCTCAGTGGAAATAGCACAGGCTTTGGAGTCAGAGTCCATGGGTTTAAATCCCGGCTCCGCCAATTGTCAGCTGTGCGACTTTGGGCAAGTCACTTAACTTCTCTGTGCCTCAGTTACCTCATCTGTAAAATGGGGATTAAGACTGTGAGTCCCCCGTAGGACAACCTGATCACCTTGTAACCTCCCCAGCGCTTAGAACAGTGCTTGCACATGGTAAGCACTTAATAAATGCCATTATTATTATAATTATAATTATTTAACCCCCATCTTACACATGTGGAAACTGAGGCCCAAAGAAGCTACGTGACTTGGCCAAGCTCACACAGCAGACAAGTGGCGAGCAGGGAGTAGAACCCACGTCTTCTGACTCCCAAGCCTGTGCTTTTTCCACTAGGCTATGCTGCTTTGAGTTTCCCTGAAATCTCCAGCAGTTTAACAGTCTTTCAAATGTTCAAGCCCAGTGATAGTGGTTCTCTGAAAAGTTGGCAGTATTCCACAGGGAGGGTCGAACCATACCCACACAGAAAATGTCACTTCAGTAAAACAATGTTCTAATCCCGCCCTCCTTCCCAAAGCTTTGTTCTCACGACCACAGTGAGCTTTCTTGAAATGCCAATTTCTCTGATGAGATTGGCCTCTCTCTCTGCCAACACAAGCAGAGCTTTTTGAGGACCCGTGGCTCCTACCCAACGGTTTTGTCCTTCCCATCAAAACCACTTTGGATTCAAGTATTAGTAATCCAGGCAGAGTGCTTTGGTTTGGTTCCATAAGCGGAAGGCCTTTACCAACCCAACCAGAGACCGGCACTGTTGGAATTGTATAGGCCAGCCAGTTGTTCAGGTTCAGGTGCCGTGGTGCATTTCACCCAACCCCGCAAAACACAAATATGCAAAATAAAATCAGTTTTAGAAAAAGCAGGAAAGTTCTTCCTGAAACCGTGGCCTGTGCGACCACTGAGTCTTTTATTTGTAAATCAGCCCCGGAAGGAGACACCCATCTTGCAGATGCTGGCTAAAATCAGGCCTGCAGCTGAAAGGTGGGGCAAGGCGGGGCAGATGTTAGATGTTGAATTCCGTCCAAGGAGTTACATTAGTAGGCAGATGTGTAGCAAATTCAGGTTATAACTGGAGCCAAAAAACGCTATCCATTTTGCAACAAAGCCTGTAATTTTCCAACCAGAAACAGACCTCTCCAACTGCCCGTGTACATACTACATATTAGCTCTAAGTCAGCAATGTAAACGACGTAACGAAAGCATCAGTGAACTTCATGGAAAGATAAACCTAACTTCTCTGTCAGGACAGATGCGGTATGTCAAGCTCCATTGGGAGGTGGCATTATTTTGTCTAAAGCTCAAGTGCCGTATTTAGTAAATAATGACGTTTTGTGTATTCATTTCTTCATAACACCTATTTCCAATTTTTAAAGATGCAAAGAGTTCACAGGTTTTGAACACAGGACGCAGTTGTAGAACAAGACATTTGTTGATCTTCACTTACGAGGCAGTTTTTACTCGGTGCTGACTTATAACAATTAAAATTTTTCTCTCTTTTGCCTTAGTGTTTAAATGCAACCATAAATTTAATACTCATTCTCATTCTAGTTCATGATCCCTAAAAGTCATAGCTAACAAAGCTAAAGAACAGGCAAAAGGAACATGAAATGCGAATGAAACACAAGGACTTTTATTAACTCCAACAGCTTGGTTCTGGCCTTCTTGCTGCCCATTTTTTTTTAAGAGTTATCTGCAGGTTATGCCTCTACAACCAGCAGGCCAGATGTCCAATAATGGCTTTGAAAATTATGGTTATTCCATGTGCCGGTTAGAGATAAAAAAAAAAAAAAGAAAATCAGGGGACTTGAATCTCAGTGCGTCTGAAATTTCACCAGATCCCTTTTTATTGGTAAATAAAAGAACACTGAGGCATTAGGCAGGGAGAGATCATTTTAGATGATGCCAAAGTTTGTATGCTTTTATAGGCCTGAATTCTCTCCTTTCTATGTCAGCAGAAAGTAACCTGCAGGTGTCTTTCTATGGCAAGGCCAGTCTGGGGAGGAAATGAGATGGAATGCTTCAGTGTATCCCAGAATTTCTGGCCCCCGGAGAGAAACAGTTCCCTTCTTTCATTCCCTTTGTTACACTAACCACATCCAGGCCAAGGAGCACTTAATGGTTCTTCGTCATCACCCTCACCATCATCTCTGTCGTCAAAACCATTTATCGAATACTTACTGGGTGCGGAGCTAAGAAACATGTAATTTTAGTAAACCATGGAATCCTGTCCTTCAAGGATCTTACAGTTTAATAGGGCAGGAAAGTAGCGTGAGAAGCAGTGTGGTCTAGTGGAAAGAGAATGGGCCTGAGAGTCTGAGGACCTGCGTTCTAATCCCAGTTCCTTCTCATTTCTGTTGTGTGAAATCAGGCAAGTCACTTCTTGGGGCCTCAGTTAAGTCATCTGAAAAATGAGGATTAAGACTGGAAGGCCTAGGTGGGACAGGGGCTGTATCCAACCTGATATATCTCCCCCAGCACTTAGTACAGTGCCTGGTGAATGGTAGACAATTAACAAATACCATAAAAAAGTAGTCACAGTTGGCTAAATACGTAATCGTTTTTCTCATCTAGCAGTTTGGTCTATAAATGTCTTCTCGGGATCCTGGCTGCTTCTCACTGTACCTCAATCCCACCTATCCAGCCACCAACCTCTCGCTTGACACTCCCTCCCCCCTCACATCTGACAGGCAATTACACCTCCTCCAAGAGGCCTTCCATGATTAAGCCCTCTTTTCCTTATCTTCAACTCCCTCTGCATCGCCTTGACTTGCTCCCTTTGTTCATCCCCCTCCCAGCCTCAACACACTTATGTGCATATCTGCAATTTATTTATTTATATGAATGTCTGTCTCCTCCTCTAGACTGCAAGCTCATTGTGGGCAGGGGATGTGTCTGTTATATGGTGATATTGTATTTTAGGAGAAGCAGCCTGGCTCAGTGGAAAGAGCCTGGGCTTTGGAGTCATAGGTCACGGGTTCAAAGCCCGGCTCCACCAACTGTCAGCTGTGTGACTTTGGGCAAGTCACTTCACTTCTCTGGGCCTCATTCCCTCATTTGTCAAATGGGGATGAAAATTGTGAGCCCCACATGGGACAACCTGATCCCCTTGTAACCTCCCCAGCGCTTAGAACAGTGCTTTGCACATAGTAAGTGCTTAATAAATGCCATTATTATTATTATTATTACTCTCCCAAGCACTTAGTACAGTGCTCTGCAGACAGTGAATGTTGAATAAATATGATTAACTGACTGACTAGAAAAGCTTGCTGGATTCAGAATTCCCAAGAGCACTGTTTCCCAGTTTTCCACCCCAGTTTCCCCAATTTTCAGAATCATGATGAATTCAGCGTTTGTCCAGCCCTTCAGGGCCCTTGCTGTTGGGTGATTCATTCATTCATTCAATCGTATTTATTGAGTGCTTACTGTGTGCAGAGCACTTTACTAAGCGCTTGGGAAGTACAAGTCGGCAATATATAGAGACGGTCCTTACCCAACAACGGGCTCACAGTCTAGAAGGGGGAGACAGACAACCAAACATGTAAACAGGGGTCAAAACCATCAGAATAAATAGAATTGTAGCTATATGCACATCATTAATAAAATCATGATGACTTACAAGGCCAGACTGGAACTCCATCATCTCACAGTTCATCAAATGATTAAGTCATTCTAGTCAGTCAGTCACTCAAATTTATTGAGCACTTACCGAGTGCAGAGCACTCTACTCAGTGCTTGGGAGAGGACAATATAACTATAAACAGACACAATCCCTGCCCATAACAAGCTTACAGTCTAGCAGCATTCATCAGTGGTGTCGCAGTGTGGAGAAGCAGCATGGCTTAGTGGAAAGAGCCCAGGCTTGGGAGTCTGAGGTCGTGGGTTCTAATTCTGGCACCACCACTTTTCAGCTGTGTGACTCTGGGCACAAGATGCTTAACTGTGCCTCAGTTACCTCATCTGTAAAATGGGGATTAAGACTGTGAGCCCCTTGTGGGACAACCTGATCATCTTGTATCTACCCCAGCGCTTTGAACAGTGCTATAATTCTATTTATTGTGACAATTTTGACACCTGTCTACATGTTTCATTTTGTTGTCAGTCTCCCCCTTCTAGACTGTGAGCCCACTGTTGGGTAGGGACCGTCTCTATATGTTGCCGACTTGTACTTCCCAAGCACTTAGTACAGTGCTCTGCACACAGTAAGTGCTCAATAAATATGATTGAATGAATGAATGCTTGGCACATAGTAAGTGCTTAACAAATGCCATCATCATTATCATCATCAGTGTGGGGCACAAAGGGGTCGAGGGGGAGAATTCAGGAAAATAATAAGAATTATGGAACTTGTTAAGTGCTTACTAACTGTTCTAGGTGCTGGGGTGGATAGAAGTTCATCAGATGTGACACACCTGTCCCTGTCCCATGGGAAGCTCACAGTCTTCATCCCCATTTTCCAGATGAGCTCACTGAGGCACAGAAAAGTGAAGTGACTTGCCCAAGGTCACACAGCAGACAGGTGACAGATCTGGGATTAGAACCCAGGTCCTTCTGACTCCCAGGCCCGGGATCTGGAGTCAGAGGTCATGGGTTCAAATCCCAACTCCGCCACTTGTCAGCTGTGTGACCTTGGGCAAGTCACTTCACTTCTCTGGGCCTTGGTTCCCTCATCTGGAAAATGGGGATGAAGACTGTGAGCCCCCCGTGGGGCCACGTGATCACCTTGTAACCTCCCCAGCGCTTAGAACAGTGCTTTGCACAAAGTAAGTGCTTAATAATACCATTATTATTATTATTATTATTATTATTATTATTATTATTATTATTGTTATTGTTATTGTTATTATTATTATTATTATTATACATACCAAGCTATACAAATGACTGGGTGGGGAATTTCAGTCGGATAAACTGAATTAGAAAAGAAGCTAGTGACACCAGAGGGAGAAATAAAAAATGGCACCGTAAACTATGGGCCATTGATGTAATTTTTGCATTCATTTTTTCAGCCATACCAATATAAACCTCAAGCTAGTATCATCACCCCCCTCCCACACCTCATACATAGACAAATATATGTATGTGTTTATGCTCAGTTCTTCCGTAGCATATGTCCACATTACAAACTTAAGCCAGAGTACAACAACAGAAGCAGTTATTGTTCCTCCAACAATGCAAGCCTGTCTGCATAGAGCGGTTGTGGTGTCAGAAGACGCAGTTCATGACAATTGCATATGTGCATGGGATTGGACTGAGTGAGTTTCACAGTGGTAACTTTTGTTGTAGTTCTGAAAATACACAACCCCTACATAAAATCTGAACAGAGATAGGTGCATTTCAATAAAAAAAATTCTGAATTTTCTGCCCAGAACAATGAACTGAGACTCTTGCATTATTAATCAGAATGACCAGGTTTAGGCTCACACAATCAGAGAGGTGCTAACATTCGGGTGAGCAAGGGGGAGGGATTGTGGGAATTATCGTCTTCACAGGTAGAATTAAGATAAACCTCTGGGGCCAGATATAATAATAATAATAATAATAATAATAATAATAATGATAATAATGGCATTTATTGAGCACTTACTATGTGCAACACACTGTTCTAAGTGCTGGGGAGGTTACAAGGTGATCAGATTGTCCCACGGGGGGCTCACAGTCAATCTGCATTCTACAGATGAGGTAACTGAGGCCCAGAGAAGTTAAGTGACTTGCCCAAAGTCACACAGCTGACAATTGGCGGAGCCAGGATTTGAACCCATGACCACTGACTCCAAAGCCTGGGCTCTGTCCACTGAGCCATGCTGGTAGCTAGCAGAGGTAAGAATCCTATAATTCTGAAAGTAGAAACCAACCACTGTTAAGAACTCTAGACTGTAAGCTCATTTTGGCTAGGAAATATGTCTGTTTATTGTTGTACTGTACTCTCCCAAGAGCTTAGTACAGTGCTCTGCCTGCAGTAAGTGCTCCATTAGTATGATTGAATGAATTGAATGAATGAATGAATTCTGAAAGAAGATTTTCATGCTTTGTATGAAATGGGATTTCATATCACCTTAGGGTGCAAACATCTACAAGGGACTCTACTATGTATTCTGATTCTTCTTGAACATATGCATTAACAACAATATCCTTTGGGGAATCAAACTGAATCTCTTGGTGTTCCCCCCACAACCTTACATGAAATCAGATTCAATGAAAATCAGATTTTACTTCCACAGAGACAAGCACATTTATATCTTGTTTCCATCTCTTATCTTTTTGGAATAATAATAATGAATAATGTTGGTATTTGTTAAGCGCTTACTATGTGCCAAGCACTGTTCTAAGCGCTGGGGTGGATATGAGGTAACCAAGGTTGTTCCAGGTGGGGCTCACAGTATTAATCCCCATTTTACAGATAAGGGCATTGAGGCGCAGAGAAGTTAAGTGACTTGCCCCAAGTCACACAGCTGACAAGCGGCAGAGCCGGGTTTTGAACCCATGACCTCTGACTCCCAAGCCCGGGCTCTTTCCACTGAGCCATGCTGGAAGATTCATATTCTGTAAGTATGGTGATTCTAGTAAAATAAAATGGAAATCAATTTTTGCTCATAATACAAACAGAAAATTATCAGTGCCTCCTGTGCTTATAGATCCAACCCCATTTTACCACCGTAAATTTTCAGCTCTTCCAAGAAGCCCTCCAAGCCCACACCGCCCCAGCACTAGTGTGTTTCCTTTCTATCTTCAACACTCATGTACACACTTCAAAATCGTATTTATATATTTGTCTGGCCTTGACTATTCATTTGTTTTGGTATGATGTGTTTGTAATAGTGATGACTGTGGTATTTGCCAAGTACTTAGTATGTGCCAAGACCTGTACTAAGTGCTGGGGTCAATAAATTAATCAATCATTATATTTCTTGAGAGCCTCCTGTATGCAGAGCACCATACTAAGAGCTTGGAAGAGTACAATAGAACAAGAGTTGGAAGATACCGTCAATGCTCACAACGAGCTTACAGTTTAAAGGGGCAGGAGGACATTAATAAAAATAAATAAATTACAGATATGTACATAACTGCTATGGAGCTGAGGGTGGGGTGAATAAAGGATGATGATGATGGCATTTATAAAGCACTTACTATGTGCAAAGCACTGCTCTAAGCTCTGGGGAGGTTACAAGGTGATCAGGTCATCCCACGGGGGCTCACAGTCTTAATCTCCATTTTACAGATGAGGTAACTGAGGCGCAGAGAAGTTAAGTGACTTGCCCAAAGTCACACAACTGAAAATTGGCGGAGCCGGGATTTGAACCCCTGACTTCTGACCCAAAAGCCCATGCTCTTTCCACTGAGCCATGCTGCTTCTCATTAAGGATGCAAATCCAAGTGCAAGGGTGATATAAATTGGAGTGGGAAAATAGGAAATGAGGGACCAGTTGATATAAGATAAACAGGTCAGATTAGGTCCCATGTTGAGCTCACACTGCTTATTCAATTAACCGATCAGTGGTATTTACTGTGCACTTAATGTGTGCAGAACGTCGTACAGTGCAAGTGCTTAATACAGTGCTCTGCACACAGTAAGCGCTCAATAAATGCAATTGAATGAATGAACACTATATTAAGCACTAGGGAGAGGAATCAATGACATTTATTGAGCATTTACAGTTTGTAGGGTACTGTACTAAGTGCTTAGGGGAGTACAATATAACAAAGTTGGTAGACACATTCCCTGTAGACACAGAGCTAGAGGGGGAGACAGACATTAATATAAATAAATGAATTATGGATAGGTACATAAGTGCTGATCACTGCTCTATTATTGGTCTTCCTCCTCCCTTCAGTATCTGTAAACAATGATTTATCAATCTGCCCCCTAAAATTGTAAGCCACTTGAGGGCAGGGATTGTGGGTCTGGATACTGTTGCACTCTCCAAAACAATTAGTAGACGGCCTAGGATTGAGTAGATACTCAATAAATAATAATAATAGTAATGATGACATTTGTTAAGGGCTTACTACGTGCCAAGCACTGTTCTAAGCAGTGGGATAGATGCAAGATTGTCAGGTTGTCCTACATGGGGCTGACAGTCTTAAAATACAAATGATTGACTGAGTGCCATACCTGAGCTGTTTTAGCCTTTACAATTACAATGGCTGTGATACTCAATCAATCAATCAATCAATCGTATTTATTGAGCGCTTACTGTGTGCAGAGCACTGTACTAAGAGCTTAGGAAGTACAAGTTGGCAACGTATAGAGACAGTCCCTATCCAACAGTGGGTACTCAAGATTCTCAGATAACTTCACTTATTTCTCCCTCCAAATCCTCCCCATGCCCAACAGTCCCAAACAAGGAGCAGAGCAGCTGAAAACAAGACAAACCATTCTAAAACCAGAAGAATTTTTGACCTATTTAACAATTATAATTATGGCTTTCGTTAAGCGCTTACTATGTACCAGGCACTGTATTTGCAGTGTGGTCTTAGCCACCTGGGACACTGTATTACATTTTCCTTGTTTATAATAATAGTAATGGCATTTATTAAGCACTTACTATGTGCAAAGCACTGTTCTAAGCGCTGGGGAGGTTACAAGGTGATCAGGTTGTCCCACGGGGGGCTCACAGTCTTAATCCTCATTTTACAGATAAGGTAACTGAGGCACAGAGAAGTTGCCCAAAGTCATACAGCTGACAATTGGCAGAGCCGGGATTCAAACCCATGACCTCTGACTCCAAAGCCCGTGCTCTTTCCACTGAGCCATGCTGCTTCTCTGTTTATGAAATGGAGGTGACAGAAATGGCTACCATTTTTTTTCCATTGGTATTTACTAAGCAGTTACTATGTGCTAAGCGCTGGGGTAGATATGAGCTAATCAGGTTGGACACAGTCCATGCCCCATGTGGGGCTCACAGCCTTAATCTTCATTTTCCAGGAGAGGCAACTGAGGTTCAGAGAAGTGACTTGTCCAAGGTCTCACCGCGGACACAGGAAGATGGAGATAAATATGTCTCAAAGGGAGCAGGAAGGACATGTTTATATCATACATCATACTGTCATGAAAAGGTGGAAAAAAAAAGAATAAGATGTGTTTTCCCTAACTTCCATTACTTCTCCATGGATGCAGGCCACTACAGCCACACTCAAGAACAGTGGAAGGGACAGGACTCTACACTTATTCCATCTGATCTCCCGTAGTAGTTGACAATTCAGTCACATATGGCAATAAGTGTCCTTGTCAAAACCATTTAACACCACCAATCTGAATAAATGGTATCATATTCAATAGCAATCTACAATTCAAAACTCCCTTCAAATCTGCTTTATAATCTTTCATGCCTGAGAAGATATTCCGTGGTCTTCATTATTTTTTCAGATCATGAATTCTCATTTCCATTAACCCTAACTATCTCCCTGACTTGCCAGATAATTAAAGTGACAGAAACAATAGCAAGCACTTCTCCTTCAACCAAACCTATGGAATCAATCAATCGATCAATCAATGGTGCTTACTGAGTGCTTACTATGAGCAGAGCACTGTAGTAAGTGCTTGGGAGAGTACAATGCAACAAAATTAGCAGACACGTTCCCTGCCCATAATGAGCTTATAGCCTAGAGGAAGCGTGATCACCACTTCCAATTTATTATAACCACACGACACAATCTTGCAACATGTAATGTAATTGAAAAGATCCCGATATTAAACCCCTGGCTTAATCCTTGTGGATGATATAAATATGTAATCCTATTTAAAGCTCGTTTTCAATGATACGTTCGCTGGTCCCCAACTTTTCTTGATCCTTTTTTTTTTAATTTTACAATCGTAAATAAACTCTGGAAAATTCCTTCTCAGATTTTACCACCTGAAACTGCAGCTGTTGGCTGACACTATCAAAAGCCTCACAATTCCACACTCACGTGCAAATCTCATCAAGCGCAGACATTTCTAATTGATTCCAGAAGTTGTTTTTTTTTTTTCTTTAGTTAGGATCAGGGGGCAAAAGAAAAATAATGAGCAGTTTTGCTAGGAGAATTGGGGGGAAGTTGTTGAGCTGGGGGGAGGGGAGAGTTTAAATGTTCCCTCTTGGCTGCGCAGCCAGGAATAGGGAACAATTTTACGGTCAATTGGCATAAGTATCTGCAACTATACATCCTCCCCTCTTAGTCGGGTGATGCAGTCAGCACACTGGTGAAGTCAAGGTCAGTCAACTCCCGGTCGCACCTTAATGAAACCCAATTTAAATCCCCCCTGGTCTCTCCGAGGCCTTGTCTAATAAGCCCAATTTCCTCCAAATCTTGTCGTCCAACAGTTGTGTCCACCAAGTGCTTTCCTCCCATCACACCCATCTTTCGGGAGCCAAGATACCGGTTGAAAATAAAGACTGCAGCTTGGGTTGGTTTAATTCCGTGCACGCTGACAAGGCTTTTTATCACGAGGCTGTGTTTGCTTTCGTTTTCGGAATATATTTCAAACACACCAGGCTATCTTGTTAGTGCATGGAGAGTGTACCGATGCTGAGGTCATAAATCATAGCTCAGAATATGGCACGCTTAACGAAGAGGAAACTCAATGTGCGACGTAGTGCTCTTTCAAATGCGGGACAGATGATTATAATGAGGGACGGGGTAAAGTTCTGCCCAGAAGAAAACTGAGGTTGATGTGGAAATAATTTCTTAGGAGTAAATGATGTTTACTTTGAGCTGATGCTCATAATTCACCATACTGACGTTGGAAGCTTACACTAACAAATAAGTCAGGTAACAGCAAGGCAGTGAAAAATGGAAGGATATAGAAGCCAACAGGTTGGAAATGAACCATACTGCCGGGTTTGTGGGGGGAAGATTTTTTTAAAAATCTATTTTTACCTAAGCAATGAAATTAATAGCGATAGGGGAAACTCATTTTGTCAATTTTAGAGCCCACTCAAAATTCCTGGCTTTGCCAATTTGAACCGAGTCCCACTTGATTGTTGTTTGAACTCATTAAGCTTTGGCAAAGGAAAACTTCCTGTTTTCCCCACAAACAGGTTTGAAAGAACATATTAAAAAGACTCAAAAGTTTTCTTGGACATAAAATAGGTCTTTAAAAACCAATATTTTGATGATTTAAGTGTAAAGGAATTAAAGACATGTGGATTAAACGTTCCTCATAATGTGCATCCAGCAGAAATGCCAAGTCGCTAGGCAGTGCCAATCTTCTTGAACTCAAATCTTTGTAGAATTATTTCAAGACCTGTCACAAACCCCCAGATTCATCTGTGGCTCCTCGTTACAGAGGTTACTGAAAGGAAGGAAACCAGGTGAAATGACCTCATCATCCAAGCATATTAACAGAGAACCTTCTTTCCCAGTAGATTGTTAGCATGATGTGGGTAAGAAGCAGGTTTATTAACTCTGTTCTATTGTACTCTCCCAAGCATTTAGTACAGTGCTGTAATAATAATAATGATAGCATTTATTAAGCACTTACTATGTGCAAAGCACTGTTCTAAGCGCAAGGGAGATAACCAGGTGATCAGGATGTCCCATGGGGGGCTCACAGTCCTAATCCCCATCTTACAGGTGAGGGAACTGAGGCACTGAGGAGCCAAGTGACCCGCCCAAAGTCGCACAGCTGACAAGTGGCTGTACACACTAAGAGCTCAGTAAATATAATTGACTGATTGGTTGAAGTTGCTATGTGGTAGGACCTAATAGCATTCACCTTATCCTATATTTAAACTCTTATTGAAAAGTTATTTAAACTTTATTATCCCATATTTAAACTCTCATTGAAAACCTCCCCGTTCAAAAACATCCTGAGGTCACCATTCTATTCTCCCTGTCCCCGAGAGGACAACAATTTTATGTGATGTTAAGGCATAATCAAACCATCTCGTGGCTAACTTCTCACCCATATCTTGCCTCTGGCCCGGAATGCCCTCTCTCTTCATATTATAATTTTGATATTTGTTAAGTGTTTATTATGTGCCAGGCACTGTATTAAGCATTGGGGTGGATGCAAGGAAATCGGGTTAGACACAGTTCCTGTCTTACATGGGACTCACAGTCTCAATCCCCATTTTGCAGATGAGGTAACTGAGACACAGAGGTATTAAGTGACTTGCCCAAGGTAACTCAGCAGACAAGTGATGGAGCCAGGACCAGAACCCACGACCTTCTGATCTGAGGCCCGAGTTCTATCTACCAGACAACTCTGCTTCTATCCAATTCTCTCCCCCATCAAAATCTTTTTGAAGGCACATCTCTTCCAAGAGGTCTTCCCTGCTTAAGCCCTCTTTTCCTTTTCTTCCACTCCCTTCTGCATCTCCCTGACTTGCTCCCTTTAATCATCCCACCTCCCAGCCCCTTATGTACATATCTGTAATTTTATTTATCTATATAAATGTCTGTCTCCTCCTCCAGACTGTAAGCTTGTCGTGGGCAGGGAATGACTGTTATATTGTACTCTCCCAAGTGCTTAGTATAGTGCTCTGTACACAGTATGTACGATTATATATACAGTCTATATGTGATTGACTATCTGACTAATGAAAAGGTGTTGCTCATTAAAAAAAATTCATTTAAAAGAAACAGGTTAAAAAAGTCACAGAGACAGAGAGTGAGAGAACCATGTGTAAGTAGTCTATCGACTTGCTACTAAGGAGCCCTTTTCATGATACTCCATGGTGTACTTCCTGAAAAAACGCTACAGGCACCGAGGTAAAACTATTAATAGAAAGCTTTAGTATTTAAAAAAAAATACATACTAACCACTTCTCAGGGGCATATGGCTACCCCAGGCTCTAATAAAACATCACACGGCATAGTGGTGAAGCCAACAAGTTGTGGTTACGGGAGTGAAGCTGGAGCAGCTGATGATGATGATTATCAAATGCCACCGAGACATTTCTGTTTCATAGTGACTTCATGGATTTTCATCAATTGAGGTTTCTTGGTAAAAAATGTGGAAGTGGTTTGCCATTGCCTTCTTCTTTGCAGCAAAATCTCATGTCTCTGCTGTTGCTTTCGATCAACATTTTGATCACCCTCCTTTGACTCTTTCCCATTCCACTGCCGCTCAGCACAAGAGAATCAACCTTATTCATTCAATCATATTTACTAAGCACTTACTGTGTGCAGATCACTGTACTAAGCACCTAGCACTGTACTATCTAATCTTCAGCTTGGATCTTTCTATTACAGGTAACCCTGACGAGAGAACACCTCTCAATGGCATAGCTCTAAGCCTCTTTGGCGTATGCATAGAGAAGCAGCATAGCTCAGTGAAAACAGCCCGGGTTTTGGAATCAGAGGTCATGGGTTCAAATCCCTGCTCCACCACTTGTCAGCTGTGTGACTTTGGGCAAGTCACTTAACTTCTCTGTGCCTCAGTTACCTCATCTGTAAAATGGGGATTAAGACTGTGAGCCCCATGTGGGACAACCTGATCACCTTGTATCCTCCCCAGCACTTAGAACAGTGCTTTGCACATAGTAAGCACTTAACAAATGCCATTATCATTATTATTATCCGCAAAATCTTCTGCCATGATAAGGCATTGATTCACAGGTGGCAGTTAAAGCAAAATGATGAAGAGTAATGTTGGGGGAAAGAGCCATGGAGTTGAAGAAAGAGTGAGCTGATAAGGCAGACAGTGTGAACGGACATTTTTCTTCAAACCGGTAAAGTTCAGAGGCTGCTGACATTGGTGTCTCCCTAATTCTTACTTCAAAACATATGGCATTTTGTCTTGCAGTGGGATAAAATAGGAGGAAGAAATGGCAGAGTGGAGGCTGACAGAGACTGGCAGCATGGAGTGTGTAGAGTTCTACTGTAAACCGTTAGCCATGTTCAATGGTGAGGAGGGAGAGTAAAGGGGAAGTGGTGACAAGCTGACCCTTAGGTTTGGCCAATTGCCCATCTTCAATTATGTACAGTTTGATCAGCTGTCCCTGTCAAAGCCCACTGCCAGTTAAAAGCCTGATAACTTTAGGGAATCTTTGCCAAACAATTAATAATCAAAAGTATATATTTGGCCCTTTTGGAAATGCAGACTGCTATAGTTATCCTTAGTGCCATGGGAGGTTCACTCATAGTAGGAATGTTTTATCTAAATGCCGACTGTTACAAAAGAAAAACCAAAAAACAAAAAAAATCCCCCAAAACACTCCAAGGTCTAGAGCATGGATTCCAGTAGCCTAGAATTTTGGAATGACATTTGCAAATTTGCAGTGATAAAACTCATTTCTACCCTGACCACATCTACCTTGGATTGGAGACAACCATATGCTTGAAGTTTCCCTTTGTCAACCAGACCTCTGAAAGGAATTGTCATCAACAGAATTGATGACTTTCTTTCTCTCACTTTATCAACTAAAACAACATCGCACACATTGGCCCTGATCCTACCTTTAAATATTTGAGACCCATAAACAAAGACATTTATTTATGCATCCAGCCTTGTAAACTGACTCCAACTGTAACAGACACAATGGGCTCACTAGCCTTGAGGGCACAGATCATACAATAATTATGATTATGGTACTTGTTAAGCGCTTGCTATGTGCTAAGCACTATTCTAAGTGCCAGGGTAGATACAAGGTTAATAATAATAATAATAATAATGGTATTTATTAAGCACTTACTATGTGCAAAGCACTGTTCAAAGTGCCAGAGAGGTAACAAGATGATCAGGCTGTTCCACCTGGGGCTCACAGTCTTAATCCCCATTTTACAGATGAGGTAACTGAGGCACAGAGAAGTTAAGTGACTTGCCCAAAGTCACACAGCTGACAAGTGGTGGAGCAGGGATTTGAACCTATGGCCTCTGACTCCAAAGCTCGTGCTCTTTCCACTGAGCCACGCTGCTTGCTGTGCGGTTGAGAGGGAGGATGAATAAAGGGAATAAATCAGGGGCAGGAGGAAGAGTGACGCAAAGGAAAAGAAGGTTCAGTCAGGGAAAGCCTCTTGGAGGAGAAGTGCCTTGAATAAGGCTTTGAAGGAGAGGAGAGTCATTGTCTGTCTAATGGGAAGAGGGAGGGCATTGCAGTCCAGAGGGGGGGTGTGGGTGAGGGGTCAGTGGCAAGATAAACGAGATTGAGGTAAAGTGAGAAGGTCAGCATTAGAAGAGAAAAGTGTGCAGGCTGGATTGTAGTAGGAGAGTAGGGAGGTGAGGTAGGAGGGGATAAGGCATTTAGTTATCATAATGTTTTTTGGATACCAAATTTCAAAACACAGCAGAAGGGGACATTTATTATTAATAATAATAATAATGACATTTATTAAGCACTTATATGTGCAAAGCACTGTTCTAAGTGCTGGGAAGTTTACAAGGTGATCAGGTTGTCCCACGGGGGGCTCACAGTCTTAATCTCCATTTTACAGATGAGGCTACTGAGGCCCAGAGAAGTGAAGTGACTTGCCCAAAGTCACACAGCTGACAGTTGGCAGAACTGGGATTTGAACCCCTGACCTCTGACTCCAAAGCCCGGGCTCTTTCCACTGAGCCACGCTGCTTCCCCAAGTATAATCTTGGGGATTATAAAATTGCACAGGTTGTTTCTGATAAGATTATCCCTAATATAGCATTTCTTCTCACAACAGCCCTCCTTTCATAGATAATCATTAGAGAAGCAGCATGGACCAATGGAAAGAACATGTACCTAGGAGTGAGACAACCTGGGTTCTAATCTTTGCTCCACCACTTGTCTGTTGTATGACCTTAAACAAGTCCTTCTCTGTGCTTTAATTACCACATCTGTAAAATGGGGATTAAGACTCTAAACCCCAGATGGGATAGGGACTGTTTCCAACCTGATTACTTGTATCGACCCCAGCACTTAGAACAATTCCTGGCACATAGTAAGTGCTTAACAGATAACATTGAAAAAACAAGCAAACAACAACAACAACAAAAAAAAAATAAGAGCACAAACCTGGGAGACAGAGGACTTGGGTTCTAATCCCAGGTACATCTAATCCTAGTACATATTTACTATTCTATTTATTTTATTTTGTTAATATGTTTTGTTTT
The DNA here is from genome assembly GCF_015852505.1 of Tachyglossus aculeatus. Taxonomy (NCBI): domain Eukaryota; kingdom Metazoa; phylum Chordata; class Mammalia; order Monotremata; family Tachyglossidae; genus Tachyglossus; species Tachyglossus aculeatus. The sequence continues at coordinate 7,883,905 of NC_052067.1, forward strand.
GTTGTCTGTCTCCCCCTTCTAGACTGTGAGCCCATTGTTGGGTAGGGGCAGTCTCTATATTTTGCCAACTTGTACTTCCCAAGCGCTTAGTACAGTTCTCTGCACACAGTAAGCACTCAATAAATACGATTGAATGAATGAATGAATGAATGAAAAATCCCAGCTCTACTACTTGCCTACTGTGTGACTTTGGACAAGTCACTTAGCTACCTTATGCCTCAGTTTCCTCATCATAAAATGGGATGAAAATGTCTGTTCTTCCATTTACTTAGATGGGCTTAGTTTTTGTAGCATTAATATTGTTAAGAATAACAAAATTAAGTTTTGATAAAATCTAGAAAACCCTTTGAGGGAGAGCCATTTAGTCTGACATGATTAACTAATGTCTACCCCAGAACTTAGAGCAATGCCTGATACACAGTAAGTGCAAGCTATTACTATTATTATTAAGATCATTATTATTAGTTAAGGTAAATCAAAGCCCAGAATGCTCAGTGATTTGGCAGAACTCAGATTAATTCAGTGGGAGAAATAGGGTTGAAGCAAAGGTTTCCACATTCATATCCTGCCCTTGCCCTACAAACCTACAGCACTTCCCTAACAAGACAAATTCCATTCCCTTGCCCTGGAAATGGCATGCAATTATACTGTTTAGGTTAATGGCCAAAGAAGTCGTAATTATTCCATTGTGCTTTCTATTGTCTAAACCACAGCTCTTTCCCTGGCAAACGTTAAACTAACATCCTGTATTGATGTCTTAAACAGAAAAGAAATTATGTCAAGGGCACAGACTTTTTCTGTCACCCTTATGACTTACTGAAACAAAAACTAATTTTGCTCAATGCCCTGGTTTACAAGAAAATCAAATGCCCAGCTCCTGATTGGGCTGGGATGGCCACAGAAGTCGCTGACTGTCCATAACAGGAATAGTAATATAATATTGATGATGGTATTTATGAAATACTTACTAAGTGCTAAAGCACTAGGGTGGCTACAAATTAATAAGACCAAACATAATCTCCATCTCAACAGTCTAAATAGAAGGGCGAACGGCTATTTTATTCCCATTTTACATATGAGGAAACTGAGGCCCAGGAAAGCTAAGTGACTAGTGCAAGGATTGAGATGATGTTCACAACAACATGCTTCAGGGAATGTGCCTGTTTCATGTTGTACTATACTCTCCCAAGGGCTAGTAGTGCCCTGAACACAGTAAGCACTCAAATACAATCGAATGAATGATAATAGTAATAATTGTGGCATTTTTTAAGCATTTACTAGGTGCCAGTCCCTCTACTAAAGCACTGGGATGGATACAAGGAAATCAGGTTCAACACAGTCCCTGTCCTATGTGGGATTCACAGTCTTAATCCCCATTTTACAGATGAGGCAAACGGGGCATAGAGAACTGAATAATAATAATACTAATAATCGTAGTATTCATTAAGTACTTACTATGTGCCAGGCACTGTACTTAGCACAGTGGTGGAATCAAGCAAATTGGGTTGGACACGGTTCCTGTCCCACGTGGGACTCATAGTCTCAATCCCCATTTTACAGATGAGGTAAATGAGGCACAGAGAAATGAAGTGACTTGCCCAGAGCCACACAGCAGACAACTGGCAGAGTCAGAATTAGAACCCGGGTCCTTCTGACTCCCAAGTCTGTGCTCTTTCCAGTAGGTCTCTGCTGGGAAAACATGTGAGGAGAATTAATGACCACAAGATGCCCAACTAAATGTTCTAGTTTAAGATGGAATCAGGCATAAAGCGGAGAGTGTGGTGATACGTTATTAGGTGACCAAATGGGGGTAGAGAATGTAGTTCTGGAAAAACATGTGTGGACAACTGAAACACTCTAACAGGAAAAGTCGGGAAGTGGTGATAAAAATATACCTTTCAGCCTTCTGGAGGCTGAAACACTTCTTTGGAGATTATTTTGCCAAAATTCATCAGGAGATTAAGTGGAAAATTTACCTCAAATATTATCCTAGTCAATAAACATATATCAGTCAATTAACCAAACAATTGTATTCATTGAGCACTTACAGTATACAGAGCACTGTACTAAGTGCTTGGGAGAGTATGATATAACAGAGTTGGTAGACACATTCCCTGACCACAAGAAACTTACAGTCTAGACAGGGAGACAGACATTAATATAAATATATAAATTACAGATATGTACGTGCATAAGACAAGACAAGAGATCATCATCTTCAGATTCAAGAACAGCTAGAATCTAAGCTCCTTGAGGGTAGGGAAAGTGTTCACCAAATGCATTGTCTTGTCCTCTCCCTAGCACTTAGTGCAGTCCTCTGCACACAAAGAATGTTCAACAGAGACTACTGATTGATTTATTGATTAACAGCTATGTACCATCAAAGTGTTGCTTTCTAGTACACTGGTGGAAAGTTGAGAAATTGGTAAAATCAATCAATCAGTCAATTGTATTTATTGAGCACTTACTGTGTGCAGAACACTGTACTAAGCGCTTGGGAAGTACAAGTTGGCAACATATAGAGACAGTCCCTACCCAACAGTGGGCTCACAGTCTAAAAATGATTAAGAATCAGGTTTTCCCCAAGGAATCACTGCCTTGAAGATCATACTAGGTGCTAGCATAAGCCAGTTAATTAATCAATCAATCAATCATATTTATTGAGCTCTTACTGTGTGCAGAGCACTGTACTAAGTGCTGCTTAGTAGACTGCTCACAGTCTAGAAGAAATTAGAAATTAAATGGAGTTCCTGATAGCAGAATCCTGGTTGTGTTTTAGTCTTTGAATCAAGTATAGAAACAAACATTACTGTTATGATTATTATTAGTGTAAGTTTTAAGCACTTAATATGTGTCAAGCACTTTTCTAAGTGTTGAAGGAGATGTAAGTTCACCTGAGTTCCACTGCTGACTCCACCACTCATCTGCCCTGTGACCTTGGGTAAGTCACACAGATGAGGCACAGGGAGGTTGAGTGACTTGAATAAGGTCACACAGCAGATGGGTGGCTGAGGCAGGATCATCATCATCATCATCATCATCAATCGTATTTATTGAGCACTTACTATGTGTAGAGCACTGTACTAAGCGCTTGGGAAGTACAAATTGGCAACATATAGAGACAGTCCCTACCCAACAGTGGGCTCACAGTCTAAAAGGGGAAGACAGAGAACAAAACCAAACATACTAACAAAATAAAATAAATAGAATAGATATGTACAAGTAAAATAAATAAATAGAGTAATAAATATGTACAAACATATATACATATATGCAGGATATACATATATACAGGATAAGAACCCAGGTCTTTCTGACTCTCAGACCCTTTCTCTAACCACTAGGCCATGATGCTTCTCGATGTCCTCGACATTTTATTTACATATAACATTAAAATACGCATACTAGTGAAGTAGCCATTGCACATATTATATTCACAAATCTCCCTCCACTAAATTAACATCCACCTTCCGGACTAGCAAATAAAGAGCTATTTATTTCTGACCCTTTCTCCCTCCTTCTGGTGTAAATGCTCGGCAGGCCTGATATTTTGAAAGTTATACAGACACACATGCATATTGACAAAAACAATACCCTAAATGAGTAACAGACGCACAGGTGCACCTTGGGAAGAATAGATTACGTGCGAGCAAGGGGAAAGAAGGAATGCGTGCATGTAGGTGAGAGGAATGAGTGAGTGCAAGAATGAGAGAATTAGTGTGTCTGTCACATTTATTGTGAATGAGAACGTGTGAGCCAGAGAAAGCGGGTATGTGTGCAAAGCAGTCAAACCGCCGGGACTCGCATGAGAACAGAAGTGGAAGAAGTTGGGATATGCATTTCACATTCTCTGTCGTTGAACGCGGACGTGTGCAGCAGTAGATCATGTACAAAAGCGGTAGAGGTGACGGAATGGTCCTCATTAGAAACAGGGCCCCACCTCCCCCCAATATCCTAGAGAATTTGGGAAAATGGACTAAGTTCTTCACATTTAGGTCACGGGTTCAAGTTCAGAATCTTTGGGAAGTGACCGAAAAATTACAACCATCTGAGAGATATTTTTTAGCCTCTGTAAAATGTGTTCACCATCTTGTGGCTCAGTGGAAAGGGCACGGGCTTTGGAGTCAGAGGTCATGGGTTCAAATCTCGACTCTGCCAATTGACAGCAGTGTGACTTAGGGCAAGTCACCTCATTTCTCTGTGCCTCAGTTACCTCATCTGTAAAATAAGGATTAAGGCTGTGAGCCCCGCGTGGGGCAACCCGATCACTTTGTAACCTCCCCAGCACTTAGAACAGTGCTTTGCTCATAGTAAGCACTTAATAAATGCTATCATTATTATTGTGTGGGTTTCTGGCACCCTCTATGCAGGGAAGCAGCATGGCGTAGTGGATAAAGAATGGGCTTGGGAGTCGGAAGTTCATGGGTTCTAATACTGCTCTGCCACTTGTCTGCTGTGAGGCCTTGGGCAAGTCACTTAACTTCCCTGTGCCTCAGTTACCTCGTCTTTAAAATGGGATTAAGATTGTGAGCCGCATGTGGGACCAGGACTGTGTCCAATCTGATTTGCTTCTATCCATCCCCATGCTTAGTACAGTGCCTGGCATATAGTAAGCACTTAACAAATACTGTTATTTTTCTTATTACATCGGTTGGCTGGAGAAAGTGCGGGAACTGGAGGGAAGATTTTGAAGACACAAAATACCCAGAGTAGATAGAGTTCTTAACTGGGATAAATTAAATAAATTAAAAGTAATTTACTGAGCACTTATTGTTTGCAGAGCATTGTACTAGGCTGTCCTGACAGTACAATGGAGTTGGCAGACACAATCCCTGTCTTCTAGGAGTTGACAACTAATGTTGGCTCTATTCTCCCAATCCACCGTCTTTTATAAGAAAAGTTTTGGTTATTTTACTGATAGAGATGATAACAATAATCATGGCATTTGTTAAGCACTTTTTACATACCAGGCGCTGTATTAAACGCTGGGGTGGCTACAAGCAAATCGGGTTGGACACAATTCCTGTCCCGGGGCTCACATTCTTAATAATACTACTACTACTAACAACTACTACTAATAATGGTATTTTTTTAAGTGCTTACAACGTGACAGGCACTGTACTAAGCTCTGGTAGATACAAGCAAATCAGGCTGGACGCAGTCCCTGTTCCACATGGGTCTCACAGTCTCAATCTCCATTTTCCAGATGAGGTGAAGGAGGTCCAGAGAAGTGAAGTGACTTGCCCAAGTTCACACAGCAGACACATGGCAGAGCCGGGTCTAGAATCCAGGTCCTTCTGATTCCTGGCCCCCATGCTCTATCCACCTCATTCTGCTGCTTTCTCCCTTTTCACCCTGACTTCTTTTAAACCAAGGAACCTGGTTACATTTTACATTTCCTTCTTTTTTATTTATTTATTTTATTTTGTTAGTATGTTTGGTTTTGTTCTCTGTCTCCCCATTTTAGACTGTGAGCCCACTATTGGGTAGGGACTGTCTCTATATGTTGCCAACTTGTACTTCCCAAGCGCTTAGTACAGTGCTCTGCACACAGTAAGTGCTCAATAAATACAATTGATTGATTGACTGATTTTTCACACTGTGCTAGTCCAGATGATGTGGGAATTTGGGGCTCTGGCTAGCACCTGCTAATTTAAGTAACTGCTTTTCTGAGATCTGCATTTTGAATATTGACATGATTTCTTGGCACTTGCATGTTTTATGTTACTATCCTGCTTCAGGTGAGGACTTAGAAAATAAAAAACTTGGAAATTGTAGTGAACATGGAAAGAAATAGTGAAAGAGGGAGGATGAGTCAATCTGAAGATTAACTACCCTTTGAAATCCTGCAATTTATTTATTTATTTATTTATTCATTTATTTATTTATTTATTTATTTATTTATATTAATGTCTGTCTCACTCCCTTCTAGACTGTAAGCTCATTGTGGACAGGGAATGTGTCTCTTCATTGAGAAGCAGCATGGCTCAGTGGAAAGAGCACGGGGTTTGGAGTCAGAGGCCATGGGTTCAAACCCCAGCTCCGCCAATTGTCAGCTGTGTGACTTTGGGCAAGTCACTTAACTTCTCTGTGCCTCAGTTACCTCATCTGTAAAATGGGGATTAAGACTGTGAGCCCCCCGAGGGACAACCTGATCACCCTGTAACCTCCCCAGTGCTTAGAACAGTGCGTTGCACATAGTAAGCACTTAATAAATGCCATTATTATTATTATTACTCTCCCAAGCGCTTAGTATAGTGCTCTGCACACAGTATGTGTTCAGTAAATATACCTGAACGAATATGCACAATCCCTATGTACAAGCATTGCCTGTGAGCCTAAAGAACATGACTTCCTACGGCAATTACTCCAGGTCATTCAATCTGCACATTGAGAATGGCAAAATGTTTCAATGCTACAACCCTCAAAGTTAAACAAAAACATCCTTCAACCCCAAAGCAACTGCGGTACTTTGGTATATGCTGATTAAAAGACCGAAAGAAACTTTGATTTTAAAACAAGGATGTCACATCAATCCTTTGAGAAGGAGTTGAAATTCTGCCTTAGAGGATGACTTTTTTCTTTATACCTCAAAGTTTTCAGTATTGTTTCCTCTTCGGGAGAAAATTCACAATAAGCTCATACATTATTTTTTTCCACTGTATCATATTAACCTTATGCAGGAAATTGGCAACACTTCCAGAAACATACCCCCTAACAAACTCTTGATCTTTAGGTCATTTCTCACACTTTCCTGCTTGTTATTAGAAAAATATGAATCATTGTATCCTGCCCTTATTCTCCTAGAGGTTTTAGAAGGTAGGATGAGTACTGCCTGTGTGAACAATCCAGAAAAACACATGGCTTAGTGGAAAGAGCCCAAGCTTGGGAGTCGGAGGTTGTGGGTTCTAATCACAGCTCTGCCACTTATCAGCTGTGTGACTTTGGGCAAGTCACTTAACTTCTCTGTGCCTCAGTTTCCTCATCTGCAATATGGGGATTAAGACTGTGAGCCCCACATGGGACATCCTAATTACTTGCCTTCTATCTACCCTAGGGTTTAAAACAGTGCTTGGCACATAATAAGCACTTAACAAATACCATCATCATCATCAAAAGCAATAATCACCATCGCCATCACCAACATCTGATTTTGATCCAGTGCCCACTATCCCACTGTTTCAGAAAACCAGAAGTATGGAAGCACAACACACACATTATGCAGAACCAACCAGAATCTAAAAATATGACAGTAAAAACACACACTACACCCTGTAGATTTTGCATTGTGCAGTCTTAAATCTTTCTCTGACCCGAGGAAATGCACTTAAATTGTCTAAACACATGTTATGTTATGTTATGTAAAGAAAAGCTGGCCAATACTTCCCATATTAGTTTGGTTGCTTGCTTGTATGAAGATAAAAACATGCCTTAGAATTACAGTTTAACACACGTTTTAGGGAAAGAGATCAGGCAAGGAGGAGGGAGATTAGCACTGCACAGTGGGTAGGGCAGAATGGGCAGGATAACAGGATCATAATCAATGACTGGAGCTACTGTTGGCCAATTTTCACCACATACAAAGGTAAGGGAAGGCAGAAGAATCTCCTGGATTTGCATTTTGAGGGGGAGGTTATCTTATTCCATTTATATTAGATTAACAACTTTAAAATCCACCCAGACTCAGTGGAGAACATTCAGAAAAAATAAAAAATGTAATCCATCCCCTCAGGGAAATTACAGTCACATCTCTTCCAAGAAATCTTCCCTAACTTCCCTAACTTCCCTTCCTTATTTTCCCTCCCTATTTACCCTCTCTTCTGAGCTGCCTATGGGTCTGTGTCCATTAAGCATTCATTCATTCATTCATTCAATCACATTTATTGAGCGCTTACTGTGTGCAGAGCACTGTACTAAGTGCTTGGGAAGTACAAGTTGGCGACATATAGAGACGGTCCCTACCCAACAACAGGCTCACAGTCTAGAAGGGGGAGACAGACAACAAAACAAAACATGTAGACAAGTGCCAAAGTCATCAGAACAAATAGAATTAAAGCTATATGCACATCATTAACAAAATAAATGGAATAGTAAATATGTATAAGTAAAATAAATAGAATAATAAATCTTTGCAAATATATATACAGATGCTGTGGGGAGGGGAAGGAGGTGGGGGGAATGGGGAGGAGGAGAGGAAGAAGGTTCAGTCTGGGAAGGCCTCTTGGAGGAGGTGAGCTCTCAGTAGGGCTTTGAAGGGAGAAAGAGAGCTTGCTTGGCAGATGTGTGGAGGGAGGGCATTCCAGGCCAGGGGGAGGACGTGGGCCGGTGGTTGATGGCGGGACAGGTGAGAACGAGGTACAGTGAGGAGGTTAGAGGCAAAGGAGTGGAGGGTGTGGGCTGGGCTGGAGAAAGAGAGAAGGGAGGTGAGGGAGGAGGCACTTCAATAATCAACCCACTTTCAGCCCCACAACACTTACGTTCATATCCTTAAATTCTTCCATTTCCTCTAAGTGCACTTCATTTTAATTTCTCTTTCCCCCATTAGATGCATAAGGGATGGTTTCTGCTAACTCTATTGCATTGCAATAATAATACAAATAATAATATTGGGAAGAAGCGTGGCTCAGTGGAAAGAGCCTGGGCTTTGGAGTCAGAGGTCATGGGTTCAAACCCCAGCTCCGCCAATTGTCAGCTGTGGACTTTGGGCAAGTCACTTAACTTCTCTGTGCCTCAGTACCTCATCTGTAAAATGGGGATTAAGACTGTGAGCCCCCTGTGGGACAACCTGATCACCCTGTGACCTCCCCAGTGCTTAGAACAGTGCTTTGAACATAGTAAGTGCTTAATAAATGCCATTATTATTATTATTATTATTATTATTATTATTATTAATGGTATTTGTTAAGTGCTACTGTACTGTGCTACTGTACAGCGCTGAGGTAAATACAAGCAAAATGGGTTGAACACAGTCCCTGTCCCATATGGGGCTCCAAGGTTCAATCCCCATTTTACAGATCAGGTATCTGAAGCACAGAGAATTTAAGTGACTTGTCCAAGGTCACACAACAGACCTGTGGTGGAGCTGGGATTTGAACCCATGATCTTCTGATTTCAGGCCTGTGCACTATCCACTAAACCATCCTACTTCTCTACTCTCCAAGCACTTGGTACAGTGTTCTGCATTGTGAATACAATTAATTGATGAATTGATTAATAAACATGATTGAGGGACTGCATACGGTAAGTGCTCACCTCCTGCTTCATATCTGACTGACTATCATTTTCCCCACCTTCAAAGCCTTATTATAGCTCCTCTGAGAAGCCTTCTCCAACTAAGTCCTCATTTCCCCTACTCCCTCTCCATTCTGCATTTCTGTTACACTTAATAATAATAATAATTTTGGTATTTGTTAAGTGCTTACTATGTGCCAAGCACTGTTCTAGGAACTGGGGGAGATACAAGGTAATCAGGTTGTCCCACATGGGGCTCACAGTCTTAATCCCCATTTCCCAGATGAGGTAACTGAGGCACAGAGAAGTTAAATGACTTGCCCAAAGTCATACAGTGGCTAAGTGGCGGAGGCGGAGTTAGAACCCATGACCTCTGACTCCCAAGCCCCTGCTCTTTCCATTGAGACTTGCTGCTTCTCTAATGCTGCTTCGTTGCATACACTTGAATTATACCCTTTATTCCTCCTACTCTCAGCCTCACAGCACTTACGTTCACACCTGTAATTTATTTTAATGTCTTTCTCCCACTCTAGACTGAAAGACAGGGCTGGGGTAGATACAAGTTAATTAGGTTGGACACAGTCCCTGTCTCATATGGAGCTCACAGTTTAAATAGGAGGGAGAACCGGAGAGCTGGGGCACAGAGAAGTTAAGTGATTCACCCAAGGTCACACAGCAAGCAATTGGCAGAGCCAGGAGTAGAACCCAGGTCCTCTGACTCTCGGACAAATACTCTTTCCATTATTCCCTACTTCTGCACTGATTATACATTATCTTACTTCTAGCATCCAGGATCATGGACTATTTTCAAGAGGTGACAAACCAATAAGTACCCTGGAGTGGGAGATAGATTTTTCTTGATAAAATTTGGAACAGCCTTTAAAATTCCATTGTTATTTTTCTTTGCAACTTTGATTTTTCTTTCCCAGAATTCTTGCCTTGACGGCTCATCATATGTCTTGTAAGCAAGGAGATTGGAGCGGGGAAATAGTAGCTGACAGTTCAAGTAAAGCCATGTCCCTGCCTTCTCTAGGCAGGCCTAAAAGCCTTTTAAATGATCCTTTGTCTACTTCTTCAGAAAACAAAGAAAGGATAAATGGGTTGAACTGTATCCCCTGTCCAATATTTTTATTTGAAACATCTCTGTAAGGCCAAGCAATATTTCCAGCTGGCCCTTTGAATGATTTGCTCAACTCCCTTCCATTCAAGAAAGCCAGCAATTTCACAGAAATTTTATGTGGATGATTCAGTAGGATTACAAGTTTTACCGACTATGTCATGGCAAGAACATTCTGGTGGAAATGTAGACATCCAACTCAGCTTTAGCCCTACCCACCTACAACACAATTTGCATAAAAAGGTTAATAATAGAGTACAGTACAACACTTGTTCTGATTTGATGATCTTATATCTACACCCATGCAAAGAAAACATTGCTTAATATATGCTCCTAAAGTAAAACAATCATAATAGCAATAACAGTTTGTCATTCACAAGGATGACTGGAAAACTCAACTCAGTTTAGAGTCATTAATTTTGATAAAGAATGATTTTTGTTCATGATCTGTAAGGTGAGAAAGTTTTGGGACTATCAAAATTCTAATGAATTGGGATAAGTTCCCCCCAATCAGTCAATCATGTTTATTGAGCACTTACCATATACAGAGCACTGTACAACACTTGAGAGAGTAAAACAAATCAGGGTCAGCAGACACGTCACCTGCCCACAAGGAGCTTACAGTCTAGAGAGGGAGATGGGAATTAAAATAAATTAACGGATAAATACGTGAATGTTGTGAGTCTGGATATAGGGTGACTATCAAGTGCTAAGAGGCAACAAATCCAAATGGAAGGGTGACACAGAAGAGAGAAGTATTAGGGATAAGGAGTAGGGAAAATGAAGGTCATTCCTTTGTATCTGAAACTTTTCGATCTGTCGCTTAATTCGAAGAATACCAGAATACCTGCAGTGTGTTGACTTTTTTTGTGTTCTAGGTAAAACCAAACCAGAAGAAATGGACTTAGGTTAGAGCAGATGAGTTTTCAGTGGGACAGGAGGAAGGATTTTATGTTGATGGACAAAGAAAGGAAACTATTGGAAGAGTTGCCAGCAGCATCTGTTGAGTCTCCAAACTGTGGGTCTTAAAGGAAAAAATCCCCAACCATCTGTGGATGGTTCAATCATTCAATAACCTGGAGGCAGGAAAACTCAGTTGGCCCTTGTTTGAGATCCCTTCCAGCTCCATTAGTTTATGAGTCTATGAAAGTCCAGGATGCATATTTGGGGAAATATGTAAAGAAATAAGAAGGAAACTGCCTGCTCAATTATGCTAGGAAAAAGGGTTATAGCATTTGATAGCTCGAGTCCAGTATTTAATATAGTAAATGCATCATCCTTACTAAGCACATGCCAATTGCTAAGGGAACCGTGTCAGGCTGGCAAGATTTTATCAGACAAAACACCACCGTACCTAGGAGTAAACTTTGCCAGTGGAACTAGATCACTGAAACACTCTCACATCAAACGTGGAAGATTAGCCTTCCTTTCTTTTTCTTCCACTTCCTTCTGTGTCACTCTGACTTGCTCCCTTTATTCAGCCTCCCTCTTAGCCCCACAGCATTTATGCATATTTCTGTAATGTATTTATTCATGTTAACATCTCTCTCCCTCTTTAGACTGTAAGTTCACTGTTGTCAGAGAACGTGTCTGTAATATTCTTGTTGTACTCTCCCAAGCAATTGGTACAGTGCACATTAAGTGCTCAATAAATACTTTTGACTGAGTGAAGGCAGAAGAGCTCATGAGAATTGGAAATTTGAGGTGAGGGAATTTCTTGTCTTCCCTCTTTTAGCCAAGACAGACTCGGTTTTATAGTTGTAATACATCACAAGTTACAGGCGCTGTTTGTTCGCTTAAATATCAATTTATGTTAATACATCATTAACTGAGTTATTGTGTCATAAAACAACATGAAAATACATGCTCAGGAAGATATTTTCTTAAATACAAGCATCTTACCTCGAGAGCAGCAGTCAAGGCAGGAAAAAAGGGTTTCAGAAAGCCAAATCTATACAGCATGAGAAATACTGAGCAGCGAGCGGTTTCCAAAATAGCAGCTCTGGGTCTGAAATGAACATATAGTTTAAATATTTTAATCTAAATATCATCTTCTCATTATAACAGTCACTAAATTAACAATTCATATACTATTGTTACACTGCAATGTGTATATTATTATTTTTAGGCACTACTATTACTATACGTGTTAAGCCTTTACTATGTGAAAAGCACTGTACTAAGCACTGGGGGAGTTGCAAGATAATCAGGAGGGACACAATCCCTGCCCCAAATGGAGCTCATGCTCTAACTAGGAGTTTGTAAGATTTAATCCCTATTTTACAGCCGAGGAAACTGAGGCACAGAGAAGGAGAGTGAGAGTGATTTGCCCAAGGTCACAAAACGGACATGTGGCACAGTAGGGATTAGGATCTAGATCCTCTGACTACGAGGCATGTGGTCCTTCTACTAGGCCATACTGCTTCCCTAATATGCAGGAAACAATTTATATGTTTGTACAGATTTATGTTACGCACTAAAATTCAAAAACACTCACACATAGCAGCAGGTATGCATATATTTCACAGCAGAGCTAACAGATCTGAAAATATGGAGTGGCAAAAAAACCCACCAAAACATACAAATGAGTATGGTGGTCCACAAATATTCTCTTTTAACATAGTTCCAGCATAAAGTGGATAGCTCATATGAGGACTGGATTTAGATTGGGTGCATGCGTATTATCACATTGGCCAAAGGGCACTAACAGAAAGAAGGGTATGAAACCTATTTTGGGGGGGTCTTTCCTTTCTGGAACTTAAATTTCCCAGAATTACCTGTTAATTGGAAAAGGAAGGAGATCTGATTAATAGGAACTTCGAGAGAGCTCAGCCAATCAGTAAATTAGGCTGAAATGGGAGAATTTTAAGGGAAGAAGGGCCTGTTTGAGCTCTTCTTCCTTTATTCATCTCGTGTTTGGGTCTAGATGAATTGTAAGTACTTTCATTTGGAGCCATGTCAGGCTTCAGAAAGTTTGTTTATTTACTACGTTCTTATTAATTGGATTGGGCCCTGTCTGCTCTCTCTTAACTACAAATCTGTGTCTCTGTAAATCATGCTGGTGAATGGGAATGGCCTGGAATGAACCATTGGTCCTGATAAATTTGGCTTCACACAGTATCCCCTTGGCTGTAACTGCTATCCAGTGAGGTGGGACATGAAAATAAGATGTCCAACACAACCTCTGAAAGAATTTAGAGGAGAAGGAAATGAGAGGTGGAAAATGAGGTACTTGGGTACAGTTTTTGTAAGACTGTCAAAGTGGAATGGAATGAGAGATGAATGTAAAATTCCACAATTTTGAAGGTGGAAAAATTGGAGTGGAGACAATGTATTCTTTTTAAAACTTTAGTATGTAAAATAGATAAAAGGAGAAAAACAGGAAGGTGCATAACTGTGCTGAAACTGCTTTGAAAGTTTGAAGGCATAGGTCAAAATATTAAGGATAGAGAGTTAGACAAAATATTTAAATATGTAGCTTGAATTACATTGTCTGTTCTCCTCTATCCATAGGTAGTTAAAATCCCAGTTTGATGGCAAGATCTGCCTTTATCAATCTGAGGATGGACTGTGCTGTGGTGAAGAAAGTGACCTTGTTTTTATGATTCAAATGTTTGTCCTATCCTTCAATGTGAGGCAGAAAAGCAATTACTGGATAGTGTCTCTTTTTTGGATGATTAGTCGTTGAAAACAGAGATCTGGCCTAGTGTTACTGATGACGGTAATGTACTTTCCACCACCTGTGGCTAATCGGTTACTCTTCTCAGCACCCTTGTTAGGATTACCCTTTCTTATTTATTATTATCTATCTTATTAGAGAAGCAGCATGGCTCAGTGAAAAGAGCACGGGCTTGGTCATGGGTTCAAATCCTGGCCCCGCCAATTGTCAGCTGTGTGACTTTGGGTAAGTCACTTAACTTCCCTGTACTTCAGTTACCTCATCTGTAAAATGGGGATTAAGACTGTGAGCCCCCCTTGGGACAAGCTGATCACCTTGTAACCTCCCCAGTGCTTAGAACAGTGCTTTGCACATAGTAAGCGCTTAAATGTCATCATCATCATCATTGTTATTGTTATTATTATTTTGGTTCAGTGCATTTCTTGGCTAAGAATGTACCTTGGATAAAGCAGAGTTTGTCATGAGATCTTAAACGACATAATCCAAAACTAGAAACAAGCTTCTAAGGTTTGTTAACACTTTTGTCTTAATGCTTAATCTCTGATTTGGTCAGTGAGAGCCGGGCTTGAAAGCAAACTTGTTTTAGACTGACAACTTCTAAAGAGCAGGAATCATGTCTAAGTACCTTGGCCATGTGGCCTAATGGAAAGAGTGCTGACTTGGGAATCAGAGGGCCTGGGTTCTAATTCCGGTTCTGTTATTTGCCTGCTGTGAGACCTTGGGCAAGTCACTTAACCTCTCAAAACGGCAGCTCACTCATCTCAGAAATGGGGATTCAAAACCAATTCTTCATCCTACATAGATCGTGGGCCCATCTTTCATCTACCTCAATTCATAATACAGTGCTTGGCACATAGAAAAAATAAACATATTATTATTATTATTATTATTATTATTATTATTATTATTATTATTATTATCTTTACATGCCTACAGGTTTTTGACAAGTATTGTCATGATGGGGCTAATTATGAAATGCAGTTTTAAGTGACCTAACTATATGAATCCTATCAATTCCTCCTCTTATTGCTGGACTACTCAAAACATTCAAGAGATAAAAATGTATTACGGTTAGTTCGAATTTTCTCAACATATATACATTCATCATTTAGGACTTTTGAAGTATTTTCAATACAGCAGATTCTAGAACCTAGAGAAACTGTGAAGCAGTGCGTTTTGAGGGTCTTCAGAGAACTCTCTTTGAATGCCATCAATTATTTTTTGCTATGTGCTATATTGATGTCTTAAATAAAAAAAAAAGATCATACAATAAAATTAAAATTGTAATTAAAGTATTTGAATGCAAATTAGTGAGCTTAGTTTTGTGAACAGTTGAAATACAAAGCATTTTTGAAGGAATCTTTTTAAAATGTGTATTAGAATTTTTGAAACCATGATTTTAAAACACTAGAAAACCTTTTCACCTAACACAAATGAATCTATCGATTAGTTCTCCTTAAAATCTAGTTTTTTTCTGTCAATTCTGTTCTGACATCAAATGTGACATTTCTTTATGGGATGATAATTACCTAAAATTATTCAGGAAGTTCAGTTTCAATGCTTTGTGTGTTTTGGCTAGTTGTTATTTTTAAAGTTGGATTTAAATGCCTATGTGTGAACAGCCATTTCGAAGACCATGATTATAGTTTGGTCCCCAGGGTTAGGTTAACACAGCGGCCACAATCTCAAGTAATGACTCAATGAAATATTGTACTTAAATCCCCAAAGATACTGGAGGCCCCATAAACATGCTCAAATGAAACAAGCATCCATTTAATAATTTCAAATGCTGAGGGCAACATTTATCAATCAACACTGATTTGTATTAATGAAAGGGTTCTGAATCTTGCAGGAAGGAGATTTTGGAAATCACATCTCCAAGAGCCCTTCTCCCTGGAGAATGTATGAGCCTTATGAGCTGGAATCATGCTAATAATAATAATAATAATAATAATAATAATGATGACATTTAAGTGCTTACTATGTGCAAAACACTGTCCTAAGCACTGGGGAGGATGCAAGGTGATCAGATTGTCCCACATGGGGCTCTCAGTCTTAATCCCCATTTTACAGATGAGGTAACTGAGGCACAGAGAATTTAAGTGACTAGCCCAAAGTCACACAGCTCACAAGCAGTGGAGCTGGGATTTGAACCCATGACCTAAAAAATGTAATATACTCTCCCAAGAACTGAGTACAGCTATGCTAATTATTTTCTAATTTTTCCAGGCTATGCAATTATGGTTTTGGAGTGCTCATTATGTCAAACACTGTTCTAAGCACTGGGGTACATTGAAGTCAGACACAATCCTTGACCTACGTGGGATTTACAGTCTTAGTAGAAGGGAGGACAGGTATTGAATCCCCAAGGCAAGTGGCAGAGCTAGGATTAGAACCCACTTTTCCTGTCCTTCAAAACCACCCTGCTTCCGGTCCAATAATAGTGGATGGATGAGAAGAAATTAACTGTGTATCATTCATGTATTGTGAATGAGCCTTCTACCGAGAAACCCCTGGTTTTCATCCAAAGTTTTATTTCTAGCATCCTAACACCTAATTTACCATTTTGGAATGCCCTCCCATCTTTGAGACATCATTTAGATGGCTGTTTGGAACATTTAACCTCCATATGACAAAAGCTGAACTCATTTTCCCCCCCTTAGTCTTTTCTTCTTAACTCTTTGCAATTCTTCCTGCCCCAGAAGCTCACATGATTGATGTTTTCTTTGACTCCCCTCTGTTCTCTGTCTCCCACTTTTAGACTGTGAGCCCACTGTTGGGTAGGGACTGTCTCTATATGTTGCCAACTTGTACTTCCCAAGCGCTTAGTACAGTGCTCTGCACACAGTAAGTGCTCAATAAATATGATTGATTGATTGATTGATTGATATTTATCTCCTGCATTCAGTTGGGATTTCAATCCTGCAACCTCCCCACTAATACTACTTCATAGATCCTTCCAGTTACTGCTACCCCCAACTCAAATTTTCTGTCCTCTGCAGGCTATCCAACATGCTGCGTATATCATCTCTTTCAAAGACTATTTTCAGCAGAAAGGGGATACATGAGCAAGAATGGAGTAACACCCCTTTACCTGTCCTGATTTCTCCTCCCCTTCCCCTGCCTCAAAACAATTGGTTGTGAAGTAGATAATACAGGTAGAACTTCAGCCTTGGGAGACCACCTGGCCTGGCACCAAAGATGTGTTAGCATGAGAAGCAGCGTGGCTCAGTGGAAAGAGCCTGGGCTTTGGAGTCAGAGGTCATGGGTTCAAATCCTGGCTCTGCCAGTTGTCAGCTGTGTGACTTTGGGCAAGTCACTTCACTTCTCTGGGCCTCAGTTACCTCATCTGTAAAATGAGGATTAAGACTATGAGCCCCACGTGGGTCAACCTGATCACCTTGTAACCTCCCCAGTGCTTAGAACAGTGCTTTGCACATAGTAAGCACTTAATAAATGCCATCCATTATCATTATTTTTATTATTCTGAGGCCATTACCATGACATGGTGAATAAAGCATGGATCTGCAAGCCAGAAGGTCATGGATTCTAATCCTGACTCTGCCATTTGTCTGCTGTGTGATCTTGAGCAAGTCACTTCACTTCTCTGTGCCTCAGTTACCTCATCTGTAAAATTGGGATTGAGACTGTGAGCCCCACGTGGGACCGGGACTTTGTCCGACCCGATTTGCTTGTAATAATAATGATGATGATAATAATAATAATAATAACAACAATAATAATAATAATAATAATAGCATTTGTTAAGCACCTATTATGTGCTAAGCACTGTTCTAAGCACTGGGGTAGATTCAAGGTAATCAGGTTGCCCCATGTGAGGCTCACAGTCTTAATCCCCATTTTGCAGGTGAGTTACCTGAGGCACAGAGAAATTAAGTGGTTTGCCAAAGGTCACACAGCAGAAAGCTGATGGAGCGGGGATTAGAACCCACATCCTCTGACACCCAAGCCCGAGATTTTTCCACTAAGGCATGCTGCTTTTCTTGTAACCACTCAGCATTTAGTACAGAACCTGACACATAGTAAGTGCTTAACAAGTACCATAATTATTATTATTAACAAAAACTGGAGATGGAGAGGGCTCCCCATCAAGTGCTAATCAAAATGGGGATCATCATCAATCGTATTTATTGAGCACTTACTGTGTGCAGAGCACTGTACTAAGCGCTTGGGAAGTACAAATTGGCAACATATAGAGACAGTCCCTACCCCACAGTGGGCTCACAGTCTAAAAGGGGGAGACAAAACCAAACATACTACAAAATAGAATAGATATGTACAAGTAAAATAAATAAATAAATAGAGTAATAAATATGTACAGACATATATACATATATACAGGTGCTGTGGGGAAGGGAAGGAGGTAAGATAAATACGATTGATGATGATGATGGGGGAATGACTGAAATGTCTTCTTGTGCAAATTGGTATAATGATAGTATACAGCACGTGGGGCAGCCACAAAATTCAATAGCCCCGGACCCACGTTAGGGTTAACATAATAATAATAATAATAATTTTGGTGTTTGTTAAGCGCTAAGTGCTGGGGGAGATAGAAGGAAATCAGGTTTTCCCACAAGGGGCTCACAGTCTTAATCCCCATTTTCCAGATGTGGCAACTGAGGCACAGAGAAGTTAAGTGATTTGCCCACACAGCTGATAAGTGGCAGAGCCAGGATTATGACCCATAAATAATAATAATAATAAAGCAAACAGGTATTTATTGAGTGCTTACTGTGTGCAGAGCACTGTACAAAATGGCTCTTGCCACTTTCCTTAGGGTATTCAAGGAAATTGATTTATTAAGGAACTTTGTTTAAAATAAAGGCTTAAAAAGTCCTTTTAAAAATGAAGTATAAGACTACTTTAGGGTATATAGGACTATTTTAGGGTATTTGTCAAGGGTTTACTCTACAGCCCAGCCCACACCCTCTGCTCCTCTGCCACTAATCTCCTCACTGTGCACCGGCCCACATCATCCCCCTGGCCTGGAATGCCCTCCCTCTGCCCATCCGCCAAGCTAGCTCTCTTCCTCCCTTCAAGGCCCTACTGAGAGCTCACTTCTTCCAGGAGGCCTTCCCACACTGAGCCCCCTCCTTCCTCTCCCCATCTTCCCCCTCTCCATCCCCCCATCTTACCTCATTCCCTTCCCCACAGCACCTGTATATATGTATATATGTTTGTACATATTTATTACTCTATTTATTTATTTATTTATTTTACTTGTACATATCTATTCTATTTATTTTATTTCGTTAATATGTTTGGTTTTGTTCTCTGTCTCCCCCTTCTAGACTGTGAACCCACTGTTGGGTAGGGACTGTCTCTACATGTTGCCAACTTGTACTTCCCAAGCGCTTAGTACAGTGCTCTGCACACAGTAAGCGCTCAATAAATACGATTGATTGATTGATTGATTCCAGGCACCCGTATTAAGCCCTGGGGTAGATACAAGATAATAATAATAATAATGGCATTTATTAAGTGCTTACTATGTGCAAAGCACTGTTCTAAGTGCTAGGGAGGTTACAAGGTGATCAGGTTGTCCCATAGGGGCTCACAGTCAATCCCCATTTTACAGATGAGGGAACTGAGGCACAGAGAAGTGAAGTGACTTGTCCAAAGTCACACAGCTGACAATTGGCAGAGCCAGGATTGGAACCCATGACCACTGAATCCAAAGCCCGTGCTCTTTCCACTGAGTCACACTGCTTCTCTACATGACTTTGGCTAGAGGACTCTAAGCAAGGTTGAGAAGCCACATCCTTCTAAATCCCAGGACCATGCTCTAGCCATTAGGACACACTGCCCCCTTTTTCCTTCCTCCTTCTCTTTCCTAACCTAGGGTCTTCCCCCCCTGCTGTGTGACATTTCACTCCATCCATTACTTGAGGCTCTGGAACTCAGGGTCAGTGAAGCCTTTAAAACTTCCCCTCACTAATGTCTTCAGAGCCTCGATGCTGGCCCTCCTGCTGTGACTTAACATTTACTGAGCACCTACTGTGTGTTTTTCATCTCCCCCATTAGCAGAAGTGAAGAAACTTTATTCCCTTGTGTGCCCACAAGGAAAAAAAAAAGTCTTCTTTTCAGAACATTCTTTTACAACCTTACAAATAGTCACTCGGTTAGAAAAAGGATGATTGATGCCCGGAGGTGGCGAATGATGATTGTATTTATTTTATCATCTACTAATGGGACTGTACTATTAAAAGAAAATGTGGACTGGTAAATTTTATGTACTCTACCTATTCACAAACTGCATTGGAACAGGATTATGATCCAGTTACACATTTTGAAAATAAGGTGATAGAAACTTCATTATTCCAGAATGAAAATCTGAACCATGTGTTTCTAGGTGGGATGAATAGTTCTAAATTTTCATATTTAAATGAATTTTCCACTGGCTCATTGCTATAGCTTTTGATTTCCTCCAGTGCACTTCGGGACCATTCACGTTCTTAAAAAAAAAAAAAGGTGAACTACCTTCCTCCATTCTGAGATACTTTTTGTCATTAGAAAAGAAACAAACTCGTTCAAGTCTTTAGTTTCTTTACAGAATAAATTCTCAGTAAATACTATTGATTTTTTTTTTCCAATAAAAGTTAGACTCTGAGATCCCTGAGGGTCAGGGACTTTGTCTGACCTGATTAACCTGTATTTACCTTAGTGCTTAGAACTGTGCTTGATAAATAGTACATGCTTAATAATAATAATGATGGCATTTATTAAGTGCTTAGTGTGTGTCAAACACTGTTCTAAGTGCTGGGGAGGATACGAGGTGATCAGGTTTTCCCACAGGGGGTTCGCAATCTTAATCCCCATTTTACAGATGAGGTAACTGCGGCACAGAGAAGTTAAGTGACTTGGCCAAAGTCACACAGCTGACAATTGGCGGAGCAGGGATTTGAACCCATGACCTCTGGCTTAACTAATACTGTAATAATAAAAACATATTTAGGTACACCAAAACTTTTGTAGATTGTATCTTCAAAAAATGTAACTTTGAAGCTGTGTTTCATTATTTGTTGTAAGAATAGTTACGATCTTTAGAGAAAGAAAAACTGGGGGGGTCTTGCCTTTTTTCAATAAGGAATCCAATGGAAGTTATCGTCAGGATGATGTAGCAAATCCTCAGGAGAAGAGTTACCTGTGTTAACGCCTGTAAAGCAAACACATAAATCAGTTTGAAATCACTGTTTGCAGGAATGCTGGTCTTTAAATCTGCCATGGAGAAGTCTGCAGCTTCATTCAACTTCATAGTCATTGCCCACAAATTTGGCTCCTCGAATGCCACTGTACCTCGATTTGGTCTATCTCGCTGCCACTCCCCTCCCCACCTCCTGTTTCTGACCTGGAATTCCTTCTCCCTTCATATATAACAAAGCACCATTCCTCCTGTCATTCAAAGCTTTGTTAAAATTGCATCTACTCTGAGAGGCCCTCTTGTCTAAGCCCCCATTTCCCCTACTCCCCCTTCCTTCGACACTGCTGTGCACTTGGATCTATACTCTTAAAACGCTCGATATTCACCCCTTCCCTAGTCCCACCACCCTCCTGCACAATTCCATAATTTACTTTAATGTCTAGCTCACAGTTTTAATCTCCAGTTAACAGATGAGTTAACTGGGGCATAGAGAATCTTAAGCGACTTGCATAAGATCACCCAAAATCAAGTTGCCGAGCTGGAATGAGAACCCAGGTCCTCAGATTATCAGGCCTATACTCTTTCCATGAGGCCATGCTGCTCCTCATAAGCAATCCCTCTGCAGTCTGTTGACTTCCATTTTACTCCCTGCTATAGATATGTCTTTGATTTAAAGTATCTTTGTCCTAAAAGGCAACCGCAGAACTATTGCTCATTAACCTTTGGCCTTCCTCAAGGAAGGCAGATGGGAAAGGATAGGAAGGTTGTGTTGCTTCTTTCAAAAAAGAATCATTGTATCTTTTGGTTTTTTTTCCCTTCCACAGAGTACCTTATAAACCTTAATAGGGATGGCTCAGAACCACAGTTTCAATTTCTTTCTTTCTTTCAATTTATCAGCCAGGCTCATTATTGAACTTTGCCTTACTGAAATGTCAGGAATTCAGATGTCTATCCTTCCATTATGTATTAGAACCCTTACAGGATATCATCTCCTGATTTTGTGTTTCATAAAGTCTCCACCAAGAAACACAGATGGACCTCTTTTTCATCCCTGTCCATAACATGCTTCCTGCACACAGTGAATGCTCAATAAATATGATGGAATGACTCTAAAGATCCATGTTTACTATTACATTGTTTTCCCTTTTCAGTTAAAGACACTTAGAAACCTTTTGCTTGGTTTCCATCACGGTTCTTCTGAACTGTTTCACGTCACTTGTGCTGTTTTCGGTGTGATTCAGTCAATCAGTAGTATTTGAGTGCTTACTCTGTGCAGAGCACTGTACTAAACACTTGAGAAAGTACAACAGAGTTTCCAGGCCACCACAAGTTTCGAGTCTGATTTTTAACGAACTTCACATTTGAAAAATGCCAGAAGGTCATTTTCAGGATACCAGCACTCTTCCGAGTCAATGATGTTCTCGTTTTTCACTGGAAATAAGTGCATAGTCATAAAATAAATCCTCATCTTAATTTACATTCCCTTAGATGCTATGCATCAGTAATCAACTTGCATTTTTCAGACATCATCTGGAAAGATAAAACCACAGAAAGGAGGCCTAGTATGCACTGCATTGGTGTGTTTCACAAGGTTTTTTGGAGTTGGGGTGTGTGTGTGGTGTGTGTGTGTTTGTGTTTGTGTGTGTGTGTGTGTGATTTTTGTTACATGATCTGTCAGTTCAGTTCTAATTCTAACCTGTGTCAATTTCTGCTTTGGGCAAGAACACCCATACACTTAAAAAAAGGAATAGTTGATATATGGTGACATAGAAATTATAGCAGTTAAGTAGTGCATATGTACAATTTTACGACAGGTGGGGATCAAGTGAAGCAGTGTGGTCTAATGAAAAGAGAATCAGTGGCCTGGGGGTCAGAGGATTTGGGTTCTAATCCTAGAACTGCCACCTGCTGATGTTTGACCCTGGGCAAGTCACTTAACATCTCTGGGCCTCGGTTATATCATCTGTAAAATGAGTATTAATACTGTGAGCCTCACTGGGACATGGACAGCGTCCAACCTGATTAGTTTATATCTTTCCCAGCCTTTAGTACAGTGTCTGGCATACAGTATGCATTTAACAAATGCCATTAAAAAAAAAAAAGAATGCAACTTTCAGAGGATTTCAAAATGGTCAAAGTGGATTCGAGGTTTATCCAGAACGTGATCTGCTGTCTTGTTAACTTAAAAAGTCATTAAAGTAATCTGCATTAAGGCATCTCTGCAGTAGCTCTACCACAGTGCATTGTAACAGTAAGAACCTTTTAAAAATACTCAATGCCGTACTGTGTTCCTTCATTATTTAACAAGTTCCCTTTACAGTGCTAACTCTGTGAGGCATTCTAGGGTGGGTCTTATTTTTATTTCAAACATGTATTCACAATACTACCCCATGAAGGGAACTCTGTCAGCCCAGCCTTCAATTTCCCAAGCACTCATCGTACCAAGATCAACAGAAAAGTCAGTGGGTTATATCACCAAACTAAACACTATATATTGAAATGTATGCATGGCAAGTTGCAGTAAGAAAGGAATGTCCCTTTTACACCTTTGTGTTAGAGTTTGCATCCTTTTTGTAAACTCCAAAAGTTATATATAAGGAACGCACACCCATATAAAATAAATGAGTATTTATGTACCGCAGTATATATATAAACAGAAAAGGCTGCAGGACCACAGCGGGAATCCCAATTACAAGTCAGCCACAACATCTCCAATGTGGTTATTGGCTGCAGTCAAACAGGAAAAAAATATTGCTGTTGGATTTTAATGCCTTTGTATGGTTTTTAAATGCCCCAGAATCTAAAAAGACACCGTGGAATTTTACAAAGAGACTACACTTTTTCGTAGTCATTCAGTAACACTAGTGTGTTTTGACTGAGTGGAAAAAATCTTTTAAGAATGAGAAAATGCATCTTTGAAAGTGAATTTTGTTGGGCACAGGTTTTCCACTCTTCCTTCACATTTCAAAAGGATTTCACCCTTCCCTATTTCTTGGTCAGGGTGGTTTCCTGCTTTGGACAGACTTTTTTGTATTTGTACGTATTTATTACTCTATGTTGCCACCTTGTACTTCCCAAGTGCTTAATACAGTGCTCTGTACACAGTAAGCGCTCAAATACAATTGAATGAATGAATTAATGATGTGTATTTATCTATAATTCTATTTATCTATTTTGATGATAGCCTGTCTACTTGTTTTGTTTTGTTGTCTGTCTCCCCCTTCTAGACTGTGAGCCTGATGCTGGGTAGGGATTGTCTCTCACTGTTGCCGAATTGTACTTTCCAAGTGCTTAGTACAGTGCTGTGCACACAGTAAGCGCCCAATAAATACGATTGAATGAATTAACAAAATAATAATAATGATAATGCTTGTTCAGCACTTACTAAGTGCCAAGCACTGCTCTAAGTGCCGGTTTAGATACGAGTTAATCAACACAATCAACTGAATATGATTTCTGGTCCAGACTTCTTGACTATTAAGCAGCTGCAAGATTATCTGTCAATCAGAGCCCAACTTTCTGGATCCCGTTTAGAAAAGAATCAAGCCGAGATTGGCACTAACATCTTGAATTTCCATTTCAGCTTGTATGTGTTTTTCTTGAAGGGGTTTCATTTAGACCATCTGGGTGAACTTAATAAAGCGTTAATATGGGCAACCTTCGCCAGAACCCTCTGATTCCGGAGATCTGTTGAATTTTCCATGCTTTGAAAATCAGAACCATTTGTCTTTGGCCTGGGTCTCTTCATAACAATCGAACTGCTAATGCAGGCCCGTTTCTATACTGTGAGCCCGCTGTTACATAGGGATTGTCTCTATTTGTTTCTGAATTGTACTTTCCAAGTGCTTTGTGCAGTGCTCTGCACACAGTAAGCACTCAATAAATATGATTGAATGCATTTTGACAGGTTGAGATCTTGAGAGTACAAATCAGCCAAAAGCTATCAGTTAATAGGACGGTCAAAGCAAGGCCACTAAATAATTATAAATTCTCAGGCCAAAGGCAGAATGGCTATAACTATTTGATGCAGGCAGTGCATCAATAATGATAATAATAATAGATATTTATTAAGCAGGAATCATAGGCCAAGCACTGTTCTAACTGCTGGGTCAGATACCGGTTAATCAGGTTGGAGACAGTCCTTATCCCACAGTCATTCATTCATTCATTCAATCATATTAATTGAGTGCTTACTGTGTGCAGAGCACTGTACTAAGCGCTTGGGAAGTACAAGTTGGCAACATATAGAGACGGTCCCTACCCAACAGCGGGCTCACAGGCTAGAAGGGGGAGACAGACAACAAAACAAAACATATTAACAAAATAAAATAGAATAAATATGTGCAAATAAAATAAATAGATAGAGTAATAAATACGTACAAATATATATATACATATATACAGGTGCTGTGGGGAGGGGAAGGAGGTAAGGTGGGGGGATGAGGAGGGGGGGTTGGGGAGAGGAAGGAGAGGGCTCGTCTGGGGCATAGAGTCTCACAGTAGGAAGGAGAACAGGTATTGAACCCCATTTTGCAGTTGAGGACAAGGAGGCACAGAGAAGTTGTGTCTTGTCCGAGGTCACACAGCAGATAAGTAGCAGAGCAGAGATTAGAACTCAGAATCTGTAAGTCCCAGGCCCATGCTCTTTCTACTAGGCCAGGGCTTAGGAGGAGCAAACCTCTTTGAGATGCCACTTACCTAAAAAGAATGAGGCTAAAAATCTGTTCTCATTAAGCCAGGCTCTTGGAAGCCAAGATCTTCTCTGGCTAGGATTGAGGTAGGCTGGTAAACCTGGTATTTCTGGTGGCCAGTATGCACCTGCTTCCATTAAAAATTCTCTTAATCACCTCAAATTACTCTCTTAACAGTATATTAAAAATACTGAAAATACTTAATTATTCTAACAGTAAGGACGCTATGTAAGGAGAACATCTACCCTGTGAAATGTCCAAGTACTCATATTTAATAATGATGGCATTTATCAAGACTTACTATTTATTTAGAGAAGCAGCATGGCTCAGTGGAAAAAGCTGGGGCTTTGGAGTCAGAAGTCGTGGGTTTGAATCCCAGCTCTGCCAATTGTCAGCTGTGTGACTGTGGGTGAGTCACTTAACTTCTCTTTGCCTTAGTTACCTCATCTGTAAAATGGGGATGAAGACTGTGACACCCCGTGGGACAACCTAATCACCTTGTAACCTCCCCAGTGCTTAGAACCTTGCTTTACCAACTTGTACTTCCCAAGCGCTTAGTACAGTGCTCTGCACACAGTAAACATTCAATAAATATGATTGAATGAATGAATGAATGCTTTGCACATAGTAAGCACTTAACAAATGCCATCATTATTATTATTATTATTATTGAGAACTTACTATTACGTGCTTATTAAGGGAAGCAGTGTTGCCTAGGAGGAAGAGTTCAGGCCTGCAACTTAGAAGGATCTGGGTTCTAATCCCAGTTCTGTCACACCAATAGAGAGAGACAATCTCTGCCCACAGCAAGCTCAAAGTCTTGGTGGGGGGCAGAGACATTAAAACAAGTTAACAGACATCACTATGAATAAATAATATATGATTGAATGAAGGAATGGAAGCTGTGGTAGATACTGTTCCAGGAAAGTGCCATGGTCTACAATGTAGGAGTTGTAATCTTACAAAACCCCATGCTAAAGAAAATTTAAGTTCTTGTACACTGGATGTGCACGCAACCATTTCTTCCAACATTGCTTTGTGTTGTGTCCATTGTTATTTCTCTCATTAATTATAGTTAATCATTATCACAGTTGCTAAGCAGTTACTAGGTGCTCAATCCTAGGCTAGATACAAGGTTAAGAGCTTGTTCTGTTTGTTTTATGGTACTTGTTAAGTATTCACTGTGTGCTAGGTACTGTACTAAGTGCTTGGCTAGATACAATATAATTTAGGCTGGACACGGTCCTTATCCTATGTGGGTCTCAGTCTGTCAGGGAAAGGAGGATTAGCTCCCCATTTTACAGATGAGGAAACTGAGGAACAGAGAGGTTAAGTGACTTGCCTATATTTTTGTTGTCAGAAGAATATTCTCTAATATGTTCTTAGATATGTAATATGTTAGGAGAAGCAGTGTGGCTAAGTGGAAAGAGCCCAGGCTTTGTAGTCAGAGGTCATGGGTTCAAATCCTGGCTCCGCCAATTGTCAGCTGTGTGACTTTGGGCAAGTCACTTCAGTTCTCTGGGCCTCAGTTCCCTCATCTGTAAAATGGGGATGAAGCCTGTGAACCACCCGAGGGACAACCTGATTACCTTGTACCCCCCAGGACTTAGAACAGTGCTTTGCACATAGTAAGCACTTAATAAATGCCATCATTACTATTATTATTATTATTAATATAATCTAGAAGCAGTTTTGCCTAGTGGAAGAGCACCAGCCTGGGAGTCATAGGATGTGAGTTCTAATCCCAGCTCCACCACTTACCTGCTGTGTGAGCTCTGCATGTCACAACTTCTCGGGGCCTCAATTCCCTCATCTTCAAAATGGTATTAAAAATCTATTCTCCCCCTATTAAATATCTGTTCTCCCCACCAAAAATGGGGATTAAGACTGTGAGCCCCCCGTGGGACAACTGATCACCTTGTATCCTCCCCAGCACTTAGAACAGTGCTTTGCACATAGTAAGAGCTTAACAAATGCCATTATTATTATCATTACTATTATTACGAGCTTCAATAATAATCTTGTACTTATGCCAGTGCTTAATAAAGTATTTGGCACAGAGTCAATGTTGAACAACTACAATTATCATTATTGATTATTAACCAAAATGTTACTGGCCCCATCTGCACCAGTATTCTGGGAAATCCCTTCTTGCCATGTTGGTTGTTCCAGATTTTTGTCCTGGGGAACATCTTTCTGAAACAACTCTAGTCCCAGGACTCAAGGTCCGGTTGCTAGAATTTGGGCTTCTGAGAATTGATTAGCTGCTCATTCTCCCTTCCTTGAGCATCCATAATAACTATTCAGATCCTTGATGAGAAAATATTTTGGTGGGTAAGATACAGATTAAGAAGTCGGTAAAGTGAGAGTTTGTGTGTGATCATGGGATTTGCTCAGATTGACGTTTTACAAGTGGGCCAGCGGGTTTCCTCAAAATATCAGATGGCGAGAGTTGGAAGCGGCCCTAGTGGCTGGGAAAAATCTGTGGCAAATTGGCCGTGTCCATGAAAACTTCCAAAAATGTTTATATAAAGATGTTCATTAAATGGAAGTAAAATCATAGAGTTAGAGAACTAAAGTTGATCTTGAAAGGTCATTCCAACCGGATCCTGGCTTCCAGGCAAGATGAATGACTTAAGTTTTCTAGAATTTGTGAGGTTTTTTTAAATTCTTTTTTTTAATATCTCCCATAAACAGAGTTTTACCTCAGCCTCTTTTTCCATCAGAAATTCTTCCTAAGGCCATTTGAGCTTTATCCTACAGCAATATAAACCCATTTCCTCTTATGTGGTTCTGTGTGCATTCTGAGAGCAACTGGTTAGCGTCATCCACATAAAAATCATTCAAATATCTGACAGCTATGAAGTGACCTCCTTAGCCTTCCTTCAGGAAAAAAACACGTAGAACCTTTGTTTCATCTCCTTAATCATTTTTGTTGTTCCTCTCAAGATCTCTGCGATTTCTCCATCCCCTTCGTTAAATATGATAACCAATAGAATAGACTCCAGCAACAGTTACATTCAAAGGAACAAGAAATTAAAGTCACATGTGAATTGGAAAATTTTCCCTAGGTCACGTTGCAGTTTTCTATTCCTTGTTTCCAGCTGTTCACACTCGAATTATTATTATTGTTATTATTATTATTTCATTATTATTGTATGTTAGCACTTTGAGTCAAGCCCTCTTCTAAGCACTGGGGTAGACATAAATTAATCAGATTGACACGGTCCCTGTCCCACATGGGATTCACAGTCTCAGAAAGAGGGAGAACAGGTATTGAAACCCCATTTTACAATTAGAGAAACTGAAGCACAGGAAAGTGAAAGGACCTGCCCACAGTAACACAGCAGACAAGTAGCAGAACCAGGATTAGAACACAGATCCTCTGGCTCCCAAGCCTGTGTCCTATCCATGAGGCCACACACTTCAGCGTAACCATTAGAAGCAGCGTGGCTCAGTGGAAAGAGCCTGGGTTTTGGAGTCAGAGGTCATGGGTTCAAATCCCAGCTCCACCAATTGTCAGCTGTGTGACTTTGGGCAAGTCACTTCACTTCACTTCTCTGTGCCTCAGTGACCTCATCTGTAAAATGGGGAGTAAGACTGTGAGCCCCCCATTTGACAACCTGATCACCTTGTAACCTCCTCAGCGCTTAGAACAATGCTTTGCACATAGTAAGCACTTAATAAATGCCATTATCATTATTACTATTATTATTATTATTATTAAATAGCAATTATTTTGTACTGTACTCTACCAAGTGCGTAGTACAGTGCTCTACTGACAATAAGCACTTAGTAAATGTGACATTATTTTTCCTCCAGGTTAATTTATCTTCATGTTTTATTATTCTCTTATCATTTGAGGAACCTCTACTAGATCCACAGAGCTTTCCTTCTTCCCTCTCATCTCCCACACCGGATGGAGAGAGGACCTAGATGGAGATTAATTTCTGGATTCATATTTTGTCCACCTGAGAATTTTGAAACTTGCACTGTGTAGACAAAGGACAAATAGTCTGGCCAGAGGCTCCTCGCCCTAGGCAGAGCACAATTTGGGGAGGTCTGAAGAGGGAAAGGCTCTTTGTCCCCGTAAACCAACATTCACAAATGATGGGAGGTGTAATCTTGAATCATCTCTGCTTTTGAATCCTCCAAGACCTGCTGGTTCAGCTAAACCCCATATTCCAAGACATTTTTTTTCAGATCATCATCATCATCATCAATCGTATTTATTGAGCGCTTACTATGTGCAGAGCACTGTACTAAGCGCTTGGGAAGTACAAATTGGCAACATATAGAGACAGTCCCTACCCAAAAGTGGGCTTACAGTCTAAAAGGGGGAGACAGAGAACAAAACCAAACATACTAACAAAATAAAATAAATAGAATAGATATGTACAAAAAAAATAAATAAATAAATAGAGTAATAAATATGTACAAACATATATATATATATACAGGTGCTGTGGGGAAGGGAAGGAGATCTTTGTTAAGCGCTCACTATGGGACAGGCCCTATACTAAGAGCTGGGGTAGATAAGATGTGCCAACTTATGTTGCCAACTTGTACTTCCCAAGCGCTTAGTACAGTGCTCTGCACACAGTAAGCACTCAATAAATATGATTGATTGATTGATTGATTGATTGATTGATAAGACAGGACACAGTCCATTTCCCACATGGGCCTCACAATCTTAATCCCCATTTTACAGATGAGGTAATTGAGTCACAAAACAGTTAAGTGACTTTCCCAAGGTCATAGAGTAGAGAAGTAGTGGAGTTGGAATTAGAAACCAGATCCTTCAAACTCTCAGGCCCATGCTTTATCCACCTAGGCCATATTGCTTCTCTAAACATGATTGGAATATACAACATAGCAACAAATATGTTCTTCATAATTGTCTTCTAAATCACCAGATTCACTCTGAAGTTTTTCCTAATTTCAAAATGTTTAGCAACCCTGTCAAATGAAGGGCCAATTCAAGTAAGAGTATTAGTAATGCTTTTCGAAAAAATTCTAAAATATAATAATAATAAATAATAATGGCATTTGTTAAGCACTTACTATGTGCAAAGCACTGTTCTAAGCGCTGGGGGGATACAATGTGATCAAGTTGTCCCACGTGGGGCTTACAGTCTTAATCCCCCTTTTTACAGATGGGGTAACTGAGGCTCAGAGAAGTTAAGTGACTTGCTCAAGATCACACAGCAGACTTGTGGTGGAGCAGGGATTCGAACCCATGACCTCTGACTCCAAAGCCCGTGCTCTTTCCACTGAGCCAGGCTGCTTCTCTATTTTGTTACTGTTTTGGTAAGGGTCACAGATTATAGCACATTCATAATAAAAGAGACATCTCTTTTTTTTTTTTTAATCACAGTGAAATAACCTCTGCACCACAGTGCTTAGTATAGTGCTCCTCATAGAAGAATCACCCAATCATTGACTTGATTAATTCACCCTCAAGCCTGATCCAAGAGTGTTACTCACGGCTTTTCCAGAAAAAGTCTCCTCATAGAATCCTAGCATGATGACAAAATGTATAATCGTGTAAAGCTGGAGAGAGCTTGATGCTGTGGCGGAGAATGGAACTTCTTTTCCGGTGACCTGCAATCAGACGCAACCCTTCTGAAAAATATTTGTATTTCTCCTCTTTTTTTTGTGGTATTAAGTGTCTACTCTGTGCCAGGCACTCTTTTAAGCATTGGAATAGGTACAAACTAATCAGGTTGGACACAGTCCATGTCCCGCCTGGGGCTCCCAGTTTCAATCCCCATTTTACAGATGAGGTAACAGAGACACGGAGAAGTGAAGTGACTTACCCAGGGTAATGCAGCAGAAAAGTGGCAGAGCTGGGATTAGAACCCAGGTCCTTATGGTTCCCAGGTCCATGCTCTATCCCTTAAGACATACTGCTTCTGTAACATTGTAACCCCCATGGAGGCAGGAATCACATGTACCCATTCTGTTGTACTTTCACAAGTGCTTAATACAGTATTCTGCACATAATAGATGCTATTGGTGATAAGAATAATTGTAGTTGGTGTTTACTATGTTCCAAGATCTGTACTAAGCACTGGTGCAGATACGAGGTAATCAGGTCCCACGTGGAGCTTAGAGGCTAAGTAAGACGGAGAGCAGCTTTGAATTCCTATTTTGCAAATGAGGGAACTGAGGCACAGAGAAGCAGGTGATGTGCCCAACGTCACACAGCAGGCAAGTGGCAGAGTCAGGATTGGAACTCAGGTCCTCTGACTCTCTGGATCTTTCCACTGGGCTAAGCTGTTTTTACTTAATGGTTGGTTCTGTGGTTCCGAACCTCTTAAGCACTTGATATTGACCATGCTCTCAGCCACAGAACTTATAATAATAATAATAACGATTATGGTATTTGTTAAGCACTTATGTGCCAGGCACTGTACTAAGCTCTAGGGTGACTACAAGCAAATTGGGTTGGACATAGTCCCTGTCCTGCAGAGGGCTCAGTCATAATGCTCATTTTACAAATGAGGTAACTGAGGCACAGAGAAGTCAAGTAATGTGCCCAAGGCCACACAGCAGACACATGGTGGAACCAGATTAGAATCCATGACCTTCTGATTCCCAAGGCCATGGTCTATCCACTAAGCCATTATGTCAGTCAGACACTTACTGTATGCCTAGAACTGTACCAAAACTTGGGAGAGTAAAATATGACACTAAATAGATACATTCTTTCCCCACAGTGAGTTTACACTCTAGAGGAGGAGACAGACATTGATATGAATAAATAAACTACAGATGCTGTGCGGTTAATGTGGAGGATGAAAACAAGGAGCAAGTCAGAGAGATGCAGAATGGAGTGGGAGAAGAGGAAAGGAGGATTTAGTCAGGGGAGGCCTCTTGGAGGAGATAGAACTTCAATAAAGCTTTGAAGACCGGGGAGAGGAATTGTCTGATATGAGGAAGGTGTCTCAGGACGTGGGTGAGAGGTCAGCGACAACATAGATGAAATCGAGGTACAGTGAGAAGGTTACTATTAATGGAGCGTAGTACGTGGGATGGGTTGTTATAGGAGAGCAGTGAGATGAGGTAGGAGGGGGAAAGATGATTAACTGCTTTAATACCAATGGTGGGGAGTTTCTGTTTGATATGCAAGTGGAAGGGCAACCACTGGAGTTTCTTGAGGAGTGGGGAAACATGGCCTGAATGTTTTCGTAGAAAAATGATCTGGGACAGCAGAGTCAAGTATGGACTGGAGTCGGGAGAGTCAGAAGGCTAGGAGGACAGCCAGAAGACTAACAGAGTAATCAAGGCAGGATAGGATAAGTGATTGGATTAACGTGGTAGGAGTTCTGGTGTAAGAATGTACAGGTTTATGTACCTATCCTCCCTTCTGTCAATTCCTCTTTCTGTAATTTGTTTCATTGTCAGTCTCCCTCTCTGGTCTGTGAGCCCCCTATAGACAGGGATCATGTCAAACCAACCCTATTGAATTCTGCTCTTCCAAGCACTTTAGTGCTCTGCACATACTAAGTGCAGAATAAATACCTTTGATTCATATAGAAAAAGATTAAGAATTAATTGCCAACTTAAAATTTCCCCCTTTATAGCACCCTAAAAGGGGGATTATGAACAAATTCCTTGAAAAACTTGATCGAAAATAGATGTTTTGGATTTCATCATTTCTGGCCCATGTCAACTTGAGATTGAGGCATAATGAGGTCATTTCAGCAAAGCCTTCAGGTGATTGGATTGATTTTAAAAAATGTGAAAAAGCTATTGGTCAATTAAGTAACAATTTAAAGGGAAAAGTCCTTAAGCTTGTCTTCCCATCTCCTCTCCCTGCCCTACCTCTTCCACCAAGGCCCCATGCTGCTAATTTTCTAATTTACGATGGTTCCCGTAAAATTTAATGTCGCTCCTGCAGAGCTGTTAGAGCTAAGTAAATAACGAGAAATGAAAACCCTCCCATAAATCCCATTTACCTCTGGGATTTCCTCAGGAAGGCCAAGCCTCGGCTTCCCAGGGCCCCATCCTGGCCCTTTGAATAGGACAGAGAACTTGTCGGTGAATCCAGGTGTGATCCAGAACGTAGTCCATATGTCCACTAAGTGATGAAACTGTGGAGGAGCAGAAAGAAGGTCTCCCTGTTGTTTTCCTCAAGAAAAGTCTCTGGACCAAAGGTGGCACTTGGATTCCCATTTGTCATTAGACTGGAATCTGGAAAAAGGTATCCTCTCTCTACTTACGTTAATCCTGTTCTTAGCAGGAGCGACTAAGACTAAGAAATCAGAATATTTGATTTCTGTCCACTGAAACTGGGCATGAGGATTGCTAATGGTCCTAAAAAGTTATTAAAAAGGAAAGGAGAGATGTTCAATCAATCATATTTATTGAGCAAAAGATCTGTGCAACACACTGCTCTGAATGCTAGGAAGAGTACAGTACAATTCCAGCTCTGCCACTTGCCCACTGTGTGACCTTGGGCAAATCACTTAACATCTCTGTGTCTGTTTCCTCTTCAGAGCATGGGCTTGGGAGCCAGAGGACTTGGGCTCTAAACAAAGCTCTTTGACTTGCTTGCTGTGTTGCCTTAAGCAATTCATTGACTTCTCTGAGCCTCAGTGTTCTCATCTGTAAAATGGAGATTAAATACTTGTTCTCCCTTCCGCTTAGACTGTGAGCACTATGTGAGATAGGAATTGTCTGACCTGATTATCATTTATTTACCCCAGCTCTTAGTACAATGCTTAGCACATTGTAAATCCTTATCAGTATTATTAATAATAATAATCATTATTATGCTCATTATTCCCTGTAAAATGGGGAGCTGTTCTCCCTCATCCTAAGACTGGGAGATCCACAATAATAATAATGATGATATTTGTTAAGTACTTACTATGTGCCAAGCACTGTTCTAAGCACTGAGTGGAGGGGGGGGGGGGGGGATACAAGATAATCAGGTTGTCCCATGTGGGGCTCACAGTCTTAATCCCTATTTTACAGAGAAGGGAACTGAGGCACAGAGAAGTTAAGTGACTTGCCCAAAGTCACACAGCTGACAAGTGGCAGAGTTCAAATTAGAACCCATGACCTCTGACTCCCAAGCTCTTTGAAACAGGGACTGTCTGATCAGAATGAGCCTAGCTTGCACAGAGTAAGCACTTATAAATCAATAAATCGTATTTGAATGCTTACCTGTGCAGGGCACTGTACTAATGGCATTTGTTAAGCGCTTACTATGTGCAAAGCACTGTTCTAAAGTGCTGGGAAGTGTATAATACGACAATACAATGGACTTGGTAGACACATTGCCTGCCCACTATAAGCTTACAGTGTAGAGGGCAATTATCACAATCGTTGCTCTTATTACTGGAAACATAGAAGGAGCTTATGCACAGATATCTTCCGGGAGAGTCCATTCAATCCTGAAGTGGGATCAAGTGGGAATTTCCTCATGGACCCAGAGGTAATTTGAGGGCAGGGCTAGAGGCGGAACCAATTTTGAGATGACTGGTCAAGATTCCGTCACCCGCGCAGCCATTTTCTCCAAACACCTCTGAGATCCCTATAGGACTTCAGCTCTACTCCCTTGTGGGTTGTGTGTAAGCTCATTTGGGCGGGGAATGTGTCGGTTTACTGTTGAATTGAACTCTCCCAAATGCCTAGTTCAGTGCTTTGCACCCAATAAGCACTCAATAAATATGATTGAATGGACTCTCCTGGAAGATATCTGTGCATAAGCTCCTTCTGTGTTTCCAGTAATTGCCCTCTACACTGCATGCTTATAGTGGGCAGGCAATGTGCCTACCAAGTCACATCGTTGCTCTTATTACTGGCAACATAGAAAGAAGGAGCTTACACACAACCCACAAGGGAGTAGAGCTGAAATCCTATAGGGATCTCAGAGGTGTTTGGAGAAAATGGCTGCGCGGGTGATGGAATCTTGACCAGTCATCTCAAAATTGGTCCCGCCTCTAGCCCTGCCCTCAAATTACCTCTGGGTCCATGAGGAAATTCCCACTTCATCCCACTTCAGAAACCACCATTCCCTCACCAAAGGATAGTGGTTAGAGTTCACTACAAATCAGTCAATAAATGACATTTATTGAGTGCTTACTGGGTGCAGAACCCTGCATTAGATGCTTAGGAAAGTACAGTATAACAGAGATAGTGGACACTTTCCCTGCCCATATGAGTTTACAGTCCAGAAGAGCTAGTACAGTGTTCTACATACCATAGGTGCTTTCATTCCAGAAAGATAAAACTCTCAGTGATATTGTAAAGCTCTAGTTTATTTTAACATCCATCTCCCCTGCGAGATTGTCAGCTGCTTGAGGCCAGGGATCATGTCTATTTTCTCTACTGTACTCACCCAAGCGCTTAGTTCAGTGCTCTACATAGAGAAGACACTCAAATACAATTAATTGATTGATGTGACTGATGGAGAATCTCCCCTAACCACCGCCAACCCTTTTTCTTTTTTTCTAATGAAAATTCAGCTTTTGTTTTAGCATAATGTTGTGAGCTCCGAGCAAGTACGTGGACTTCCACATGTTTTACAGTTTGGTGTGATGTTTTCCTACCTTTCTGTATTGTATTGGTCTCTGGCCTACGTATTCGATGAGATTAGACAACTGTACCTGCACTTTGAATGGCTCGAATGTATTTATGGGATGTGTTAGTCCATAGAGAACTTTTTCCTTTTCAGCCTCAAATGTTCCTGAAGACAAAGGGAAAGAGTCAAAGTGAAGAACTGATGAATTGCAGTTGACATTGCTCTACCGATTGCCATTAATTTCACTTACCAAAAATTCTATCCCAGATAATAAGAGTGCCACCGTAGTTTTTGTCAATGCAATAGCGATTTCTGCCTGAAATACAAAAAAAATTGCAGAAATTTCAAAATGTTCATAGTCTCAAGAATGAAAGTGTCGTTTTTTTTTTAATTAATTGCCTAATCAAGTCTCAGGTTTAAGTTTTCCTGAAGATGTTTTTAACTGCCAACTAAAGAAATACTGCTATTTGAAATATTAATTTCAACCAGTTATATATTTTTAAATATTTTTTCTTATGGGAGAGTAGAGATTTACTTATGCACTTGGATCTGTGAACTTTGAACATTTGACATCCTCCCCAGCCCTACAGCACTAAAGTACGTATGTATTATAAATTATTTATTCGTATTAATATTTGCCTCCACCTCTAAACTGTAACCTCATTATGGGCAGGGAATGTGTCTAACTAATTCTGTTGTACTGTACTCTCCCAAGCACTTAGTACGGTGCTGTGCAAATAGAAAGCTCTCAATAAATGTCATTGATTGATTAATGGATTGATCTGGTTTAGATTTTTATATTTGATGTCATGGAAAAAAGTGAGCCCCTGTTATGGTGATAAAAACATAGGGCATGATGGAAGAGGGCTGTTTGAGATATGGCTCTTAGCTTTGTCAATCATCATCATCATCAATCGTATTTATTGAGCACTTACTATGTGCAGAGCACTGTACTAAGCGCTTGGGAAGTACAAATTGGCAACATATAGAGACAGTCCCTACCCAACAGTGGGCTCACAGTCTCACGTAGCAACTGGAAGTCTTTCTGAGCTTTGATCTTCCCAGCTGCAAAAAGGCCAGAAAAGATCACTTTCTAACCTATTCCGATTTTGGAATTAGAAGAAGGGGTCTAGAACACATTCCTACAATAGGGAAGTTGGGCCCAGAGGATTGCTGAAAGGTGGCAGTGAAATTAGAGCAAGTGGACCATAGAATATACCTGCTGATAATGGAGGAATTTGGTGAATACATTCCAAATGCGACTAGGGCCCTTCTTAAAACTCGCATTCGGGAAGCAATGTAGTCCAGTGGACAAAGCAAGGGCCCAGGAGACAGAGGACCCGAGTTCTAATCCTGACTCTGCCACATGCTGGCTGTGAGACCTTGGACTAATCATGTATTTTCTCTGTGCCTCAGTTTCCTTAACTGTAAAATAAGGATTCAATATCTGTTCTCCTTCCTATTTACTCTTGTGAGCCCCATGTGGGACAGGAACTGTGTCTGACCTGATAAGCTTGTATCTACCCCAGTGCTTAGAACAGTGCTTAACACAGAGTAAGTGCTTAACAAATACCATTATTATTATAATATATACATACCTTATGTGATCAGAATGTAGTGAGTTTTTAAGAAAGAACCAGGGAGACTAAAAAGGAAATTTCACGGATGTTTAAAGGTTTACTTGCCATGATGAACTCGGTGGTGACTAGGTGTATTCAGAATCAATTCCAAAGGACCTAGATGGTCAATTAACTGCAGATAAATAAATGAAAAAGTGCATTTAGGGACTTTTTTTACAAAAAAGACACATTCAAGTATTTCCTTTTGTGGTGCTTCAAATCTGGATTTATATAAAAAATATCTTCTACTGTAAATAAGAAAGAGAACAGAATCCATCCAGCAGGAATTTGTATTTTAGTGCCCATTTTGCAGCTATAATGTGCAGAAAATGAATTATTAGCACCCATTTTGCAGCTATAATGTACAGAAAAAGAATTATTATTGCCCATTTTGCAGCTATAATGTTCATATATTGTTTCACAGGGATTGTTCATTATATCTACATCAACAGTATCTGTCTAGTCTGAGATAATCAGTAATAACCCTAATCATAATGTGTCAGTTGTCAAATTCTGCCATGGAGCAGTTCATCCCTTGTGACTACTTTAGGAATGTTTTCGTTCTCGTTTATCTTGATATCCACCCTTGCTCACAGCCTACCTACTGGCTCCAACTCTTTCCCCATTCATATCTGGCAGATCACTGCTCTCCCAGTCTTCCCAATCAATCAATCAATCAATCAATCATATTTCTTGATTTACTTACCAGTAAATACCAGGCACTATGCAGAACTCTGAGGGTAGGTACAAAATAATCATGTTGTACGCGGTCCCTGTCCCATATGGAGTTCACAGTTTTAATTCATTAACTAATTTTAGTTAATTAACTAGATTGTTAGAGATGAGGTAACTGATGCACAGAGAAGTGAAGTGACTGGTCCAAGGTCACAGACAGACAGGTGATGGAAGTGGTATTTAAACCCCGGTCTTGCCGACTCGCAGGCCCATCTCTGTTCAATAGCCATGTTGCTTCTCCGATCACTGTGTGCCGAGCACTGTACTAAATTCTCTGTACAATATAACAGAGTGGTGGACACATTCCCTGCCCACAATGAGCTTACAGTCTGGAGAGGGAGACGGACATTAATATACATAAATTGTGACTATGTGCATAAGTGCTGTGGGGCTGAGGGATGAATAAGGGGAGCAAATCCAAGTGCGTGGGTAACACAGAAGAGAGTGGGAATAGACAAAATGAGGGCTTAGTTGGGAAAGGCCTCTTGGAGGAGATGTACTCTCAATAAGTCTTTGTAGGTGGGGAGAGTAATTGTTTGTTGGTTTCAAAGTGGGAGAGTGTTTCAGATCAGAGGCAAGTCATAGGCGAGGGGTCTAAGGTGAGATAAAGAAAATCAAGATACAGTGGCATTAGAGGAATGAAATATGTGTGGTGGGCTGTACAAGGAAATCAGAAGGGTAAGATAAGAAGGAGACAGGGTTATTGAGTGTTTTAAAGCCAATGGTAAGGTTGCAGAGATGGATGGGATAATACTGAAGAGTGGGGAAACTGGGACTGAATGCTTTTGTAAAAAAAAATGATCTGGACAGCAGAGTGGAAAAAAAATGATATTTTTTGAGTGCTTACTATTTATACTTCCCAAGCACTTAGTACAGTGCTCTGCACACAGTAAGTGCTCAATAAATATGATTGAATGAATGAATGAATGTGCCAGGCACTGTATTAAGTGCTGGGATAGATGCAAGACTTCCCAGACTGAGCCCCCTTTTTCCTCTCCCCCTCCCCATCCCCCTGCCCTACCTCCTTCCCCTCCCCACAGCACCTGTATATATGTTTGTACAGATTTATTACTCTATTTATTCTACTTGTACCTATTTACTATTCTATTTATTTTGGCAATGATGTGCATCTAGCTTTACTTCTATTTATTCTGGTGACTTGACACCTGACCACATGTTTTGTTCTGTTGTCTGTCTCCCCCTTCTAGACTGTGAGCCCATTGTTGGGTAGGGACCGTCTCTATATGTTGCCAACTTGTACTTCCCAAGCACTTAGTACAGTGCTCTGCACACAGTAAGCACTCAATAAACACGATTGAATGAATGAATGAAATGCAAGCAAATCGAGCTGGACACACCTGTCCCATGTGGGGCTCGCAGTCTCAATCCCCATTTTCTAGGTGAGGTTATTGAGGCCCAGAGAAGTGAAGTGACTTGCCCAAGGTCACACAGCAGACAAGTGGTGGAGTTGGGATTAGAACCCATGACCCTCTGACTCCCAAGCCTGGGCTCTTTCCACTAGGCCATGCTGTGAAGTAAGGAGAGACAGGTGGAAGGGAGGACAGCAGGGAGACTGTGAGCCCATCTTCAAGACTGTGAGCCCGTTGTTGGGTAGGGACCATCTCTATATGTTGCCAACTTGTACTTCCCAAGTGCTTAGTACAGTGCTCTGCACCCAGTAAGTGCTCAATAAATATGATTGACTGAATGAATGAAAGGAGACTAGTGCAGTA
This sequence comes from Tachyglossus aculeatus, assembly GCF_015852505.1. Classification (NCBI taxonomy): domain Eukaryota; kingdom Metazoa; phylum Chordata; class Mammalia; order Monotremata; family Tachyglossidae; genus Tachyglossus; species Tachyglossus aculeatus. The sequence goes on from NC_052067.1 coordinate 7,924,412, forward strand.
ATCAAGACAGGATAGGATAAGTGTTTTGATTAATGTGATGGCAGTTTTGATGGAGAGGAAAAAGTGGATTTTAGTGGTGTTGTGAAGGTGGAACCAACAGGATTTGGTGGCAGACTGAATATGTGGTTTGAGAGAGATTTTTTGAGGCTAACACCAAGGTTGTGGGCTTGTGAGACAGGGAAGATCGTGGTGCTGTCTACCTGGGGGAAAGTAACGGGAAGGAGAGGATTTAGGTCCTGTCGTGTAGGTGTTAAATTTGAGGTGTTGATGGGACATTCAATTAGAGATGTCCTGAAAGCAGGAGGAATTCTGGAAAGAAGGAGATCAGGGCTGGAGATGTAGACCTGGGAATCTTCCACATAGACATAGTAGCTGAAGCCATAGGAGTGAGTGAGTTCTTGAAGAGAGTGGGCATAGATTGAGAATAGAAGGAAACCCAGAACTGAGCTGTGAGGGACTCAAACTCTTCTAAAATCATATCTCCTCCTGGAGGCCTTCCTTGAATAAATTCTCATCTCCCCACCCTAATTCTCAGGCCCAACTACCTCCTCAGCTTCCTGTGTCACCTAAACAATTCAGTCTCCTTTTTCACAGCCCTCTGTTGCTTCCCCCTACCTGTAATTCATTGTGGTGTCTGCATCTCACACTCGATTGGAAACTCTTTGGTGACAGAGATGGTATCTACTAAACTCTACTATACTCTCCCAAGTACTAAGTACAGTGTTCTCCACAAAATAAACATTCAATAAATGCCACAGATTTAAAGGGCATTAAGTCATTCTTTCTGACCCCTAGCCACTTAGTAGGTCCTTGCTTTGGTGAATTCAGTAGCACAATCAGTTGGCAAATATTATTAGTTCTCTTCTGCCAGGGACATTTCAGGTGGGTCACTACCTCATGGAGTTCCGTAAGAGGGATTGGGATGGTGTCTAGACTGTAAGCTTGTTGTGGGCAGGGAATGCACCTACCAACTGTGTTACGATGTACTCTTCCAAGCCCTTGGTAATAATAATAATAATAATAATGATGGCATCTATTAAGTGCTTACTATTTGCAAAGCACTGTTCTAAGCTCTGGGGAGGTTACAAGGTGATCAGGTTGACCCACGGGGGGCTCACAGCCTTAATCCCCATTTTACAGATGAGGGGACTGAGGCACAGAGAGGTTAAGTGACTTGCCCTAAGTCACACAGCTGACAATTGGCGGAGCTGGGATTTAAACCCATGACCTCTGACTCCAAAGCCCGTGCTCTTACCATTGGGCCACACTACTTCAGTGCTCTGCACCCAGTAAGTGCTCAGTAAATACCACTGATGGGTTATATGACTGAAAACTGTCACTTTGAGTTAAAAGCTTTCCGGGAGGGGCTCTGATTTTTGTGCACAATAATAATAATGTTGGTATTTGTTAAGTGCTTACTATGTGCCAAGCACTGTTCTAAGCGTTGGGATAGATACAAGGTAATCAAGTTGCCCCATGGGGGGCTCACAGTCTTAATCCCCATTTCACAGATGAGGTAACTGAAGCCCAGAGAAGTGAAGTGACTTGCCCAAAGTCACACAGCAGGCAAATGGCAGAGCCGGGATTAGAACCCATGACCTCTGACTCCCAAGCCCGGGCTCTTTCCACTGAGACACGCTGCTTCTCTAAGAGAGGGAAGGCCAGGAGTCCCACTGGAGAAACGTTCTAGGTCTTACTGCAAAGGTGAACACAACACAACAGAAGGTGGTCATGTAGAATACTGGACGCACACATTTCAGAGTGGAAAATTGTCACAAGGATGGTAAGGGGACAACCAAAGGAAGATCAGCCTATCACCCCCACGCTCTCTCCCCCTGGCTGTATCCAGCCAATTATCTGTGAAAGACACTCACTAAAACCTCAAGCTCCTTTGGCAATATAAACATCAATCTGCTATTTATTAAACAGTTACTGTGTGTAGATTACTATCCTAAGTGTTTGGGGAAAGGACAATATAAGAGAGTTGATTGAAACGACCCCTTTCTACAGGGACCTGTAGAAAGTCAAGAGGATTCATTCATTCATTCAATCGTATTTATTGAGCGCTTACTGTGTGCAGAGCAGTGTACTAAGCGCTTGGGAAGTACAAGTTGGCAACATATAGAGACGGTTCCTACCCAACAGCGGGCTCACAGTCTAGAAGGGGGAGACGGACAACGAAACAAAACATATTAACAAAATAAAATAAATAAAATAAATATGTACAAGTAAAATAGAGTAATAAATATGTCCAAACACACTGTATATGTGTGTTTGGGCATATTTATTACTCTATTTTACTTGTATATATATATACTTGTGTATATGCTTGTGTATATATATACTTGTGTATATATAAATATATATATATACAGGTGCTATGGGGAGGGGAAGGAGGTAAGGCGGGGGGATGGGGAGGGGTGTGAGCCCACTATTGGGTAGGGACTGTCTCTATATGTTGCCAATTTGTACTTCCCAAGTGCTTAGTACAGTGCTGCACATAGTAAGCACTCAATAAATACGATTGATGATGAGATCAGTAGGGCTTTGGCGGAAGGCAACAGACATTAAAATATATTACAAAAAGAGGAAATCAATCTATCAATCATATTGAGCACTTACTGTGTGCAGAGCACTGTACTAAGCGCTTGGGAAGTACAAGTTGGCAACATATAGAAACGGTCCCTACCCAATAGTGGGCTCACAGTCTAGAAGGGGGAGACAGAGAACAAAACCAAACATATTTACAAAATAAAATAAATAGAATAGATATGTACAAGTAAAATAAATTAATAAATAGGAAATGGGAGAATATCAGCCTCCTTGCTGACCTCTCTGTCTCCTGTCTCTTCCCACTCCAGTCCATTATTCTCTCTGTTGCTTGGGTCGTTTTTCCAAAACGTTCAATCCATGTTTCCCACTCCTGAAGAACCTCCGGCAGTTACTCAAACACTTTGGCTTCAAAAGGCAACTCTTTACCATCAGTTTTAAAGCACTCGATCTGGTCTCTGTCTCCTCACTAGTTTCCTGCTACAACCCAGCCCTCACATTTCAATCATCTAACTCTAATTACTGTACCTTGATTTTATCTATCTTTTGTTTTGTTTTTTGTTGTTATGGTATTAAGTGCCTACTCTATGCCAGGCATGGTACTAAGCACTGGGATAGTTACAAGATCATCAGATTGGACACAGTCCATACCCCCCATGGGTCTAACCATCTTAAATCCCATTTTACAGATGAGGTAGCTGAGGTATGGAGCAAGTTAAGTGACTTTCCCAAGGTTACACAGCAGACAAGTGGCAGATTCAGGATTAGAACCCAGGTCCTTATGGCTCTCAGGCCCCTTTGCTTTCCACTAGGCCACATTGCTTCTATTTGCCACTGAGTCCTTGCCCATGTCTTCTCTCTGGCCTGAAACTCCCTCCTCCTTCATATTCAAAAGATTATCACTCGTCCCACCTTCAAAATCACACGTCCTTCCTTCGCTAACTAAGCCCCCATTTCCACTTACCCCCTAAACCTACTGCTTTGCATACACACTTGGATTTTTACCCTTTCCCTCACCCACCCTCTGTCCCATAGCTCTTAGGAACATATCTGTAATTTATTTTAATATCTGCTCCCCCTTCTAGACTCAGGGAACATGTTGACAAACTATTTGATTGCACTCTTCCAAGCACTCGGCATAGTGCTCTGCACACAAGAAGAGTTCAATAAATACCATCAGTTGATTTATTATAAGGCTGCATAAAGACGTTGTGTGGACTGAGTGACTATCAAGTGCTTAAGTGGTTCAGATAAAATTCTGGGCCTACTTCAGGATCATAAACAAGAGGAAATGATGATCATCCTCTATTTTGAGATGTGAGCTAAAGTAAAATGCTACATGTATATAAGTCACCTCCCGAGACTTTCCCCTTCTAGACTGTGAGCCCGTTGTTGGGTAGGGACCGTCTCCATATGTTGCCAACTTGTACTTCCCAAGTGCTTAGTACAGTGCTCTGCACACAGTAAGTGCTCAATAAATGCGATTGAATGAATGAATGAGATGGATAGCTTACATCTATTCATTCAGCTGTATTTATTCAGCACTTTACTTTGTACAGAACACTGGAATAAGTCTTGGGAGAGTACAATACAACAATAAGCAGACACATTCCCTGCCCACAATGACCTTACAGTCTCAATGAGAGGGATAATGCAAATAAAATAAATGACAGATATGTACATAAATGCTGAGGGGCTGGGACGGGAAGAATAACTACCTCAGGAGTTGGAAGATAAACACTCGTGGAGAAGGAAGGATAGGTGGTAATAATAGGAAAGGCTTTCCCCTAGCCTCTGGACTCGTTGGAAATGTAAAATCTTAAGCTGCAGACCTCGGTGTACAGGCAGAGATCCAGATGGGGAAGGAGAGAATCATTTCATCCTTGTTTGTCTGTCCAGGCCCAACATGTGTTATAAAAACAAACAACAAAAGGGGGAAAACAATTCCACTCATCAACACCAGAAGTCTGCGGTCCAGATGCAATTGTGACGTTAAGACTGGGCTGCTGGGGGGAGTGGGGGGGGGGCGGGGTGTGTGGAGAAGGAAGCAGGTTGTTTACAGATCCATTTAAACCCAGGCAGCAGCTTGGGGTTCACATTCATCCAGCCCTAACGATGTTGCTTTTCATAATAATTAATAGTAATTTTTAATGTTCTCATCTCTCTGAACTCCACAAAGCAAATAGCCGTTATTAGCATCAGAGCTAATAGACTGTGAGCCTACTGTTGGGTAGGGACTGTCTCTATATGTTGCCAATTTGTACTTCCCAAGCACTTAGTACAGTGCTCTGCACATAGTAAGCGCTCAATAAATACGATTGATGATGATGATGATGATCAGAGGTATGAATGGAAAGATTCCTGACTGTATTTAGACAATGTCCAACCTGAGGAGACCCCAGCCACCAGCCTCCTATCTTTTCCAGCTCCAGTCCGTACTTCACTCCGCTGCCAGGGTCATTCTTCTAGAGAACGGTCAGTCTGTTTGTCCACTCCTCCAGAATCTCCAGTGGTTGCCCAACCACCTCGCCATCAAACAGAAACTTCTTACCATCAGCTTTAAATCACTCAATCACCTTGCCCCCCTCATTCATTCATTCATTCAATCATATTTATTGAGTGCTTACTGTGTGCAGAGCACTGTACTAAATGCTTAGGAAGTACAACTCACCTCCTAACTCACCTCCTGGATTTCCTATTGCAATCCAGGCTGCACACTTGGCATCTTTATCGGAAACTTACTCACTGGACCAAGATCTCATCTATCTCACAGCCGACGTCCTGCTTCCAGCCTGGGACCCCCTCCCTTCTCCTATCCGACAGACGATCGCACTCTCCACCTTCAAAGCCTTATTGAAGGCGCAGGGAAGCAGCGTGGCTCAGTGGAAAGAGCCCAGGCTTTGGAGTCAGAGGTCAGGGGTTCAAATCCCGTCTCTGCCAATTGTCAGCTGTGTGACTTTGGGCAAGTCACTTCACTTCTCTGGGCCTCAGTTACCTCATCTGGAAAATGGGGATTAAGACTGTGAGCCCACTGTGGGACAACCTGATTACCTTGTATCCCCCCAGCTGTTAGAACAGTGCTTTGCACATAGTAAGCACTTAATAAATACCATCATTATCATTATTATTATTATCTCCTCCAAGAGGCCCTTCTGACAGGGCCCACATTTCCCCTTCTCCTGCTCTCTTCTGTGCTTTCTTTTGCACTTGAATTTGTATCCTTTTCCCTCAGCTCCACAAAACACATGCATGTCTGTACTTTATTCATATTAATGTATGTCTCCTCCTCTAGACTGTAATGTTCTGGGCAGGGGACACAGCTTCAGACTCTGTAATATTGTATTCTCCCAAGTGCTTAGTGCAGTAATAATAATAATAATAGTAATAATGGCATTTTTTCAGTGCTTACTATGTGCAAAGCACTGTTCAAAGCACTGGAGAGGTTACAAGGTGATCAGGTTGTCCAACTTGGGGCTCACAGTCTTACTCCCCATTTTACAGATTAGGTAACTAAGGCCCAGAGAAGTGAAGTGACTTGCCCAAAGTCACACAGCTGACAATTGGCAGAGCCAGGATTTGAATCCATGCCCTGTGACTCCAAAGCCTGTGTTCTTTCCACTGAGCCACGCCGATTCTCGTACTCTGCATACAATAAGCACTAAATAAATGTGATTAATTATTAGCAGCTTCTCAGTAGAAGCATGAAGATTATGTGAGATGCAAGCATTCAGCTGATTTAACTGAAGACAAATCAATCAGTCAGTGCTATTTATTGAGCACTTCCTCTCTGCATAGCTCTGTTCTAAGCAGTTGAGAGAATACAACAAAGCAGACAAGAACCCAGCTTACAGAATTTACAGTCATTCACTCATTCATTCAATCAGTCATATTTATTGAGCACTTACTGTGTGTGAAGCACTGTGCTAAGCACTTGGAAGAAGTTTAATTTACTCTCTCACTTGTAAATATGATTTCTTCACTCTTCAAAACTCATAGCCTGGAATCCCTTTATAATTAATATTTACATTGTTTCTGGGAAAGTAGGTCCAGGCCCTGTGAATATCTGGGTATTTGGATTGAATCAGCTGAATCCTCAATTAGCAATATGCTGCTTGCTTGTTCCTTGAGCAATAATAATAATTAATAAATAATAATTAATAACATTAATAATAATGATGATGGTATTTGTTAAGCGCTTACTGTGTGTGATGCAGTGTTCTAAGCACTGGGGGGATACAAGATGATCAGGTTGTCCCACATGGGGCTCACAGTCTTAATCCCCATTTTACAGATGAGGCAACTGAGGCACAGAGAAGTTAAGGGACTTGCACAAGGTCACATAACTGACAAGTGGTGGAGCCAGAATTCAAACCCATGACCTCTGACTCCCAAGCCCGTGCTGTTTCCACTGAGCCACGCTGCTTCTCTGTGATCAATAATTCATTGATCACATAGTACAGAGGGTCTCTCTCCAGGGCTTAGAATAGGGGAAGGTAAATAAGCCTTCTTGGATTTGCAAATAGAAATTATTTCTCCATGGTTTGATTCTTCCATCAGTAATGGCTATGATTTGAAATTTGAAGGATACAAACTTGAACCATGGAATACAGAGTGAAGAATCTTTAGCTACCTGTAAATATGCTCTGTATAGCCCATTAGCTGGATCTTCCTGGGAATATGGTGGTCGCTTCCATGTGGGTGGAAATATCACCCTAGTAATGTGACTTTGGGATGGCTCCCTTTTAGAAAGAGAAGACAAATGTCACTAAGAAAGGTCTGTATTGGGAAGCTCTACTTGAGCTGGCTTAAATGGCTTTGAAGAATCACTATGGAATGTGAGTTTTGGGGTGGCCCCCTGATATGCTCCATTCCATGTTCCATCTTGGATTTGTGCGATCGGGACCAGTGTCACTGTGTTCTCTGCTCTGTAGTCCTGATGGGGACATGTTGGAAGCGGGGTTAAGAGTTGATTCTACTGCCAAGATTGTAGCCACTACATCATTTCAGCTACATCTGTTTCCATGATGCTTTGGGAGAGGGTAAAGAAAGCTATGTTTCTGTTGGCCTTGGAGGGCCAGAACACTGAATGTAAACTCAGCCTCTGGATATTGGCCAGAAAGGAAAAGGGTGGGCGGTGGGGGGAGTTTTAACCCCTCCACACCTAAGGCAGGCTGCCCAACACACAGATTTGGGAGACCAGTCCTTCTGTTTGTAAAGTGCTCTCTGATAAAAATGCCCTAGAAATGGTCATGAGTCATAACTACAGTTTCACAGAAGCTCTTTCCAGTAGAAGATGACAGAGGACCGTATATCCTAGTTACCTCTTTTCTCTCCTCACATAAAATAGCTTTCAATAAAGCACAGTGAATCCAATTCTGTGTCCATGACAGAGCAAAACAGGACTCCAGTGGGAACATATGGTACATGCTTGACACCTGAGTTGGCACAAACAGTGCAGATTCAAACTGGGAAGGAATGAGGAAAGGGAGGACATCCAAAATGGCTTGTTTATGGCCAATGGTTTGTATAGAGTTCTGATTTAGCGGTATCATTTCAGCTCTTCAGAACTGCTTTGGGGTTTCTACAGATGTGTTGCCAACTTGTACTTCCCAAGTGCTTAGTACAGTGCCCTGCACCCAGTAAGCGCTCAATAAATACGATTGATGATGATGATGATATCCTCAAGACAACATTCGGCCTCATCATACAACAAAGCAGACACGATCCCACCTCACGGAATTTACAATCATTCACTCATTCATTCAATCAGTCATATTTATTGAGCACTTTACTGTGTGTGAAGCACTGTACTAAGCACTTGAAAGAGTACTACACAGTGGAAGAAGTTTAATCTACTCTCTCACTTGTAAATATGATTTCTTCACTCTTCAAAACTCGTAGCCTGGAACCCCTTTGTAATCAATATTTACATTGTTTCTGGGAAAGTAGATCCAGGCCCCGGGAATTTCTGGGTGTTTGGATTGAATCAGTTGAATCCTCAATTAGCAATATGTTGCTTGCTTGCTCCTTGAGCAATAATAATAATGATGGAAAAGCACAATAGAAGCATGACATTTGTCCATTGTCTTCCAGGTGTTTACAGTCTCTTAGGAGAAAAAGTATACACGTAGATCTCTTAATTTTATTTCTTAATCTCCCGTAATAGATTGTAAATTTTTCATGGGCAGGGATCAAGTTCACCATCTCTATTGTATTCCCACGCATGCTTAGTACAGCACTCTGCAAACTCTAATCAGCAAGTAAATTTTGGAAGAAAAAGCTACTGATGATAAAACATGAACCCTCCATGAGGGAGGGCCTCAAAAGTTTCTTCTATACTGGGCACATAAAATATGAGCAGAAATAACTTGCATTGCCTTAAATTCCCTCGAGACTGAATGCTAGTTATAGGCAAGGAATGTGACTACCAACTTCATCGTGTTTTACTCCCCAAGCGCTTAGTACAGTGCCCTGTGCACAGAAAAACACAGGAAATACCACGTGTAAGAAGAGAAGCAGCATGACTAAGTGGATAGAGCACGGGCCTAGCAGTCAAATGGACATGGATTCTAATTCTGGCTCTGCTACATCTATTCTGTGTGACCTTGGGCAAATCACTTAACTTCTCTAGAGAAGCAGTGTGGCTCAGTGGAAAGAGCACGGGATTTGGACTCAGAGGTCGTGGGTTCAAATTCCAGCTCTGCCACTTGTCAGCTGTGTGACTTTAGGCAAATCACTTAACTTCTCTGTGCCTCAGTTACCTCATCTGGAAAGTGGGGATTTAGACTGTGAGCCCCACGTGAGACAACCTGATCACCTTGTATCCCCCCAGCGCTTAGAACAGTGCTTTGCACATAGTAAGTGCTTAATAAATGTCGTTATTATTATTATTATTATTATTATTATTATTATTATTATTATTATTCTCTGTGCCTGTTACCTCACCTGTAAAATAGGGATTAAGACTGTGAGCCCCATGTGGGACAACCTTATTACCTTGTATCTACCCCAGCAATTAGAACAGTGCCTGGCACTTAGTAAGTGCTTAACAAATACCATTATTATTATTTTATTATTATTATTATTATTATTTTATTATTATTATTATACTGGGTTGGACACAGTCCCAGTCTCACATAGGGCTGGTTGTCCACCCTAGCCGCATACTCCAGTAGAAGCAGCATTGCCTGCATTTTCCCTAAAGGCTTAGCATAACCGACTCCATTTTATGCAGGGTTTAACAACAGGGTATGTGAGGAATAGGTGCCGGCCTCTTGGGGAAGATTCTGTAATCTAGGAAGGCTGACACATCCCAGCATCCGCCAAGCTAGCTCTCTTCCTCCCTTCAAGGCCCTACTAAGAGCTCATCTCCTCCAGGAGGCCTTCCCAGACTGAGCCCCCTCCTTCCTCTCCCCCTCCTCCTCCTCTCCACACACCCCCCGCCTTACCTCCTTCCCTTCCCCACAGCACCTGTATATATGTATATATGCTTGTACGGATTTATTACTCTATTTATTTATTTATTTTACTTGTACATATCAATTTATTTTATTTTGTTAATATGCTTTGTTTTGGTCTCTGTCTCCCCCTTCTAGACTGTGAGCCCACTGTTGGGTAGGGACCGTCTCTATATGTTGCCAACTTGTACTTCCCAAGCGCTTAGTACAGTGCTCTGCACACAGTAAGCTCTCAATAAATACGATTGATTGATTGATTGACACTGATCAAAGCCTGGGCCCTGCCTGAGACCACCCCATCCTGTGTGTGCGATGCCTCCTGCTAACATCTCCTGACAACAGGGTGCCGAAGTATCCCGTGCCCAGGAACCCTTTGAGTAGCTCGGGATGGGGAGCCAAATAAAAGGGAAGTAGCAGCTGGGATCGGGGCTGTTCGTCCCTCGTTCCTCTCGGGAGGTGAATGGGTGAGCAGTCAGCTTTGCTACATCTACTATTCTATCTGAACTCAAATCTCCGAGTCGTTATTCCTATCTGCATCACCACCTTGGGTTATCGAACCCTGCCTCTGATTTACACCGGTTATTTTCCTCTCAGCTGTGTGACTTTGGGCAAGTCACTTGACTTCTCTGTGCCTCAGTTCCCTCATCTGTAAAATGGGGATGAAGACTGTGAGCCCCCTGTGGGACAAGCTGATCACCTTGTAACCTCCCCAGTGCTTAGAACAGTGCTTTGCACATAGTAAGCGCTTAATAAATGCCATCATTATTATGATTTTTGTTGGTAACAGGGCTCACCGTCTGAATCCTCATTTTACAGATGAGGTAACTGAGGCCCAGGCTAGTGACGTGCCTAAGGCCCTGAATCAAGTAATAACAATAATAATAATGATGATGGCATTTATTAAGTGCTTACTATGTGCAAAGAATTGTTCTAAGCTCTGGGGAGGTTACAAGGTGATCAGGTTGTCCCACGGGGGGCTCACAGTCTTAATCCCCATTTTCCAGATGAGGTAACTGAGGCACAAAGAAGTTAAGTGACTTGCCCAAAGTCACACAGCTGACAATCGGCGGAGCCGAGTTTGAACCCATGACCTTTGACTCCAAAGCCCATGCTCTTTCCACTGAGCCACACTGCTTCTCTGAGCAGCGAAGCCCATCCGGAGCCCATCCGTAATCTCGACCTCCCATACATTTAAAAGATACCGACAGAATCTGAAAACTGCCAAACGTCATTTTTCAAATGTAACTTGATTTTGAACGACATTTCTCATCATTTTGCTGCTTTTTCCATTACTACTGAGGATGAACTTTGCAAATCTAGTGTCACTTAAAGAGAACTTCACCACCCAGATATGAGTACGACCCCATTTGAGTCGCCATTTTATTCTCCCACAGGAGTTGATTCTCTGAAGCAGCAGGGCTAGTGCAAAGAAGAGGAAGTTGGGAGGCCAGGGTTCTAATTCTGACACCTCCAATTCACTGCTGTTTGACATTGAGCAAGTCGTTCACTGTAACTCGAGCTCCTTTATCTCTCCGCCAACCCCTCGCTCAAGTCCTGCTTCTGGCCTGGATCGCCCTCCCTCCACAAATTGACCAGGCAATGACTCTCCTCCCCTTCAAAGCCTTATTGAAGGCGCATCTCTTCCAAGAGGCCTTCCCCGATTAAGCCTTCCTCTACCCCCTTCCTTCTCTCTTCTTCCTCACCCTTGCACTTCGATTTGCACCCCTTACTCACCCCACAGCACTTATATACAAATCCATATTTTATTTATTTATATCAAAGTCTGTCTCCCCCTCTAGACTATATGCTCATTGTGGACAATGACAAATCTGTCATAGTGTTTTTCCCAAGCACTTAGTACAGTGCTCTGCACACAGTAAGCACTCAATACATGTGATTGAGTAATCTGTCAGTCAGTCAATGGTAATTATTAAGTGCTTACTGTGTGCAGAGCACTGTACTAAACACTTGGGAGAGGACTGTGAGCCCGCTGTGGGCATGGATTATCTCTATTTGTTGCTGAATTGTACTTTTCATGCTCTTAGTACAGCGCTCTGCACACAGTAAGTGCTCAATTAATACGATTGAATGAAATGAATTAATGAATGAATTCAATCATATTTATTGAGCACTTACTGTGTGCAGAGCGCTGTACTAAGCGCTTGGGAAGTACAAATTGGCAACATATGGAGACGGTCCCTACCCAACAATGGGCTCACAGTCTAGAAGGGGGAGACAGACAACAAAACAAAACATGTGGACAGGTTTGAATGAATGAATGCAATATGGCAGACTGTGAACCCACTGTTGGGTAGGGACCGTCTCTATATGTTGCCAACTTGTACTTCCCAAGCGCTTAGTACGGTGCTCTGCACATAGTAAACGCTCAATAAATACGATTGAATGAATGAATATGGCAGAGTTGGTAGAGACAATCCCTGCCCACAAGGAGCTCAGTAAGGATAAAATTTTTGATGATGATGGTGATGATAGTATTTGTTAAGCACTTATTATGAGCCAAACACTGTTCTAAGCGCTGCGGTGGATACAAGGTAGTCAGGTTGTCCCACGTGGGGCTCACAGTCTTAATCCCCATTTTCCAGATGAGGTAACTGAGGCACGGAGAAGTTAAGTGATTTGCCCAAGGTCACACAGCAGACAAGTGATGGAGCTGGGATTAGAACCCATGACCTCTTAATCCCAAGCCCATGCTCTTTCCACAAAGCTCGCTGCTTCTCTATTTGATTTGATTTTCTTGTATTTGAGTTTGATTTGATTTTCTTGTATTTATCCGGGTGCTTAGCACAGTACATTTAACAAATATTACAATTGTCTTTATTGCCAGAGACAGTAAAGTGCTATTTAGAGTACTTGCATGGAAATTCTACTATACTTTTCCACTGTTGACTGAAGGCCATTGTTATGTTTTTAACCTAGGTCTCCTTCCAGATCCAAAGCGAGATACACAACTTCTGTTGTCACATTGATTTTTAAGGATGTCAGCTGTATTATTAAAAAACCTACTGCCTCAGAAAATGTCTAACCAAAGTAAAGAATCTTATGAGCTGGGAACCCCAGAGATTAGCCCAACGCCAATTAATTTCTGATGGAAACAATCTCACTAGATCTCTTAGGGTCACTTGTTTAACTTAGTGATAACGATAGTATTTATTGAGATCAACTGGATACAATGCACTGACCTAAGCACCTGGAAAAATTCAACAATAACAGGAAACTGATGGCATTTATTTAGAGATTACCAGTCCCCTGTGAACTGGCATCATACTTTCCCGAGCACTTAGTACAATTCTCCGTACACACTAAGCACTCAATAAACACCATTGATTTGCATGCACAGAGTATTATGCTGAGCCCCTTGGCATCTACGATAAAGGAAGTTGACCCAATCCTTGCCTCAAAACAAAGATATCTTTCCTGACCACGAGGAGCTTGCAGTCTAACTTCACAGATTTCCATCCTGACCACAAGGAGCTTGCACTCTAACTTCACAGATTTCCAATCTCCTTGGTTTCCTCGGATAGGTTTTGTTGTGGAGGATTGTGATGTTCAAAGAAGCTCTACATAATAATAATAATAATAGCATTTATAAAGAGTTTACTATGTGCAATGCACTGTTCTAAGCATTGGGGAGGTTACAAGGTGACAAGACATGACATGACATGACAAGACACCTTCCGGTTAACGCTTAGAAACACAACATTTGTGGAATGGTGATTCTTTTACAGTACTAATATTCAGACTTGAGCAGAAGTGAACCTTCTACTCCCTCATATAAGCCCCTCCTCTTGCGGTCTCAGGGTTTGTCAGCACTCGAGGAAAATTTTATTGCCTGATACCTGCGCCACTTCAGTATAATTCTTGTTTAAATAATCAGAAAAAACAGCAACACGAATTCTAAGGGAAACTCTACATCGTGAGTAACAACTCCTTCTGTCACCACCACAGAACGAATCTTTATTTTAGCCGTGTCTTGACGTGAACGCTAAAAAGGAAGGAAGTACGAGTGAAAATGGCCTGCTCGTACTAAGACCATTTGTAAATAGAGCTTTTCACTCTCACCTCAAGCCCGCAGCAACTTCATGGAGGGAATCGAAGATCCCTTATGAAACCCATTGTCATTATAAGTCAATGGAACACAATAGGTTCAGTCAGCGTTTTGAAATAGCAGCTCCTAAAAAGCACCCACTGACTGCCTTTTGGTGACCAAAATCAGTACCAAGCCGTAGTGTGTGGATGAATTTTATATTTTCGACCATCTGGTGAGGAAATATAAAAATGAAAATTTAATTGCCTTCCCCACTAGAGCCACTCTGTTAATTCAAGACAACACACTCAAGTATTTATACAGATGGCCCCCGTGGCCATATTCCCCATTTGAATTCTCTACAGGGAAGCCAGGGAAAGCAGTACTCCTCGGATATGTGCTTGCCTGCCTAGTTTCACACTTTGAAATCATCGGCAAATGCTGATTTATTCCCCGCCAAATGTTTTCCTATCTGATTAGGCAGTTTTCTCCTCCAGTAAGCATGTAATATGGAAGTAGCCAAACTTCTACACCGAGGAGTGAAAAGACAATATTTATAGTTTGGAAATAAAACAATCTGGCGGCATCAGACTGGTTGGGATCATAAAGAGTTTGGTAGGGGGTGAATTTTGACTCAATCTGTGTTATAGGAGGAAGGCGGGAAAGTGCAGTTTTAATGGACAAGGAGGCAGAGGTATGTTTATACAATAAACAAAGGATTTTAAGAACTGTGTTTATAATAAATTATCCCAAAGGCAGACTCTTGTCAATTGCGGTTGTACTAGTCTTCCACCAGAAGAGCTGGGATCCAGTTGATATGGAAGGAAATGTATTTCAGCTTGCGTTTTCAACAATGGTTTTGACTTCTCTCCAGAAAATTAATGTTCCTTTTTTTTTTTGGTGGGGGGGCGTGAGGGGGAGCATTGGTATTTTAGCACGTACTAAGTGCCAGGCTCTGTTCTAAGCTCTGAGGTAGACACAAGGTAATCAGGTTGGACACAATCCATGTTCCAAATGGGGCTCACAGTCTTAATCCCCATTTAACAAATGGTGCAACTGAGGCACAGAGAAGTTAAATGACTTGTCCAAGGTCACACAACAGACAAGTGGCAGATCTGGGTTTAGAACCACGTCCGCATGACTCCAGGGCCCGTGTTCTATCCACTAGACCATGCCACCTCTCTGTAAATGATGGCAGCTTGTGGAAGTTTTGTAAAGAGAGGGATAAGTGCCAGACTTTCTTTCCACATCTCCAGCTAGAATGTCTATGTTGATAGTGCCAACACAGGGAAAAAAAAGAGTAACGATAGCCATCATTTCCAATTTTCATAGCTCCGATCCCAATAGGCTGTACCTGGGGAGTCAGAGAATCTGGATTTAGTCCTGGCTCAACAACCTGCCTGCTGCATGGCCTTGGGCAAGTCACTTATCTTCTCCATACCTCAGTTACCTCATCTGTAAAGTGGTGACTAAGACTATGAGTCCCATGTGGGACATGGACTGCATCCAACCTAATTATCTTGAATCTAATTGAGTGCTTAGTACAGAGCCTGGAACATGTCAAGCACTTAACAAATACCATCAAAAAAATTGCATGGTTGTTTTTTTACTTGCGAAGCTTAGGAGAAAACAGTGATGTTAGGCTGGTGGTCCGGATAAAGAGAAGGAAAAAGAGTAGCCCACTCTGTCATATTTACTGAGCACTTACTTTATGCAGAGCTGTGAACTAAGCACTTGGGAGAATACAAGATAACAAAATAGCCGACGCATTCCCTGCCCACAACGAGCTTGCAGTCTAGAGGACTGTAAGGTTTCTATCTACTTTCTAACCACAATAGAACTCAAATCCCTGCTAATTGACACAGAGGCTATTTCTCCTATCAAATGGGGGTACGATAGGGTATATGTGGAAATGACACAATGCAGTCTCAAAGCGGGCCAAGGGTAGCCCCACGTCTGCCTTTTTGTTATCTTTTTCCCAGGTGAGAGAAGCTATTTTTTCTATGTGCCTGTCCACTTCTCGCTTAGATTGTGAACCCCGGGTGGGAATTCATGATCCATAAATGCTTCCTCCCTGTGAGAAGATACATATGTGATGATCAATGGATCGGTATTATTTATTGTGCACTTTCAGTTAGTGAGTCAATCCTATTTATTGAGCACTTTCTGTGTACAGAGCACTGTATTAAGTGCTGGAGAGAGTTTAGTATAACAATATAACAGAAACGTTCCCTGCCCACAACAAGCTTACAGTTTAGAGGGGGAGGTGGACATTAGTATAACTAAATGACTCCAATAACACACAGAGCACTATCTTCAGCACTTGGGAGAGTACTATCGACCTGAGAACATAATCCCTGCCTTCAAGGAGCTTGCCCTTTGATATGGCGGGAAGACATCATATTAAGATAGGTTAGTGGAAGAAGAAAATATGGATATTTCAAAAAGAGAACGATTTGACAATGGGGCAAGATGCTATTCATGCATTCAATCATATTAAGCGCTTACTGTGTGCAGAGCACTGTAATAATAATAATAATAATGATGACATTTATTAAGCACTTACTATGTGCAAAGCACTGTTCTAAGCCCTGGGGAGGTTACAAGGCAATCAGGGTGTCCTACAGGGGGCTCACAGTCTTCATCCCCATTTTACAGATGAGGTAACTGAGGCCCAGAGAAGTGAAGTGACTTGCCCAAAGTCACACAGCTGACAATTGGCAGAGCCGGGATTTGAACCCATGAGCTCTGACTCCAAAACCCGCGCTCTTTCCACTGAGCCATGCTGCTTCTTTGCTTCTCTGTACTAAGTGATTGAGAAAGTGCAATACAACAACAAACAGTGGCAGTCCTTGCCTGCAATGAGCTCACAGTCTAGAGGAAGGAAGACAGACATCAATAGACTGTGAGCCCACTGTTGAGTAGGGACTGTCTCTATATGTTGCCAACTTGTACTTCCCAAGCGCTTAGTACAGTGCTCTGCACACAGCGCACAATAAATATGATTGATGATGATGATACAAGTAAATGAAATTATAGATATATACATAAGTGCTGTGGCGTTGGGGGCGGGGGGAAGAGAAAAGGGAGAAAGTCAGGACTATGCAGGGAGATGAGGAAAAGTGGGGCTTAGTCTGGGAAGGCCTTTTGGAGATGTGCCTTCAGTAAGGCTTTGAAGGGAGGGAATGGAACTGTCTGTCAGATTTGAGAAGGGAGGGCGTTTCAGGCCAGAGGCAGGCTGTTGGCTAGGAGATAGAGTCAGGGTCGGGATCAGACGCTATGGAGGAAAGTGGTTGTGAATACACAATCCCATAGTCGATGCTGAAGTTCTTGGGCAGTAGTTAGGGGGTTAGAAACTGGGGAGAAGATAAATTAATACTAATGGCATTTATTAAGCACTTACTATGTGCAAAGCACAGTCCTAAGTGCTGGGGAGGTTAAAAGCTGGCCCTGCTGAGAGCTCACCTCCTCCAGGAGGCCTTCCCAGACTGAGCCCCTTCCTTCCTCTCCCCCTCGTCCCCCTCTCCATCCCCCCATCTTACCTGCTTCCCTTCCCCACAGCACCTGTATATATGTATATATGGTTGTACATATTTATTACTCTATTTATTTATTTATTTATTTTACTTGTACATTTCTATCCTACTTATTTTATTTTGTTGGTATGTTTGGTTCTGTTCTCTGTCTCCCCCTTTTAGACTGTGAGCCCACTGTTGGGTAGAGACTGTCTCTATGTGTTGCCAATTTGTACTTCCCAAGCGCTTTGTACAGTGCTCTGCACATAGTAAGCGCTCAATAAATACGATTGATTGATTGATTGATTAAAAGGTGATCAGGTTGTCCCACGGGGGGCTCGCAGTCTTACTCCCCATTTTACAGATGAGGTCACTGAGGCCCAGAGAAGTGAAGTGACTTGTCACACAGCTGACAATTGGTGGAGCAGGAATTTGAACCCACGACCTCTGAGTCCAAAGCCCGGGCTCTTTGCACTGAGCCACGCTGCTTCTCCTTCTGTTCAGAGAAGGAGATACGATTTCTGAAGGGCTTTGGAAATGGGAGGGCGATAGTCCGGTGGATTTGGTGGTGGCGAGATCGGTACGTTTCCTATTTCCATGTCTGTTTGGGGTAATTCCAAAAAGACTGCTAGGCATGAAACACATTTGAAGACCATTTTGAATGCTATGCTTTTTGCTGCTAATTATTTCAATCAAAATCTCCTGGGTTATAACGTTGACTACCTTAGTTTCTCCTGCAAAATGCTTAAAAAAAAAGACTGGGAGGCTTAGAAATAGTATGATGTGTTCTTACATGAATTAAATAGGCAAATAAAATGTGTTAGTAACCAGGAAGAAAACAGGTCACTGCACCACTACTAATGTTAACTGGAATTAGTTCAGTTGATACCTTCCAAATGCCATTTGACATCTCATAAACTCACAGCTAAACCAACAGAAATGGATTTCTGTATTCCATCGGTATCTATCAGGTTATAAACAGGGCTAACTTATTGCTTCTAATAAATGCATAACGGAAGGATATCATTTCATGTGAACTAAAAGCCTTCTGAATCACCTGTGAAAATAAAACTGAAATAGGGCACTTTTGTCAGGCCCTAATGTAGGAAAGAAAATACTTAAAGCCTATTGGTGGGTGGGTAACACAGAGGTTTTTTGGTATTGTTTTTTTTTTAACTATATCTTGCAAAAATGATTTTGTTTTAGTTTTTGCCTAAAGCACATATAGCTCAAATGCATAAATAATTCCAGTTGGTGATTGGTGGCTCATTTATCTTTTGAATTGCAATCTTTCATGGCTCCCTGTGAGTCCGATGAGAGGAAAATAAACTTTTAGAAGGAAGCATTAACTCTCTCAGACCAGAGGCTTTCATTGATATGCTCCAATAATAATAACTGTGGTATTGAAGATCTTACTACGTGGTAGATACAAGATAATTAGGTCAGACAGTCCCATGCGGAACTCACAGTCTAAGGGTGAGGCACTACAGATATGTAATCCCTATTTTACAGATGAGGTAATTGAGGCCCAGAGAATGTCAGTGTCTTGCCCAAGGCCACACAGCAGGTAAATCCTGGAGCCGGGATTAAAATCCAGATCCTCTGACTCCCAGGCTCCATTGCTTTCCACTAATCTGCGTTGTTTCTTGGTGCAGAGGAGTTGGTGAAGAAATAAAATCTACCTTTATTTCCAGCTATCCTTCCAATGAAAAGGAAAATTGTGTAGAGTCTAAATTCATTCATTCATTCGTATTTATTGAGCACTTACTGTGTGCAGAGAACTGTACTAAGCTCTTCAGAAGTACAAGTTGGCAACATAATAGCATCTAAACCTTCTCAGAGAGTGAATGGATGTTTGTAGAGAAATCCTATTCCATCTTCTGGACTGTAAGATCCTCTTCCAGACTTTGAACTCTTTTTCTAGGCCTTCTGGGCAGGGAATGTGTCTACTAACTCTACTATACACTCTCCCAAGTGCTAGGTATAACGCTCTGCGCACAATAAGTGATCAATAAATGATTGATTTTGCCTTGCCCTATTCTGTAGAGTTGTCTCTGACCTATAGCGAAACCACACATCTCTCCCAGGACACCCCGCTCTCCACCTGCAATTGTTCTGGTAGCGTAGCCAGTTTTCTTGATCAAAATGCGAAAGCGGCTTAACATTGCCTCCTTCCACTCAGTCAACTCGAGTCTCCACTCCCATGCTGCTGCTGCCTAGAAGAGGTGAGTTTTACTTGTAGCCAGTGGTCTTCCACTTGGTAGCCACTGCCCGAGCTAGGAATGGAAAGGTTAGGCAACTGCTTGACTCTCCCTCCCATAGTCAAGATTTATAGAGTACTGGAAACTCTCCAGGTGTGACACTGAGAGGGCTGATTGATTTTGGGATAGCCTTGATTCTTTAACTCATTGAGGTAACTTTAAATCAAAATTAAATGTTTTCTCTCTTTGTGAGCAGTCACAGAACCATGCCTGCCATGAAAGTCACCTATCCAGTAGGCTGCTACCAAGGAGTCATCACAATATTAGGCAGGGTCTGTATGGATGGAATCGTAATGGGGAAAATATGTGCATGGGAAAGATGCAGTTCAATTGCAATGTTTAACGCCGATACATCCCAGAAATACATCTGAAGAAAATTACAAGAATCTTCGTCACTCTAACATCAGTGAGGTTTCTTACATATAAAAAAGAATGACTTTAGGACCTGGCAATGTGATACTGTGATTTTTGTAATTTAGAGGGCTTCAACTATAACAATTACAAAAAAGAGATTTCCTGAAGGTGAAACACAAATCTGTCTTCCAAGGCCGGGAAAAATCTATATGGGCTGAATTGCAGCTCTTTCAACAATCATCATACCATCATACTTCAGTGAACAGCTATGTGCGAGCTAAATATTTCAGCTTCCAATAAAATAAACTGATTTAACCTTTCTGAAAGAATGTAGGAATGAAAGTTTCATGAAAAGATTAGGGTCACGGTCCTGGTCCTCATTTATAAAGTAAGTTTACAATAATGTAATTGGTTAGTTTAAGTCAAGGTGGCTCAGGGATTCTAATACCTCCAAAAAGCCATTCCATATTTGAAATCAACCTCATTCATCTCCATTAGTAAATGTAAATTAGCAAATTTGCGAAAGGCAATTGGGAATTTAAGGGGGGAAGGCTGATTCTGAAGAGCCAAATCTATTGTTACTGTCAACAGTTTAATAGTCATTTCAGCTGTTTCTGGTTCTTCAGTATTTTTTTCCATTGATTCATTTTTTAAAATCTGGTATCCCACCTAGAACCCCTTGCTCTCTCTGTTCCCCCAACTTGAGACTCCTTCTTTTCCCAGATCCGACAGACCGCAGCTTTCCCCACTCTCAAATCCTTACTTAAATCCTACCTCCTCCCTTAATTCCCTTTACCCTAAGTCATATCAGCCCTTTAGTCATCTCTGGTGCTTATTAACTATTTTTTTTACATCCTCCTTAGTACTAATACATATGTGTCCACCCAACTTATTTATTTTGACCACTCTAGTTTATTTTCTTTCATATTCTACTATACAAGTCATAATTCCTCAAAATCTGCTACTGATTATGTTTGTCTCCCCATTGGAGTGTACACTCCTTGTGGACAGGGAACTGTCACTCTTAGTCTTCCCTGCCCAAGCAGTGCACTACTCAAAATGGGCACTCCATAAGCGCTACTATGACTATAACATTAACCCTCACCTAACTCATTATTGTTTCGGAAGACAAGGTAGCCGAAATAATATAACAATAATTACAAGAATGGATTGAAACGTCTGGAAGATTTCAAGAATCTTCTACTCTCAATCTTCTAAGAATATCACAGCGGTCTGAAAACAGGTGCTAAATGAACCTAAGTTAATAGTGTTATTTATTTCTCCCCTCCTCTAGGCTGTGAGCTCATTGCTGGGTAGGGATCGTCTCTATTTGTTGCTGAATTGTGCTTTTCCAAGTGCTTAGTACAGTGCTGTGCATACAGTAATAATGATAATAATAATAATAATAATAATAATAATAATAATAATAATAATAATGGCATGTATTAAGTGCTTACTATGTCCAAAGCACTGTTCCAAGCACTGGGGAGGTTACAAGGTGATCAGGTTGTCCCATGGGGGGCTCACAGTCTTAACCCCCATTTGACAGATGAGGTAACTGAGGTGCAGAGAAGTGAAGTGACTTGCCCAAAGTCACACAGCTGACAATTGGCAGAGCCGGGATTTGAACCATGGCCTCTAACTCCAAAGCCCGGGCTCTTTTCCACTGAGCCACACTGCTTCTCAGTAAGTGCTCAATAAATATGACAATGAATGAATGAATTTATGAAATTGTTAGATTGAAAATTATACCCATGATATCAATATGAACTAAATGCATCATGATTATCTGTTTTGTTTGTTCATCACCTTACTTCAGTTTCCAAAAGTGTCTTCTTCTGAACTGATGAATACATAATCAATCATGAATTACTTGAATTTGTAACTTGTGTATGAAAAACCCCCAAATATGCATTCTACTCAGTGTTATCAGAGAGTTCCAGATGTTTTCTCCAAGCCATAGCATTTTTTTCTTGGATTTATTTTCTACTCTCCTTTTCATCATACCTAAGACTTCCAAAAGTTCCTCGAGGGCAGGAATTGTGTCTCTCCTACTTTCCCAAGTGCTTAGGAGAGTGCTCTGCACTAAATACTATAGATTGATGACATTTTATCTTCCAGCCAACTGGTTGTTCCTTGAAGTAGCATTCTGGAGACGATCATTTCAACCAAATAAAAACCAATTATAATAGAACAGGGACTTCAGGGGAAGGTCACTGGGAGGAGAGAAAGACTCGGGGCTTATTGACATGCCTTGAAATCAATCAGTGATATTATTGAGTGCTTACTGTGTGCAGACCACTGCACTAAGTGTACAAGGCAACAGAATTGGTAAACATCTTCCCCACCACAATGTCCTAATTAGCAATTGACATGTATTCGTGATTTTGCTGGGAAGATTTTGCTACTTAGTTGGGAGGATGCTAAAGGGGTTATCAGGGAAAGGTTAAGGTGACAGTGAGTCCAAAATGTAGCACCCGGGGAGATCCTGCAAAATATATTAGAAGCAGAGTCAGAGGAATGGGATTATTTACAGCTGGAGACAGCATAAAAACCCAGAGGAAATCTCTGGATGCAATTACAGACGCAGCTGGTGAGGACCGTATGTTCAAAATCCAGGGCAGTTGGGTATTCTACTATGGTAGCTGAAGGTACTTTTTTCCTGAATGGGAATCTTAGTGGGTGACTGGAGAGATGGGTTTTTCAAAGGAACTTGGGATAGAGAAGAGCAGCTGACCCCTGCCCAAGAGGACATTACCAGGAAAACAAGGGTCTGGTGGCAGGAGCTGAAAGCCTCAGTAGAAAGATAGTCTGTAAATTAATCTGTGACAACCCTCCTCAGTTTTGATTGTGTGAATATTGCACATCCTGGGCTAAATTGTTCCTCAGAATACTCGGTCTCACAGAAAAGAACATTTAAATAGAATTTCACTCCGGATAGTGACAAACACACCGCATTTTTTCCCCCAGTGCCCCAGCTGGGACATCGATCCTATAGTTTAACAACAGTGATGTTTCATATCCTAGCAAGGTTGAAAAGAAAAGAGAGTTAAGACACAGAATTGTATTTCTAACCTAGTATTCTGCAGCATGTTGATAAATCCTAGGGATTAATCAACACCATTAATGATATTTCAATCTTTACAGGGGACTGGTATCTATATCTCCAAATGGTTCTGGGAGGCAAGGGGTTTGAGGGTAAGATTTCAATATTTTTTTTCTATATTCTTCTAAACAGTTGATTTCACAAAGCGTGTATAAGAAAAAAATTGATTGACAGACCTACAGATATGCAAAATGACTAAGGTAGTACAGAGTCTATTATAGTAAGCATTTAGATGCTGCAAAGCAAAATGCTAGGAACCAAATTTCCCGATTGTATGCATATACAATTTATATACAATTTTTCTAAGCTGGGCCTTAAAGTTTCTCATTGAAATTTCTATCTCTAAACCCAACCTGACTTCACCATTGTTCCTCTAGCGATGCTTAATAAACTGCAATATGGGAAAATATTGTCTTAGATATTGCATGAAAATGTTTTGATATTTTATAGTTCAAAAAAGGGGGTGGATTTAATTGGCACCAACTGACCTCATTGCTTCTTATAAATTTAGCAATATATATTCAGCAAAAAGAATAAAAATGAACAGATGTTTCCCCTTAAAGAAGTCAGACAAAGATTTTTCTTACACAATAAATCAGCTGCTAGTGGATTTCCAGGACATTGCTCTAGGGTAACTGTGTAGGTAGGGCTTAAAGCCGATTTACCTCTGTGTGGATCCAAAACTGGTACAGGAGGTTGAACTGGAGATGAACAGCGAACACCGAAGGGGGGATGAAACAAGCCAGAGGGCAGTAGAAAATCTGTCATGAAGCGACATACACATGCATGGAAGAGAAAGAAAATGAAATTTAAAACAAGGTCTTAACTACCTATTCACCAATGGCTTGGGTATTTGTGCATGTGTTTCAGTAGATCAGGAACAGTAAATAAACCATAGACACTTCTTTCCAATATTCAATTGGACGTCATAATTTTGCCAAAGAGTAAAGATGTTGAAGATGTGTGCTACAACCCAGTTGACTGGTGTGCTTTTGGGGGCTTGCAGAAGCTGAAATATTGCGTTCCCCCTGCTGTCTCCTTCAGAACGCACTCCCTGCCCTCGGAGAATTGTTTCTTTAAATATGGGCAGTCCAACTAGTAGGTGAGATTATTTTGCCTTCCCCATTCTTCATAACCAAAGCGTGCAACCACCACGGTCTTCCTGGACAAGGAACCCTCTTAACATTTCCAAGAGAATGTAACCTGAGATAAGAAGGGGAAGGAATCTATTTTCTAACTTAGATTTACTACCTGGATATAGCCAAAGAGGGGCCCACGCTATCCATTAAACCCCCTGAAAAGAGGTGTTTCAGAAAGCTCCGCAGAGTGATGCTGCCAGCAAAGCACGTTTTGCAGGTCCGAAGTCCCAAAAGGCCGGAAATGCTTCTGCCTTGGAAAAACAACTTAGCTTTCAACCACAGAGCTGTTTCGAGTCAGCTAATAAACACAATCTGCTGTTTTTCCTCTAATTACTTTGATCCTCAGAAACCCTTGCATGTTGGAGGGAAGTATTTTATTAAATGAAAAACTGAACAACCAAGCAAGAAGGGGGAAAGAAATCTGACTTTCATTTTCCACATCTTGTGGAATACTGTACAGAGGGCAGAACCTCTGTACATTTTGCAAAAGCTTTCCTATGAATCAAAGCCTTACCGTGGCAGGAGAGTTTGCGTGCATTAATGAAGCTTAGAGCTATGCCACTGAGAGATACTCTCCAGTCAGGGTTACCTATAATGGAAAGGTCTAAGACGAAGCATCAAAGCTAATTCACCTGTGCTGAGCAGTAGTGGCATCAGAAAGAGTCAAAGGCTGGTGATCAAAGTGTTGATAAAAGACAACAGCAGAGACTTCATAATGATAATATTAGTGGAATTTGTCAAGCACTTACTATGTGCCAGAAGCTGAACTAAGTGCTGGATTAATGCAAGCAAATTGCATTGGACATAGTCCCTGTCCCACATGGGGCTTGCAGTCTTAATCCCCAGTTTATTCATTCATTCTTTCAATCATATGCATTGAGCGTTTACTGAGTGCAGAGCACTGTACTAAGCACTTGGGAGAGTACAATACAACACCAAACAGGCACATTCCCTGCCCATTTTACAGATGAGGAAACTGAGCCACAGAGAAGTGAAGTGACTTGCCCAAGTCATACACCAGTCAAGTGGCAGAGCTGGGATTAGAACCTAGGTCTTCTATCTCCTAGGCCCATGCTCTTCCCACTAGGCGACACTACTTTTCCATCTGCTGTCTTGAGTTTGTTTTCAGAGTTTTTAGACCGTGAGCCCACTGTTGGATAGGGACCGTCTCTATATGTTGCCAACTTGTACTTCCCAAGCGCTTAGTACAGTGCTCTGCACACAGTAAACACTCAATAAATACGATTGATGATGATGGTGAGAGCGACAAAGAAAGTGCCTGGAGCCAGAAGTCATTGGATCAAACTGGCACCTCATCCAGACCCATGTTGGGCTCAAGATCTTGTGATTCCCAGTCGTGGACTGGAGACTCAAATGCAGCAGTCTTAACCAAATTTCAGCTCTAAGATCGATTCTCATTAAGGCTTACATAGACATGATGATGGCATTTGTTAAGTACTTACTATGTACAAAGCACTGTTCTAAGCACTGGGGGGGATACAAGGTGATCAGGTTGTCCCACGTGGGGCTCACAGTCGTAATCCCCATTTTACAGATGGGGGAACTGAGGCTCAGAGAAGTTAAGTGACTTGCCCAAGGTCACACAGTAGACATGTGGTGGATCTGGGATTCAAACTCATGACCTTTGACTCCAAAGCCCGTGCTCTTTACACTGAGCCATGCTGCTTCTGAGGTGGGGAAATCTACTATGTGTTTTTAGATAGGAACAACCATGATCTTTGTTAATGGAAAATGTCTAGCGATTCCATCAGGTCATGGAAAAAATGCAATAACGCTAATAGTATTAATACTATTAGAATTAAAAATACTAATTAGCAATAGTATTGATTAAGACCCTACTGTAGGCAAAACACTGTTCCAAGACTAAAGATAGACTGTAAGCTCCTTGTGGGCAGGGATCATGTTTACCAACTCTTAATTAATTAATTAATTAATTAATTATGGCATTTGTTAAGCACTTACTATGTGCAAAGCACTGTTCTAAGCTCTGGGGAGGATACAAGGTGATCAGGTTGTCCCACCGGGGGCTCACAGTCTTCATCCCCCTATTACAGATGAGGGAATTTAGGCCCAGAGAAGTTAAGTAACTTGCCCAAGGTCACACAGCTGACAATTGGCAGAGATGGGATTTGACCCCATGACCACCGACTCCCAAGCCCGTGCTCTTTCCTTTGAGCCATGCTTTTATTTTATTATACTTTCCCAGGAGCTTAGTACAGTGCTCTGCACACACAAGTGCTCAGTAAATATCATTGATTGATTAATTGACTAAGAGCTGGGGAAAAAATTCATGGATGAAAATAGACATAATCCCTGGCCCTTAAGGGACCATTTCTCAATTTCTTACCCATTTTTTGTCAAATGGAGACTCAATCCCTATTCTCCCTGTGAGCCCCACATTGCCCTAGTAGCTGGGAGTCAAAAGGTCATGAGTTCTAATCCTAGCTCCACCAATAGTCTGCTGTGTGGCCTTGGGAAAGTCACTTCACTTCCGTGTGCCTCAGTTACCTCATCTGTAAAATGGGGATTGAGCCTGTGAGTCCCATGTGGAACAGGGACTGGGTCCAACCTGATTTGCTTGTCTCCACCCCAGGGCGTAGTACAGTGCCTGGCACACGGTAAGCGCTTAACAAATACCACAATTCTAATTATTATTATATAGGGCCAGGATTATGTCTGACCTGATTAACTCGTATATGCTCCAGAGCTTAGAAGAGTGCATGACATATAACAGGTGCTTAACAAATACCATAAAAAGTCTAAAATTGATTCAATGTGAAGGAGCATATACGCTCTCAGAATCACAGCTGGAGAGTTTCCAGTCCTCTACCAGCCTCGGCTATGGGAGGGACGGTCAAGCAGAGGCCTGTCCAGTCCATTCCTAGCTTGGCCGGTGGCTAGCGAGTGGAAGGCAATCTTCTACAAGTCAAAGCTCACCCGTGCTGGACAGCAGCAGCATGGCAGAGAATCGAGGACAGAGACTCAAGTTAACAGTGCCAAAGGCGACCATGGTAAATCACTTCCGTATTTTACCAAGAAAAATCTATGGATATAACTACCAGATTGACTGCAGATGGAGAATAGGGCGTTCTGGGAGAGATGTGTCCGTGGAGTCGCTCTGGGTCAGAAATAACTCGACGGCATAAGACAAGACACAAAGGAATGTATTGCGGATGAATGGTTCAAAAGTCCCCCCCACACATTACTGACTCCAGTTTTCTCATTACGTCCTCCTCTAGCAGAAGGTTTGAAATTCTTGTCACTCAGTGTCATCTTATCATATTGAATGTTGAAGTTGGAAAATCCTGAAGTTCTGAGTGGTACAGTGCAGTGGGAACGAGACAGAAGCCACTGTCTTCACAGC
Source organism: Tachyglossus aculeatus (assembly GCF_015852505.1). Taxonomy (NCBI): domain Eukaryota; kingdom Metazoa; phylum Chordata; class Mammalia; order Monotremata; family Tachyglossidae; genus Tachyglossus; species Tachyglossus aculeatus. The sequence continues at coordinate 7,952,224 of NC_052067.1, forward strand.
ATTCATTCATTCATTCACTCATTCAGTTGTATTTATTGAGCGCTTACTGTGTGCAGAGCACCATCCTAAGCACTTGGAAAGAACAATTTGGCAACAGAGACAATTCCTACCGCACAACGGGCTCACAGTCTAAAAGGGGGAAGACAGAGAACAAAACAAAACAAAGCAAATAGGCATCAATAGCATCAATATAAATAAATAGGATTATAGATATATATACATCATTAATAAAATAAGTAGAATAATAAATATGTACATATTCATTCATTCAATTGTATTTATTGAGTGCTTACAGTGTGCAGAGCACTGTACCAAGCACTTGGGAAGTACAAGTTGGCAACATATAGAAATGGTCCATATATACAAAGTGCTTGATTGGAGCCATGCTCATGAGTCTGAACTTTTCTTCCCGCCTTGAATGTATATATGACAACTTTCTAATAACCATAATTGTGGTATTTAAGTGCTTACTATGTGTCAGCCACTATACCAAGCTCTGTTGTGTATACAAGCAAATCAGGTTGGACACAGTCCCTGTCTTAGGTGGGGCTCACAGTCACAATCCCCATATCACATATGAAGTAATTAAGGCCAAGAAAAGTGAAGTGACTTGCCCAAGGTCATGCAGCAGACAAGGGATGGAGCCAGGATCAGAAACCAGGTACTTCCAACTCTCAGGCCCAGGGTCTGTCTACTACACAATCCTGCTTCTCATGTTATTCCAAAATAGACTGTCATTGTGAGAAGAGTATTCCCTAATCATTCCACAGGGCTCTATTCAAATCATCAATCAATCAATCAATCAATCATATTTATTGAGCGCTTACTGTGTGCAGAGCACTGTACTAAGCACTTTGGAAGTACAAGTTGGCAACATATAGAGACGGTCCCTACCCAACAGTGGGCTCACAGTCTAGAAGGGGGAGACAGAGAACAAAATAAAACATATTAACAAAATGAAATAATTAGAATAGATATGTACAAGTAAAATAAATAAATAAATAGAGTAATAAATATGTACAAACATATATACATATATACAGGTGCTGTGGGGAAGGGAAGGAGGTAAGGTAGGGGGGATGGAGAGAGGGATGAGGGGGAGAGGAAGGAGGGGGCTCAGTCTGGGAAGGCCTCCTGGAGGAGGTGAGCTCTCAGTAGGGCCTTGGTCATGTAAAGGAAACACATTTTCCAGAAGAACTGGGTGTACTGGCAGAAATGACTACCTTGTGTAGAATAGCATAGGCCTGGGGCTCAGAGATCCTGACTTTTTCATACCAGTTCTGCCACTTACCAGTTGTGTGACCTTGGGCAAGTCACTTATGCCATCTGAGCAATGGGGATAAAATACCCATTCTTCCTCCTACTTAGACGGGGAGTACCATGTGGGTTTGGGATTGTGTCCAATCTGGTAAATGCTACTATTAGGTTATCATTTTGTTTTATTATTAGTCTCCTTCTTCCAACCACGCTGAATTTGGAGGAAACTAAGGAAGAGGGGGAGGCCCATAAGAGCTGAGCTCTTCACCAAGGTCATGGCTGGTCTAGAGTCAGAATTCACATCATCAGCCTGAGTCAGAATTCACATCACCAGCCTGCCAATCAACAGGTAGCACATTGCCACTCAAATAGAAGTAAACCATGCAAGGAGGAACACTGTGTCCCAGTGGATACAGCACAGGCCTGGGAGTCTGAGGGATCTGAGTTCTAATCCTGGCTCTGCCACTTATTTGCTGGGTGACCTTGGGTAAGTCCCTTAATTTCTCCGGGTCTCTGTTATCTCACTGGCAAAATGGGGATTAAGACTGTGAGCCCTATGTGGAACAGGGACTGTTTCCAACCTGATTAGCTTGATCTACCCCAGCACTCAATACAGTGCCTGGCGCATAGTAAGAGAAGCAGCATGACTCAATGGAAAGAGCACGGGCTTGGGAGTCAGAGGTCGTGGGTTCTAATCCTGACTCTGCCTCTTGCCTGCTGTGTGATTTTGGGCAAATCATTTAACTTCTCTGTGCCTCAGTTGCCTCATCTGTAAAATGGGGATTAAGACTGTGAGTCCCACGTGGCACAACCTAATTACCTTATATCCCCCCACCTGGGGCTTAGAACAGTGCTTGGCACATAGTAAGTGCTTAACAAATACCATTATTATCCCTCCCCTCCCCACAGCACTTGTGTATATTTGTGCATATTTATTACTCTATTTTAGTAATGATGTGTATGTAGCTATAATTCTATTTATTCTGATTGTATTGACACCTGTCTATTTGTTTTTTTTTTTTGTCTGTCTCCCTCATCTAGACTGTGAGCCTGCTGTTGGGTAGGGACCGTCTCTATATGTTGCCGATTTGTACTTCCCAAGCGCTTAGTGCAGTGTTCTGCACACAGTATGCACTCAATAAATATGATTGAATGATTGAATAGTAAGCTCTTAAATACCAGAAGAAAAAAATAAATGTCTATGCTTCACCTTCTAATTGGACTTATGTAAGAATGACTGCTTCTCCAAGTTAAAACACAAGCCATTACTTACCTATGCCGTGTTTTAAAATCACATCTATGCATTCCCACCTAGCATGTAAGATCATTCCAGACAGGGAACATGTCATTCCTAATTCTGTATTTCCCAAATGCCGACGATACTACTCCAAACCAAGTGAGTGCTTAATAAATATGACAACTACTGATCATTCAATGTTTCTAATCATAATCACAGTAGGAACAATAAACATAACGGTAATAAGACAATGACATAGTCCTTTTTGGAGAAAGACTTCTCTTTCACTTCTGGGCCTCATTAAGATACTCGGATATAGATGGCTTCCCCTTGTAAATTGCAAAAATGGGAATCAGAGAGTTATTTTTTTTTACCCCTGGGCCAAACCCCACCGTGGTTATTAAAGTCACAGAACAATGTTACTTGCATGTTCCATGCCAACATGTGGGCTCAGAAATCATCTAATCAAGACTTGAAAAGATTGAAAACATAAATACAGAATTGTGGCATGCTAGACTCCTGATTTGTTTAATATACAGTCCATCGCTTTGCCTCTTTCCAGTCATATTTAGAGGAGAATGGCTCTAGAGAGTCAGTCTCACAGTCCCTCAGTGGAGATCTTCCTTATGGAGTAACCATCTTGCAATAATACTCTCCCCATGCAGCACTGAATTAGGGATGCACATTCCCTAATCAAAACAAACTCCATCACTGTTCTCCGTTGCATGTTTCTCTCTGCCCTGCCCCAGATTTTCCTCTTCACAACCCCTAAATGGTGTGATAATAACCGAAGTATTTGTTAAGAACTTCGTATGTGCCAAACACCGTACTAAGTGCTGAGATAGATACATGATAAAGTCCCACGTGGGTCTCCCAGTCTAAGTAGGATGGAACGGGTATTGAATTTGCATTTTGCAGATGAGGGAACAGAGGCCCAGAGAAGTTAAGTGGCATGCCCAAGGTCACACAGCAAGCAAGTGGCAGAGCTAGGATTAGAACCTAGGTCCTCTGACTCCCAGGCCTGTGGTCTTCCCATGAAGTCACTAAGCCACAAAGCCGCTAAGCCAAACTGCTTCTCAGTGGCGCTAATTTACTGGTCTATTTTATTTTATTTTTTTTAATGATGAAAGTGGTTCCGAGGTGGACTTGAAATCTCAAGAGGAGAAGGAAGAACGTAGGATTGTTTTGATGTTGTTGTTTGTTTTTCTTATGCTATTTGTGAAGCGCTTACTTTGTGCCAGGCAGTGTACCGAACACTGGGACAGATACAAGCTAACCGGGTTGGACACAGTCCCTGTCCCACATGGAGCTCACAGTCTTAATCTCCATTTTACAGATGAGGTAAGTGAGGCACAAAGCAGTTAAGAAATATGATTTGAAATCTGTGAGCATGCTCAGAGGAAAGCCATTTTTTTTTCTACAGTCACCAGAAGATAGTAATGAATCCAGCAAAAAAAATGGATCAAGCAAAAACTCCTCATTCTCGGCTTCAAGGCTGTCCATCACCTCGCCTCCTCCTACCTCACCTCCCTTCTCTCCTTCTCCAGCCCAGCCCACACCCTCCGCTCCTCTGCAGCAAACCTCCTCAATGGGCCTCGTTCTCACCTGTCCCATTGTCAACCCCCGGCCCACGTCCTACCTCTGGTCTGGAAAGTCCTTCCTCCACACATCTGCCAAACTTGCTCTCTTCCTCCCTTCAAAGCCCTACTAAGAACTCACCTCCTCCAGGAGGCCTTCCCAGACTGAGCCCCTTTTTTCTCTCCTCGTCCCCATCCCCCCACCCTACCTCCTTTCCCTCCCCACAGCACTTGTGTATATTTGTACAGATTTATTACTCTAATTTACTTGTACATATTTCCTATTCTGTTTATTTTGTTAATGATGTGCATATAGCTTTGACACCTGTCTACAAGGTTTGTTTTGTTGTCTGTCTCCCCCTTCTAGACTGTGAGCCCGTTGTTGGGTAGGGACCATTTCTATATGTTGCCGACTTGTACTTCCCAAGCGCTTAGTACAGTGCTTTGCACACAGTAAGCATTCAGTAAATATGATTGAATGAATGAATGAAGGAATCCAGTTTTCATCGATAAATCTGAATAGCCTTCTGGCTTGGCTCTTCTCCCTGTGACCATAACTCATGCACTCCAAACTCATAGAGTATTGACCCTGCTTTGAAGTAAATTGTGTATTTACTCTCATTTACGGATAGTCCCTGGGTTTGGAAACTTCATTTCATGTGTATATTTTTTATTACAAATTGCCAATGTCCTTAATTCAACTTAAATATTTGAGTATTTTACAAATTAGATTGGCTCTGTAGAAATGTCAAACGGAACACTAAATCCCGATGTGGATAACTTTTGTCCATTCCTGGCTATGGAGTAGCTATTCATTCATTCAATAGTATTTATTGAGCGCTTACTGTGTGCAGAATGCTGTACTAAGCTCTTGGGAAGTACAAATTGGCAACATATAGAGAGGCTCACAGTCTAGAAGGGGGAGACAGACAACAAAACAAAACATATTAACAAAATAAAATAAATAGAATAGTAAATATATACAAGTAAAATAGAGTAATAAATCTATACAAACATATGTACAGGTGCCGTGGGGAAGGAAGGATGTAGGGCGGGGGGGATGGGGAGGGGGAGAGGAAGGAGGGGGCTCAGTGTGGGAAGGCCTCGTGGAGGAGGTGAGCTCTCAGTAGGGCTTTGAAGGGAGGAAGAGAGCTAGCTTGGTGGATGTGCAGAGGGAGGGCATTCCAGGCCCGGGGGAGGACTCAGGCTTGGGGTCGACGGAGGGACAAGTGAGAACGAGGCACAGTAAGGAGGTTAGCGGCAGAGGAATGGAGGCTGCGGGCTGGGCTGTAAAAGGAAAGAAGAGAGGTGAGGTAGGAGGGGGCAAGGTGATAGAAAGCCTTAAATTTGAGAATGAGGAGTTTTTGCCTGATGTGTACGTTGATTGGTAGCCACCGGAGATTTTTGAGGAAGGGAGTAACATGCCCAGAGCGTTTCTGCACAAAGATTATCTGGGCAGCAGCGTGAAGTATAGATTGAAGTGGGGAGAGACAGGAGGATGAGAGATCAGAGAGGGGGCTGATGCAGTAATCCAGTCGGGATAGGATGAGAGATTGAACAAGCAGGGTAGCAGTTTTGATGGAGAGGAAAGGGCTACTGACGAATCACTGGCTAGTCATAAGAACCCCGGGTCTGCTGGGAACCCTTGAGAGGTTGTGACACCAAAGGTCACACAAAGGCCAGTAATAGAGACAGGTTTAGAATTTGAGTTTTCTGATTCTCAGTCTGAAGATCTTTCCACTAGGTCACACTGCCCCTAACCCAAGCTTCTGATCATCTAGGTAGATACTACAGCGACCCCCTTCTTTTCCTCCCACTTCTCTGAACTGGAAGCTGAGAGCCTGACTTGATCCTTTTTTCTAGTTATCTTTATACAGCAAAGCATTCAGTCAGTCAGTCAGTCAGTCATATTTTTTGAACCCTTACTGAATGTAGAACATTGTACTAAGTGCTTGGGAGAGTACAATATAGCCCCTAGGGAGAGCTGAGTGTCCCTGATGTTGCCTTAGTGTCTGGGATTTAGCATCATCAGAACAGTGTACTGCACACAGTAGACACCTAATAAATGTCAGTACTTCCACGACCTAGTGGATAGAGCACAGCCTGGAAGGCAGAAGGGCCTCGATCCTAATCCAGGCTCCATCGCTGTCTGGTCTGTGACCTTGGGGAAGTCACTTCACTTCTCTGTGCCTCAGTTCCCTCAACTGTAAAATGAGGAATAACACTGTGAGCCCTGCTGTGGGATATGGATTGTATCCAACCTGTATAGCTTGTAATTAACCCAAGGCTTAGAACAGTGCCCAGCACATAGTAAATGCTTAACAAATACCACAATAATATAATTATTACCATTATTACTTCTGCGGCTGACTTGGCTATAGGGCAAAGAGATGACAGCTTCTTTGGAAGCTGTGAGGAAATTGCCCACGTGGGCTTTAGCTATGAATATCCCTTGCCTCTAAACTTTCAGGCTAGCCATAGAGAACACGACGATGGGGAGATATAGGAGGTTCTTTGGAGCCGTCCCCCAAATCACCTGGCTATTTCCCTGCTGGGTCGAAGGGAAGAATCAACTGAATTAGTACATTTCTCAGTCCCAACCTTCTCTTAATTTTTTTCATATTCCAAATTCACCGTAAAACCAAAAGCAGCCCAGTGATGACAAATGAGCCATAAATCCTCAAGATATCAGAGATGCCTTTCGGTGAGGGTGATTTAGCCAGAGACTTAAACTGAACATGTGTTGCCAAATCAACCACTACATCTTTTGTGGTTCAAACTCTTATGGAACTGTGGTCTTATAAAATTTTGTTTTTAATGAATATCAGATCTATCTGTGAACATTTCAGAAGTACCAGGAAATATGAATTGGGCCAATATATGAGTTTCTATTGTCTTTGCTATTAGGTGCTAACTTTGTGTCAAGTACTATACTAAGGGATGGGATGGATACAAAATAAATAATCAAGACCCCTGTACCATAACGTGATGATAATAATGATTAAGGAGGGTATTTATTAAGCACTTTTGTGCCAAAGCACTGTGCTACATGCCGGGGTACAAATAATCAGATTAGACACAATCCACTCTTAAAGGTTGAAAAACCAGGTGCCTTAAAATAATGATAATAATAATAATAATAATAATAATAATAATAATAATAATAATAATAATATTTGTTAAGAGCTTACTATGTGCCAAGCACTGTTCTAAGCACTGGGGAGGTTACAAGATGATCAGGTTGTTCCACGTGGCCTCACAGTCTTCATCCCCATTTTACAGATAAGGTAATTGAGGCCCAGAGAAGTGAAGTGACTTGCCCAAAGTCACACCATAGGCAAGTGGCAGAGTTACAAGGGACTAACAATTGTCTAATCTGATTATTTTGTTCCCCAGCATGTAGCATAGAGCTTTGGCACAAAAGTTCTTAATAAATACCCTATAATACCAATATAATATACTATATTAATATATAGCATAAATATAATAATGCTATAGTATCAATATAATATAATAATATCATTATTATTATCACATTATGGTACAGAGGTCTTATTTATTGAGTTTCACTGGTTGAAGTGCACTGACCAAAGTGTAAGACACATTTTTCTGCCCACAAGTTTCTTACCCTTAGATAAGGGAGACTGACTTAAAAATACTGACAGATGGAGTAATCAAAATAATTGAATGAACACCTGAACCAACATATATGTGGAAGGTCCCCACAAGGAAGGACAATTAATATTCTTTTCTGCAGATTTGAAGGTGACTCTTTGTGGTCTTCCTAGAGGAAGTTGTGTGGATTAGCTGGTATTCAGGCAACCAGATCATTGGCAGCCCCATTAATAGCATTTATGGTGTGCACCTACTATTTATATAGAGCACTGTACTAAGCAGGGAAGCAGTATTGTCTAGGGGCAAGAGCACAGGTTAGGAAATCAGAGGATATGGATTCTAATCCCAGATCCACCACTTGTCTGCTGTGTGGCCTTGGGCAAGTCACTTCACCTTTCTGTGCCTCAGTTAATTCACCTGTAAAATGGGGATTGAGACTGGGTGAGCCCTATGTGGGACCAGAACTGTGGCCAACACAATTACCTAGCATCTACTCCAGCACTTAGAACAGTGCCTGGCACATAGCAAGTCCTTAACAAATACAACTATTATATTTATTACATAACCAACAGACTTCATTCATTCATTCATATTTATCGAGTGCTTACTGTGTGCAGAGCACTGTACTAAGGGCTTGGGAAGTACAAGTTGGCAACATATAGAGACGGTCCCTACCCAACAATGGTCTCACAGTCTAGAAGGGGGAGACAGACAACAAAACAAAGCATGTAGACACGTGTCAAAACCATCAGACTTGCATTCTCCCCATCTTCAAAACCTTACCGAAATCATATCTCCTCCAGGAAGCCTTCCCAGACTGAGCATTCATCCCCCATTTTATTTTCCCTGCCTTCCTCCGCTCCCATGCACTATCAATCAATCAATCAATCAATTAATAGTATTTATTGAGCGCTTACTGTATGCAGAGCACTGTACTAAGTGCTTGGGAAGTACAAGTTGGCAACATATAGAGACAGTCCCTACCCAACAGTGGGCTCACAGTCTAAAAGGGGGAGACAGAGAACAAAACCAAACATACAAAATAAAATAAATAGAATAGATATGTACAAGTAAAATAAATAAATAATAGGGTAATAAATATGTACAAACATATATACATATATACAGGTGCTGTGGGGAAGGGAAGGAGGTAAGATGAGGGGGATGGAGAGGGGGACGAGGGGGAAGAGGGGGACGAGGACTAAGTCTCATCCCCTAGGGTCTTGGGTTCTTCACCCTCCCCACATCACTTCAGTTGAACCATTATCCTTGATTGCTTTTTTACTTGTAATTTATTTCACTGCCTCCCCTCTCCCATTAGACTGTAAACTCCTTGAGGTCACAAATCATGTCTGCCAACTGTATTGTGCTTTCCCAAGCATTTAGTACAGTGCTCTGCCCAAAGTGTTTGCTCAACAAATTGATTTATTAACATGCAGCTCTCTGGCACACGGAAAAGATTCATTCACTCATTCAATCGAATTTATTGAGTGCTTACTGTGTGCAGAGCACTGTATCAAGCGCTTGGGAGAGTGCAATATAACTATAAACAGACACCTTCCCTGCCCACAATGAGTTTATTCATCCATTCAATCGTATTTATTGAGCATTTACTGCATGCAGAGCACTATACTAAGTGCTTGGAAAGTACAATTCAGCAAGAAAGACAATCCCTGCCCTCAATGGGCTCACAGTCTAGAAGGGGGGAGCCAAGCATCAAAACAAGTGAACAGACATCAATAGCATCAATATAAATAAACTGAATTATAGAGATATACACATCATTAATTGAAATAAATAGAATTATGCATATGTAGATATAAACACAAGTGCTGTTGGGGGGAAGGAGGATAGAGAAAAGGGAGCGAGTTGGGGCAACAGGGGGGAAGAAAATGGGGACTTAGTCTTGGAAGGCCTCCTGGAGGAGGTGAGCCTCCAGTAGGGCTGCTAGATGGGATAACATACATTAATATAAATAAATAAATTATAGATATATGGAAAGAGCCAGCTCAGACCATCTCCATTAATGTTTTTAATCTCCTCTGTAGCTTTTTTTTTAGAGCAAACCAAATGTTTCAGTCTTTAAAAATTAATGTGTTGTAAGATCACATCTCATCAGCTTCCTAGAACTTACCCAGGAGGTGTATTTCTGGATGACAGATTGTCTCAGGGCAGTGGATAAGTTATAGTCTTCCGAACTGTGATGCGTTTGGTGTCCTGCCCACATTATATTAACCTCTGCAAAACACATAATTTGAAATGATCCATGAAAAGGAGAACAAAGCAGCCTCCATTCCCTCATCTGTGCACTCTTCTGAGGGAGGAGAAAACATCTGAAATGTCTTTGCGGAATCGAACCAATATGATAATAATTAGAACAAGACCGATAAAATATGTAGAGTCAATGGGGCTCATTAAACTCCCTTTCATCCCATAGAAATGACATCCCAAATTTGCACTTTGCTAATATCTTACAATATGATAACCTATAAAAAACTTCCAAGGGATGTCAAGTCAGCCATCCGTTGAGCAGTGATAATTTCTCAGGAAGTAATGGCATCTTTTTCATTTGAAAATGTTTTTGAGAGATGAGGGCTAGATTTAAAGAAGAACTCTGAGACAGGAATTCTAGTTAAATATATGGAACAGGTTCCCAAGGACTAGGCTAGGGTCTTTCAATGAGTCAATGGTATTTATTGAGTGCTTACTATATTAAAAATTTAGGAGGGCAAAATACAGCTGGTTGGTAGACATGTTCCCTGCTTACAATGAGCTTACGGTCTAGAAGGGAAGACAGACATTAATAAATATAAATAATTTATAGATAATGGGCATGAATGCTGTGGGGGCTGAGGGTGGCATCAATGTCAAATACCCAAATGGCGCAGATCCAAATGCATAGATGACGCAGAAGTGAGAGGGAGCCGGGTCAAAGAGGGCATAATCAGGGAAGGCCCCTTGGAGGAGACATCACCTTAATAAGGTTTTGAAGGTGGGGAGGGTGGTGTTCTGGTGAATAAGACCAGAGAAACAGCGTGGCTCAGTGGAAAGAGCCTGTGCTTTGGAGTCGGTGGTCATGGGTTCAAATCCCAGCTCTGCCAATTGTCAGCTGTGTGACTTTGGGAAAGTCACTTCACTTCTCTGTGCCTCAGTTACCTCATCTGTAAAATGGGGATTGACTGTGAGCCCCCTGTGGGACAACCTGATCACCGTGTAACCTCCCCAGTGCTTAGAACAGTGCTTGCACATAGTAAGCACTTAATAAATGTCACCAGTATTATTATTATTTTCATAAGGAGGGAAAGAGAGTTCGAAGCCAGAAGGAAGACATGGGATAGGGGTCAGCGTCGAGATATACGAGATTGGGGCACAGTGAGTAAACTACAGGAGCACTGTACATGGGCTGGGTTGTGGGAGGAGATAAATGAGATGAGGTAGGAGAGGGAGAACTGAGTGCTTTAAAGCCACCTGTAAGGAGTTTCTGTTTGATGCGGAAGTGAGTGTGTTTTAAGAACACTAGAGAACAGTATTTTCCAAACCGTCTCAAGATAGTCGATGGCTTCTTCTGACTGCTACTCTGGGATTCTAAATTTTCTGTTGCTCCTACCTTTCCCACTGCTTGGAAGTAGTAGTAGTAGTAGTAGCAAGGAGTCATAGTTTTAGTGGTAACAATATTCACAAAAATTCTACAGTGTTCACTACTCTGTGGCTGTAATGATAATGGTGACAATAATAATGATAATGATGTAATATTTGTGTAACTCATTAAGTGTTGACTATTTGCTAAACACTGTACTAAGCATTCGGGTAGAGGTAAGATAAATAAGATAAACATGTTCAGCCCACACCCTCCGCTCCTCTGCTGCTAATCTCCTCACTGTGCCTCATTTTCACCTGTCCCGCCGTCGACCCCCAGCCCACGTCCTCCCCCTGGCCCGGAATGCCCTTCCTCTGCACAACCACCAAGCTAGCTCTCTTCCTCCCTTCAAAGCCCTACTGAGAGCTCACCTCCTCCAGGAGGCCTTCCCACACTGAGCCCCCTCCTTCCTCTCCCCCTCCACATCCCCCCGCCCTACCTCCTTCCCCTCCCCACAGCACCTGTATATACGTTTGTACAGATTTATTACTCTATTTTACTTGTACATATTTACTATTCTGTTCATTTTGTTAATGATGTTCATCTAAATACGATTGATTGATTGATTGATTGATTGATTGATCTAGCTTTACTTCTATTTATAATGATGACTGACACCTGTCCACATGTTTTGTTTTGTTGATCGTCTCCCCCCTCTAGACTGTGAGCCCGTTGTTGGGTAGGGACCACCTCTATATTTCACCAACTTGTACTTCCCAAGCACTTAGTACGCTGCTCTGCACACAGTAAGCGCTCAATAAATATGATTGAATGAATAAATGAATAATGTCACATACGGTCTCTGTCCCACATGGGGCTCACAGTTTAGGAGGGAGAGGGCAGTGGGGGCAGGTGTGATTTGCAATAAGAGGTGTTTGGATTTTGAGTGTGTCTGGGCATCGGAACAAATAGACCTCTAGTAATGATGGCATTTTATTAAGCGCTTACTATGTGCAAAGCACTGTTCTAAGCACTGGAGAGGTTACAAGGTGATCAGGTTTTCCCACATGGGGCTCACAGTCAATCCCCATTTTACAGATGAGGAAACTGAGGCACAGAGAAGTGAAGTGACTTGCCCAAAGTCACACAACTGACAATTGGCAGAGCTGGGATTTGAGCCTATGACCTCTGACTCCAAAGCCCGGGCTCTTTCCACTAGTCGTGGATACCTGGAGGAAATAGATCAGGATGCTTGAATCAACCTGTATTGTCCTATTTAGTATTTCTTATTTCCCTGGAGTCAGATAATAATAATTAATAATTCTGGTATTTGTTACACACTTCATTCATTCATTCAATCATATTTATTGATGCTCACTGTGTGCAGAGCACTGTACTAAGCGCTTGGGAAGTACAAGTTGGCAACATATAGAGACGGTCCCTACCCAACAGCGGGCTCACAGTCTAGAAGGGGGAGACAAGACAACAAAACAAAACATATTAACAAAATAAAATAAATAGAATAAATATGTACAAATAAAATAGAGTAATAAATACATACAAACATATATACATATATACAGGTATATATGTATACCTGGCACACTTACTATGAGCCAGGCACTGTACTAAGTGCTGGGGTGGATACCCGCATATCAGGTTGGTTACGGATTCTGTCCCACCTGGGCCTCACTGTCTCAATCTTTATTTTACAGATGAGGCAACTGAGGCCCAGAGAAGTGAAGTGACTTGCCCAAGGTCACACAGTAGAGAGGTGATTGAGCTAGGATTAGAACCCGTGACCTTGTGACTCCCATGCCCTCGCTCTAATAATAATAATAATAATAATAATAATAATAATGCATTTATTAAGCACTTACTATGTGCAAAGCAGTGTTCTAAGTGCTGGGGAGGTTACAAGGTGATCAGGTGGTCCCACGGGGGGGCTCACAGTCTTAATCCCCATTTTACAGATGAGGTAACTGAGGCCCAGAGAAGTGAAGTGACTTGCCCAAAGTCACACAGCCAACAAGTGGTGGAGCCGGGATTTGAACCCATGACCTCTGACTCCAAAGCCCGGGCTCTATCCGCTAGCCCACGCTGCTTCTGTGAAATCGCATGGCGATCAGAGATACAACTTTAGAAAGGTTTCCTCTAGGTTTACGTAGATCAGCGGTTTTAAAAAGCTCAAGCACAGAGAGAAGCAGAGAGCGGTTCTGCCACTCATTTGCTGTGTGACCTTGGGCAAGTCATTTCATTTTTCCGTCCCTCACCAACCTCATATGTAACATGGGGATTAAGACTGTGAGCCCCATGTGAGACAGGTATTGTGTCCAACCTGAATATCTCTCCTCCTCCCCATCCCCTCTGCTCTACCTCCTTCCCCTCCCCACTGCACCTGTATATATGTTTGTACAGAGTTAGTACTCTATTTATTTTACTTGTTCATATTTACTATACTATTTATTTTGTTAATGATGTGCATCTAGCTTTACTTCTATTTATTCTAATGACTTGACACTTGTCCAGATGTTTTGTTTTGTTGTCTGTCTCCCCCTTCTAGTGTGTGACCCCATTGTTGAGTAGGGACCGTCTCTGTATGTTGCCAACTTGTACTTCCCAAGCACTTAGTACATTGCTGTGCACACAGTAAGTGCTCAATAAATACAACTGAATGAATGAATGAATGAATGAATGAATGAATGAATCTACTCCGGCACTTAAAACAGTGTTTGGCTCATAGTAAGCCCTTAACAAATGCCGTTAGTGTTATTATTATTACAGAGACATAATCACTGTCATCCAGTCAGCACAGAATGACACCAAGTGACTCCGGCACAGCTGCCTAAACCTTATCAGCCTCCTAGCAAGTTTCCCAACACGGGCCACTCCCCTCTCCAATCCATCTTCCTGAATTACCGTTCGACACTCACCTCTCCATGCCTCAACACTTCCCACCAGCTCCCAGTGTCCTTTCACGTCAAGAAAAAACTCATCACAGTTGACTTCAAGGCTTTCCAACAAATGGGCCCCATCTTACTCATCTGTTCTGTTTGCCCACCACTCCCTCCCTCACCTCCTTGTTCCTCCTAAAATAACTTTCTAAACTCTCTGGCTCTCGACTCTCTCGATTCCATTTTGGCATCAGACTGTTCCTCAGGCTTGCAATTCCCTCGTCCAAATTAATCAGATCACAGCCCCCACTCCTCCCCATATTCAAAGCGCCCCCTGAAAGCCCATCTCATCCAAAAATCCCTTCCCCAAGTGATTCCCTGCCTTGCAAGCCACATAAACCAATCAGCCATCCCTGACACTTGAGGTTGGTGATGGTGATGATGATGGCATTTGTTGAGCCTCTCCTATGTGCCAAGCACTGTTCAAAGTACTGGGGTAGATAAAGCTCATCAGGTTGGACAGTCCCTGTTTCACATCAGGCTCACAGTCTTAATCCCCATTTTACAGTTGAGAGAACTGAGAACTGAGAAAAGTGAAGTGACTTGCCCACGGTCACACACCAGACAGGTAGCATAGCCAGGATTAGAACCCAGGTCCTTCTGAGTCCCAGTCCCATGCTCTATCCATTAGGTCATGCTGCTTCTCCCTACTGAAGCTCACCCAGAACACTTACGCTAATACCTAATTAACAATATTTAAGTGCTTATCTTGTGCCAAACACTGTACTAATGGCAGAGGATACAAGCCAATTAGGTCAGCATTTATTCAATTGTACATTAACTTATTTAATTTGATAACTCTCTTTGTCAATTCTATTTACATCTATCTCTTCCATGAGAGTGGAAGCTCTATTTGGACAGGGAAAATATCAGTTTCTTGTATATCCCAAGCACTTATTGCAGTCTATCAATAAAATAATAATAATAATAATAATGGCATTTATTAAGTGCTTACTATGTGCAAAGCACTGTTCTAAGTGCTGGGGAGGTTACAAGGTGATCAGGTTGTCTCTCAGGGGGCTCACAGTTTTAATCCCTATTTTACAGATGAGGTAACTAAGGCCCAGAGAAGTGAAGTGACTTGCCCAAAGTCACACAGCTGACAATCGGCCAAGCCGGGGTTTGAACCCATGACCTCTGATTCCAAAGCCCATGCTCTTTCCACTGAGCCACGCTGCTTCTCTCGTATTGCCTCTCATGTAGTGCACCCAGGGGGTCTTCAATGAGTACTTCAATGAGAAGCAGTGTGGCTCACTGGAGAAGAGCCCGGACTTTGGAGTCAGAGGTCATGGGTTCAAAACCCGGCTCTGCCAATTGTCAGCTGTGTGACTTTGGGCAAGTCACTTAACTTCTCTAGGCCTCAGTTACCTCATCTGTAAAATGGGGATTGAGACTGTGAGCCCTATGTGGGACAACCTGATCACCTTGTAACCTCTCCAGTGCTTAGAACAGTGCTTTGCACATAGTAAGAGCTTAATAAATGCCATCATTATTATTACTATTACTACTATTACTATTACTACAACTACTACTACTGGAGTCTGCAAGGAAGCTAATGGATGGATCATCTTTGAGATTTGTTCCACCGACATTGCATGTCCTGGCGATCTGTTACACATTTCTGTAACTAACCGCCCATGGTTTAGCATGCATTCCAGGACTCTGGGTGGTCCTTTGGCCACGGGTTCCAGGAAGCAGAAGATCTCCACTCCATCTCCCGTAGGAGCTTATCGAGCAAAGCTGAAAGGCCACAGTTGGCCTAGTAATGAGGTGGCTGGCGGCAGCAAGGGAAGACTTAATTGCAACATAATGAGTAGGTGGGTGGTTTAATGTCACCTCATGAGCTATCTGATTCTCGCCTGTCCCGCCATCAACCCCCAGCCCACGTCCTTCTCCTGGCCCGAAATGCCCTCCCTCCACACGTCTGCCAAGCTAGCTCTCTTCTTCCCTTCAAAGCCCTACTGAGAGCTCACCTTCTCCAGGAGGCCTTCCCACACTGAGCCCCCTATTTCCTCTCCTCCTCCCCATCCCCCCTCCCTACCTCCTTCCCCTACCCACAGCACTTGCATATATTTGTACAGATTTATTACTCTAGTTAACTAGTATATATTTGCTATCCTATTTATTTTGTTAATGATGTGCATTTAGCTTTAATTCTATTTTTTCTGACGATTTTGACACCTGTCTACATGTTTTGTTTTGTTGTCTGTCTTCCCCTTCTAGACCGTGAGCCTATTGTTGGGTAGGGACCGTCTCTATATGTTGCCGACTTGTACTTCCCAAGTGCTTACAGTGCTCTGTACACAGTAAGCGCTCAATAAATACGATTGAATGAATGAATGAATCTAATTCTGCACGCCACAGAGTTGAAGGTCACATGTGTTTCTAGAGGGGTGAACACTGACATGAGATCTTGGCTGTTCCTCTCCCAAATTATCTTGTCATCTCTTATGCTGACGAGTCATCTCCGACCCATAGCGACTCCATGAACATCTCTCCCAGAGTCCTCCACCCCTATCTGCAATCGTCCTGGTAGTGTATCTGTAGAGTTTTGGGGGTACAAATACAGACGTGGTTTGTCATTGCCTTCTTCTGTGTAGTAAACCTGAGTCTCCATTCTCTCCCATACCACAGATTCCCAGCACAGGTGAGTTTTGACTTGCAGCAGATTGCCTTCCACTCACTAGCCACTGCCCAAGCTAGGAATGGAATGGACAGGCCTCTGCTTGACTCTCCCTCCCGTTGTCGAGACTAGTAGAGGACTGGAAATTCTCGAGGGGCGATCCTGAGAGGTGGACCCCTCAAATACTGATTGGCTAATAGCCAGCATGCCCCTCCCCAGAAATATCAGCCCGCCTCCATCACAGAAGGAAAGAAACAGTCAGAGAAATAGGAGAAACAAGAGAGAAGCAGTGTGGCTCAGTGGAAAGAGCCTGGGCTTTGGAGTCAGAGGTCATGGGTTCAAATCCCGGCTCTGCCAATTGTCAGCTGTGTGGCATTATTATTATTAAGACAAGTCTGTGTCAATGACTGAGCCTTGAGGGACCTCTACTGTCGAAGGGTGGGAGGCAGAGGAGAAGTCAGCAAAATAATAATCATGATAATAATAATAAAAATAATGGCATTTGTTAAGCACTTACTATGGGTAAAGCACTGTTCTAAGTGCTGGGGAGGTTACAAGGTGATCAGGTTGTCCCACATGGGGCTCCCAGTCTTCATCGCCATTTTACAGATGAGGGAACCGAGGCACAGAGAAGTTAAGTGATTTGCCCAAAATCACACAGCTGACAATTGACAGAGCTGGGATTCGAACCCATGACCTCTGACTCCAAAGCCCGGGTTCTTTTCACTGAGCCACGCAGCGCTTACTATTGCAAAGCACTGTTCTAAGCATTGGGGAGGTTGTGCAGTGATCAAGTTGTCCCACCGGGGCTCACAGTCTTAATCCCCATTTTCTTCTAGACTGTGAGCCAACTGTTGGGTAGGGACCATCTCTATATGTTTCCAATTTGTACTTCCCAAGTGCTTAGTACAGTGCTTTGCACACAGTAAGCGCTCAATAAATACAATTGAATGAATGAATGAATGAAAGGAAACCATTGTTGGGAGGAGGGAAGGCAATCCACCAACATTGCCTGTGGTTGTCTATTTCCACTCTTTGAAATCACCGCACCTCAAAACCACATGTCCTGGTTGGGGCACAATGAAGAGTGGCACACATCTCTACAGTATAGGATAAAGCCACAGGAAAACATTTGGCGCAACTCCCAAGGATGAAGAAGATCAGGACTAGAGGGAAAGCAGAGTGTTTGCAAGTCCAGATACTAAAATGGTGACAGATGAAGAGAGTTAACAATCACGTTCTTCAACCCTGGTCACAACTCTGACCTTTGAAAGTGCTTGTTCATTTATTCAATCGCATTTACTTACATTTAAGCGCTTAGTACAGTGCTCTGCACATAGTAAGCGCTCAATAAATACAATTGATGATTTACTGACCGTTTACTGTGTGCAAAGTACTGTACTAAATGCTTGTTATGGGCAGGGAACGTGTCTACCAACTCTGTGATATTGTACTCTCCCAAGTGATTAGTAGAGTTCTCTGCACTCAATACGCGGTCAATAATGCAATTGAATGATTGAAATGATGGTAATTGGTGATATCAAAAAGAAAAAAGATGCTTTTCCTCACCTTCCCTGGCTTTTAATTTTACAATTTCCATTAGCAAAGGGAGGAAGATCAAGAGTGTCACTGCGGCGTAATCTTTGCTGATTTGATTTGTCCAGGCTGAGGGCACTAGGAGATGATTTCTTCAGCTGAGATCCGGGCAGAGAGTATCAATCGGTATTTAGCCCACTGCCTCAAACCCTAGACAGGAGCTAGATGAGTGAACCAAGAATCCCAAAAGGTGGAGGTTAAAGTCCTGCCTCTTTCGTTGTTTTAAAAGCATTTACTCTTCCTATCACAAACTGTGTGTAACACAAGCCTTTGTCCAATGAAGCACAGCTGTACAAACAGCGGAGGGTAACTGGATCTTGCTTCTTTACCTCTGTCATTTTTCAGTATTGTGAAAAGTTCAAGCAGGGATCTATGATGGTTTTTACAGTCTACATCATTTTAGTTAAGGTCCAGCGAATTTCACCAAAAAAAAAAGTCAAAAAAAGGCATTATATTGGTCCGTGGTCACCTAGAATTTTATTTTTAGTACAACAGTGAGGAAAAGCTGATAAGATGTAAGCCAAAATATTCCCCTCCTTAATAATTGAGTCCATTTGAAAATTTACCTTGGCACAAAATATAGAAAAAGAATGTAGTAGTAGCGGTAGTAAGATATGATTTCTTATAGCTGAGTCTGTATGAGGAAAAGTAATTGTGATTTTTTTAGAAACACTTCAAATTAAAGCACTTCACGATGGACCGACTGTCTCATTTCCACTGATGAGAAGGAGATTTTTGACTAATTTTGCTGTCAGAATTTTTCCAGATGATCTAAAAGCTGTTTGAGCTCGTACTGTCTTGGAGTTTGGCCATGTGAGTGTTGGCAGGTGCTCTGAACTCAGTAATCAGCTTCCAGCTCTATCCCAGGAAAGCTAGGGATTTTCATTATTAATAGCATTCATTAAGCGCTTACAATGGGCCAAGTATTGTCCTAAGCACTGGAGTAGACACAGGAAAATCTGATCAGATGCTGTTCTTGTCCCAAACGGGGTTCCCAGTCTAAGAGGGAGCGAGAACAGGTATTTTAGGCCCATTTTACAAGTGAGGATATTGAGGTACAGAGGACAAGTGACTTGTCCAAGGTCATCAGGAGGCAGATGGTGGAGATGGGACTGAACCCAAGTCTCATAAACCCCAGAAGCAGGGTGGCCTGGAGGAACGTGTCTGGACAAGTCACTTAACTTTTCTGCTACTCAGCATTCTAATTTACAAAATGGGGATTCAATACCACTTTTCCCTGCTACTGCTAATCCCAAGCTCACAGATAATAATAACAATAATAATAATAATAATAATAATAATAATAATGTTGGCATTTATTAAGTGCTTACTATGTACAAAGCACTGTTCTAAGCGCTGGGGAGGTTACAAGGAGATCAGGTTGTCCTACGGGGGGCTTACAGTCTTAATTCCCATTTTACAGATGAGGGAACTGAGGCCCAGAGAAGTGAAGTGACTTGCCCAAAGTTACACAGCTGACAATTGGCAGAGCCGGGATTCGAACCCATGACCCCTGACTCCAAAGCCTGGGCTCTTTCCATTGAGCCACACTGCTTCTCTGCATGTCAGAAGGATCTGGATTCTAATTCTGGCTTTGCCATTAGTCTGCTGTGTAATCTTGAGCCAGTCATTTCGCTTCTCCGTGCCTCAGTTACCTGCAAAATGGGCAATAAGACTATAAGCCCCATGTGGGACAGGGACTGTCTCCAACCTGATTAGCTTGTATCTACCCCAGGGCTTAGAAGAATGCTTGACACATAGTAAGCACTTAACAAATACCATCATTAAATACCACAATCAACATAATTCTTCTTCTTCTTTTTGCTAATATTATTTTATTATTGTTGTTGCTCATTCTACTAGGATTATTCTTAAGACTCCCCTATGCAGCAAAAAATTTCAGGGATAGATCTGTGACCCAGAAACAGCTATGTGCAGAATATGTCTGTTCTATTTTTAGATTGTACTATCCCAAGCGATTAGTACAGTGCTCTGCACACAGTAAGTGCTCAAGAAATGTGATTGACTGATGTGCATTAACTGTTGACTTAAAATACTATCATAATCTTTTAAATGGAACAACATTATCGCTAATAACAATCATGCTATTTAAAAGAAAAATTGAATCGACCATTGTATGCACTGCCATCGCAATCTGTGAAGAATTTGTGTCTAAAAGATTAGGTTTGAAATAATAACCCCCCAAAATTTGAGGCCTTTTACCTTTCATCTGGATTTTAAAATAATGTTTTTCTTTACTTTCAAATGTCAAAGGAATAGTTTTCTTTTAATTCAGTCTGGACCAGAAATAGGATTCTTACCTCTCAAAATGATTGCCTCTTAAGAAAAGGGCATTGGCTCATCTTTATGGTATTTGATATCTGTTAATGTCTAAATTCTGAGAACTTGAGGCAAACTCATAGGATTGTTTCTTTCTAATTTTCTTTTCCCTGTATAATCTACGATTCACATCCTACACAACCAGAAGATAATTCTTTAGTAATACTGAAGATGTCTGCTCTGTGCTTAGGGTCAGGTGTGAGTTGGACTGTGTCCAACCTGATTTGCTTGTATCCACACCAGCACTTAGTGCAGTGCCTGGCATAGAGTAAGCGCTTAACAAATGCCACAATATACAAATACCACAATTATTATTATTATCATCATTATTAGTACTATGCCTGAGACCCTGTTCCTCTTGTACCATTATTTGAGTAAGCCCTACTGAGAGATCACCTCCTCAAGGAGGCCTTCCCAGACTGAGCCCCCTCCTTCCTCGCCCCCTCCCTATCCCCCCTGCCCTACCTCCTTCCCCTCCCCACAGCACCTGAATATATGGTTGTGGAGATTTATTACTCTATTTTACATGTACATATTTACTATTCTATTTATTTTATTGTGTTAATATATATTGTTTTGTTGTCTGTCTCCCCCTTCTAGACTGTGAGCCCATTGTTGGGTAGGGACCATCTCTATATATGCCAACTTGTACTTCCTAAGCGCTTAGTACAGTGCTCTGCACACAGTAAGTGCTCAATAAATACGATTGAGTGAATGAATGATTATCTTAGAAACAGCATGGCCTAATGACAAGAGCATGGGCTTGGGAGTCAGAGGATGTGGGTTCTAATAATAATAATAATAATAATAATGGTATTTGTTAAGCACTTACTATGTGCAAAGCACTGTTCTAAATGCTGGGGTAGATACAAGTTTATCACGTTGCCCCACATGGGGCTCACAGTCTTAGTCCCCATTTTGCAGATGAGGTAACTGAGGCCCTGAGAAGTTAAGTGACTTGCCCAAAGTCACACAGCTGACAGGTGGCAGAGCTGGGATTCAAACCCATGACCTCTGACTCCAAAGCCCAGGCTCTTTCCATTAAGCCACCCTGTTTCTTCATCCTGACTGTGCCACTTGTCTGTTGGGTGACCTCGGGCAAGTCACTTAACTTCTCTGTGCCTCAGTTCCCTCATGTGTAAAATGGGGATTAAGACTGTGAGCCCGACGTGAGACAACGTAATTACCTTGTATCCACCCCAGTGCTTAGAACAGTGCTTGGCATATAGTAAGCGCTTAACAAATACCATTGTTATTATTATTATTGCCATCTGTTCCACACACCTTAAATTAGGTTTAATTTAAGATATGAGCACCTTATCTTCCCTCCCAAATCCTGTCCTCTCCCTGGCTTTCCCGTCACTGTGGACAGCACTACCATCCTTCCTATCTCACAAGCCCTCAACCTTGGTGTCATCCTTGACTCCGCTCTCTCGTTCACCGCACACATCCAAGCCGTCACCAAAACCTGCTGGTCTCACCTCCGCAACATCGCCAAGATCCGCCCTTTTCTCTCCATCCAAACCGCTACCTTGCTGGTTCAATCTCTCCACCTATCCTGACTGAATTACTGCATCAGCCTCCTTTCTGATCTCCCATCCTCCTGTCTCTCCCCACTTCAGTCCATACTTCACGCTGCTGCCCGGATCACCTTTGTGCAGAAATGCTCTGGGCATGTTACTCCCCTCCTGAAAAATCTCCAGTGGCTGCCTGTCAACCTATGCATCAAGCAAAAATTCCTCACTCTCGGCTTCAAAGCTCTCCATCCTCTCGCCCCCTCCTATCTCACCTCCCTTCTCTCCTTCTCCAGCCCAGCCTACACACTCCGCTCCTCTGCAGCTAACCTCCTCAATGGGCCTCATTCCCACCTGTCCCATTGTCGACCCCCGGCCCACATCCTACCTCTGGTCTGGAAAGCCCTTCCTCCACACATCCGCCAAACTGGCTCTCTTCCTCCCTTCAGAGCCCTACTGAGAGCTCACCTCCTCCAAGAGGTCTTCCCAGATTGAGCCTTCCCTTTTCCTCTCCTCCTGCTCCCCTCCTCATTGCACCCCAACTGCCCTACCTCCTTCCCTTCCCCTCAGCACTTGTGTATATTTGTACATATTCATTACTCTGTTTTTTTCATTAATGATGTGTTTATAACCTATAATTCTAATTATTCTAACGGTATTGACACCTGTCTACTTGTTTTGTCTTGTTGCCTGTCTCCCTACTCTATACTGTGAGCCCGTTGCTGGGTAGGGTCTGTCTTGTTGCTGATCTGTACTTCCCAAGTGCTTAGAAGGTACAGTGCTCTGCACCTGGTAAGTGCTCAATAAATACAATTGAATGAATGAATGAAAGTTCACAAAAGACACACTTCCTGAAAGGCAGATATTCTGATCCTGACTTTTCAAAACAGAGGGGGAAAGCAAGAATAATGTTATCTCTTCATTCTATGTCAATTAAGGTGTTAGCACTTATGTAGTAATGTATTACGGTATTAGTGCTTAGAACAGTACTTGGCACATAGTAAGCACTTAACAAATACCATCACTATTACTATTAAAATATGACACCTGGTTATACTTTCAATTTTCTCTAGGTACCCTGTAATTTCACCATTCTTTATAATAAATAGCATTTACTTTTCTTATCAAATAAGAAGTGGCAACTAAAGCATAACAGAAAAAAAATGTTCAAAAGTGAAAGGAATACAAAAAGTACTTGCAGACCTGGTGTGAGGCATAGAAAAAGTGGAGGGATGCCACAAAAATGCATAATAATTCCGATACCCATTAATCACTTACTATTTCTAAATACTGTGGTAAGAGTGTTTAGAGATGTTACCAAGTAAATTCTGGTATTATTTGAGGGATCTATTCAGTCTGTCAGGAAGGGGAGCTGTCCAATTTGATTACCTTCCCTCTACCCCAGCGCTCAGAACAGTGTCTGGCACATAGTAAGTACTTAATAAATACCATTAAAAATAATAAACCTAAACCCACTTTGGTTTGCAAGGACCAGAGTTATCTCTGTGCCTCCATCTCCTGGCAGGAGGCAGAGTGAGGGAATGAACATAATTCAATCAATCGGTCAATGATATTTATTGACTGCTCATTTGGGGCAGAGCACTGTACTGAACACTTAAGACTCACAATTCAAGTGGGAGAGAGAGTGCATGTTACTTATCCTCACTGTACAGATGGAAAGTGTACAGGAAACTGAGTCCTAGAGCAGAAGGTTCACACAGAAGGTTGGTGGTGGGATTTGTACCCACATTTCCTACTTCAAGAAGCAGTGTGGTTTAGTGGACAGAGCACAGCCCTGGGAGTCTGGAGGACCAGGGTTCTAATCCCGGCTCTGCTACATGTCTACTGTGTGACCTTGGGAAAGTCACATAAATTCTCTGGGCCTCAGTTGCCTCATCTGTAAAATGGGGATGAAGACTGTGAGCTCCACGTAGGACAGGGACTGTGTCCAACCTGACTAATTTGTACCTATCCTAGTGCTTAGAACAGTGCTTGACACACAATAAGCACTTAACAAGTCCCACATCCTTTCCAATGGACCACACCACTTTCATTCTAACAGGATTCCCAGATATGAAGGGTGTATGTAAAATCTATTTATTTTGTTAATATGTTTTGTTTTGTTGTCTGTCTCCCCATTCTAGACTGTGAGCCTGCTTGACGGTAGGGACCGTCTCTATATGTTGCCAATTTGTACTTCCCAAGCACTTAGTACAGTGCTCTGCACACAGTAAGCGCTCAATAAATACGATTGAATGAGTGAATGAATGAATCCTTACTAACAGGATGATTTTTGGAGGGTGCACAGGAGAAAGATTTCCTCATGGCTCCCGGTATGGAGAGGGAATTCCAGGATTACAGACCTCTCATTTAAAGTCCTGGAATATCCAGACTTGGCCCAGAATTGGAGTCCAAGGAGAAGTATTTCTAGGGTTGTACTTGGTGTTTCTGGATTCCTGAAACATATAAACCCTAAAAGCAATTTGGATATGTAAGATTTAAAGCCTAATTCATCTTGTCAGTGGTATTTATTGAGCATTTATGGAGGTCATAGCGCTTTATTAACCTATGTAGCTTAATGTAACTATGTAACTAGCAGTAATAGTAAATAGTAACTGTGTAACTAATGTAACTAATGTAACTCTGCATCAAGAACTGGTGTTCTTCTAGACTGTGAGCCCATTGATGGGTAGGGACTGTCTCTATATGTTGTCAACTTGTACTTCCCAAGTACTTAGTACAGTGTTCTGCACACAGTCAGTGCTCAATAAATATGATTGAATGAATGAATGAATTAAGCATTTGGGTGAGTGCAGCATTAAGGAATTTACAATATACTTATGGTACTCATTAAGAGCTTACTATATGCCAATCACTCTTCTAAGCACTGTGGTAGAAACCAGTTAAGCAGGTTGGACACAGTCCCTGTCCAAAAAGGCTCACATTCTTAATCCCCCTTTTTCAGATGAGGTAACTGAAAGTGACTTGCCCAAGGTCACACAGCAGACACGTTGGCCAGACACCATTTCATATGTTCTGGTGTTCTTCTCTAGAGCCAATTTCTGTTTATTTTGGACACTGGGGAGTGAGGGGGAGGTGATCAGGAGATGGGCAAGCTCAAGGAATTAAAATCATCTAATAAAAACAAGAATAACCATGGTCACTGTTAAGCACCTACTATGTGCCAAGCTCTGTACTAAGTGCTGGAGGAGAGGCAAGATAATCAGGTTACATAAAGTCCCAATCCTACATAGAGCTCACAGTCTAAGCAGGAAGGAAAGCAAGTAGTTAATCCCCATTTCAAAAGGGAGGACACTAAGGAGCAAGTAAATTGAGAGCTCTTTGTGGGCAGGGATTGTTACTCTTTATTGCTGTATTGTATTTTCCCAAGCACTTGGTACAGTGCTCTGCACACAGTAAGCGCTTAATAAATACGCTTGAATGAATGAATAAGTTACTTGCCCAAGATCCCCCAGCAGAAAACTGCGAGAGCTAGAAATGGAACCCGGAGGTGAAAGGATGATGAAAATTCCTGGAAGGAAAACCTATTCCCTAGGTGATTAGCGGGATGAACCAGGAGT